>NW_020447309.1:2171073-2324573 GCF_003343035.1 Apteryx rowi
CGGGTCCCGCTCATTGTTTCTCGCACAAGCCCTGGCAAACAGGAAGCCACCTCGGCATGGGGCGCCCCCCCCTCCCCCGGCACGTGACTGACAGCCCGCGCGGCCAGTGCGAGCCGCGGCGGCGGCGGGACGCAGCCAATGAGCGCGAGCGCGCGGGCGTAGGCGGGAGTTCCGGGCTGGCAGGCGGGCGGGCGGGCGGCGGTGTCGGCCGGGCCCCCTCTCCCGCTGCAAGCCCCACCTTTCGGCTTTCCCGCACCGTCAATCAAAATAGGAAAAAAAACCCCGGAGTAGGCTCGGGCCGCCGCCGCCGCTTCAGCCCGTGAGCACAATAAGCATGTCCCCGGCGGCAGCCGCCTAGCCCCCGCCAGCAGGGCCTGTGTGCGAGCCAGCCAGCCTGCCTGCCTGCCTGCCTCCCGCCCAGCCAGCCAGCCAGCCGGCCGCTCGCACTCACACCATGACCGGTACGTACGCACCGACCGAGCCGCCCCGCGGGGCTCCCTGCTCCTGCTCCGGCCCTGCGCTTCCCCGCTCCGGCCCCGGAGCGTCCGTGTGCGAGCGAGGCGAGAGCGGCACTGAGAGCAGCAGCAGGAGGAGCAGGGGGAGGAGGGAGAAGAGGGGCAGGGGCAGCAGCACGGGGAGGAGGAGGAGGAGGAGGAGGAGGGCTCCGTGCGGGAGGGCGGGGGGAGCGCTGGGGTTAGGGGGGGGAGAGGGAGGGAGGGAGAGGGAGGGGGGTGATCGCTCCCGTCAGTGACTCTCCCCTCCCCCTCCCCGCTGTGCCCGCAGCTCCCGAGAAGCCCGTGAAACAAGAGGAAATGGCTGCCTTAGACGTGGACAGCAGCAGCCACAGCGAGTATCTCCAGCACGGCAACGGCGCCGCCTCGGCCTCGGCCGGGGCGGCCGCCCCCCAGGTAAGCGCAGGCCGGGCCGGGCCGGGCCCCCTCCCCCTCCCGCGAGGCGAGGGCCGCCCGCCGCCGCAGGGGAAGGTCTCTCACCCAGCAGCCGCAGCAGCACGCCCAGCAGCGCGGCGCTCAAGGAGCCCCTCCCCTCCCCCGGGTGACACGTTGTGAGCGAGTGCGGGAGCGGGAGCCGGTGCCGCCGCCGCCGCTTCCTGTGCGCGCGTCTGCGAGGAGCCCGGCCGCTGCCCCGCACTAACCGCCACCCCCCGTCTCTCCCTGAACCCGCCCCTTGTGGGTAGGACGCGCAGCCGTCACCGCTCGCTCTGCTGGCGGCCACCTGCAGCAAGATCGGCCCGCCGTCGCCGGAGGAGGATGAGGCCGCCGCCGCCGCCGCTGCCTCTCACGCTGCCGGAGCGGTGAGTGCCCGCCCCGCCGCTCTCGCACGGCCTGCCGGGGGGAGAGACGGCACAGCCAGCCAGCCCGCCCGCCCGGGGGGAGGGACGGGACACACGGCACTGCCCGCCCGGGGGGAGGGACGATAGCAGGGCCGACCTGCCGGGAGAGGGGTCCCCGGGCTCCCCTGCCTCTCCAGGAGGAGCCGGGCTCCCGGGAGGAGGCGGGAGCCCGGCTCCCCCCTCCCCCGCCGCTGGGAGCGGCGCCTTCATTTACTTTCAAAAACGGGGGGAGGCGGGAAGCCGCCCTCCCCCGGCCCTGGCACCGGCGCGGCTCGCCCGGCGCCCGCCGAGGCCGGAGGCATCTCACCTCCACCTGAGCGCGCCCGCGGCGGCCGCCCGCGCTCTCCGCCGGCCGCCGCTCGCCTGGGCTGCAGCACAAAATGAAGGCTGGCTGTCGGCGGGGACGCCGTTACAAGTAAAATGGCTGGTTAGAAACGATCGTAGTGGTGGAAAGCTGCTTCCTGTATCAACGCTGTCTCTTCTAGGTACAGTTATCGTGCGGCCCCTCGTACTGCAAACTGAATTTCTGTCCTTATCTCTCCTGTGCTGTCTGCTCTGAAAAGAGCCCTCATGACCTTGGGACCTCGTGTAATGAGTTGGATCTTGTAGACTAGAAATCTGCACTAGTAGAGGGTGGTTTAACCATCTCTATAACAAGAGGCTTTACAGAAACCTCTGTGTTCCTTAACTGGTCAAGCTAAACTTTTTTTTGACCTATGCTCACAAAGCTTAACATAGCCACAGTGAGTTAGTAGAGGTAGGGCATTTTAAAGTATCTGATGCCTAAAAATGTTGGTATATAAGAAGAGAATTACTAGCTGTGTTTAAAATGACATGATTCTTTGGTCCTAGTCCTAAGGAAATCACATACGTTGCCTCACTACAAAGAGGGTTTTAAAACGAGCAAAAAGTCCCTTTTTTGTTTTAAAGCAAGTCTGTTGTTTTTTAAACTTGCTATACCACAATCTTGGACATATTTAGGGTTCTGCAAATTGAAAAAATACTGCAAAGCACTGTACCTGTGGACCAAGTAGCTTTGGAAGACTTTTGACAAATGTCAAAACATTAATGATAATGTTAAATTTACTAAGTACTTGGGAGCTAAACTTTAAAATATTTGACATTTTCACCTGTATGTTTTGGCATATTTTACATAAAGGGAAACTGAGGCAAAATAGTTGTCTGTGGTCATGCAGCAGGATGAAGGCTAATAACAGAGAATGCTTTTAAAAATCTTTCTAGGCATTGTGAGGTGCCTAAATACCTGTAAAATTTTGTTGCATAATATTGGATGTACACAGTGCTGCACAATAGAATGTCAGATCTCTTTCTTGCATAAACATGCACRTTGAAATATGAATGATGCTTATACGATAGCTTTTTCCCCCTATATCTGCCTTAAACCTGGTATCATATTGAAGCTGGAATTGTGCATTTTGAGGCTGAGTTGATTGCTTAGCATAAGCAGTGCTAGGGCTGAATGGGTGCCGGAGTGCTGGTGCAGGACAAGTAGTTCCCAATAGTTCTAAATAGACAAGTTAGTCCCGCAGTAGAATGTTATTCTTATTAAATTCACCTACAATTATGTTTATGTGTAAGGGGGCTTTTCTGGGCAATGTGGAAGCAATTTATGAGAAGCTGAAACCTTGGTTAAAACTAAATGTAAGTACAGATGCACTTACTACTTTTCATACTTGCAGATAGGCCCTTCCCACGGATCTGTTATAGCATTCTGATAATTCTTATTCTCCTACATCGTTTCTCTTGAATGATTCTGAATATTATGGGTGGAAACTAAATATAAATGGGAGAAGATACCTACAATAACTGAACTAGACACTGAAGTTAATTAAGATGACCTTAATAAAGGAAGGAGAGGGAGTAAAATCCCTGAAACATGTTCCTTGTAAAAAACAGGATGCTGAAAGGGATTTGACGTAATAAAGATTTTCCTGGTCCCTGAATGCATCTTGTTGGGGGGTGGGAGAAGGAGGGAGGATCTAAAAGGGTTTGAATTTTAGATGCCTAGTGATGTGTGGAAGACAAAACCTATGTGTATGGACACAGGTCTGTTGTCTTCCTAGGAACTGTGGTGCTCTTCCATTTCCCAGGATTATAGATGTATCTCTTTGATATGTGTGTATGGGTTAGAGTGCCTAACTTAACAATTGGGAGACAATCCTTTCCCAATATCTTCCATACTTGTGACTGCTGAATGTCTGGTAGAGTTCTCAAGCCATATAAGTGGACAGTAGAAGATAAATGAGTAGGCATTTGCTTTTAGAAGCAATAGAATGGCTTTCACATATAAGTATAGCAGAGCTGTGTTCTAAGGTTATTTTGTTAATGTTTTACTGACATTCACTTGGTAGGAAATGGCAGGGCTGGAGCCAGTATGCTAGACTAGCCAGTTATTGCACACTGCTTTCCTATCTGAAGTGGTAYGCTGCAGCTGCTCCCCAAGAGACCAGGAGAGTGGTTTAAAAGCAACAGCAACAAAACTCCCATAGGAATGCAGGGAATATCGCATGTCTGGGATTTGGGGAGGAGCTGAAGCAAACGCGGTCCTGTTTGCTATGATCTAGTTGGCCCTGCTCTGAGCCCAGGGGTTGGATTAGATGACCTTCAGAGGTCCCTTCCAACTGAAATTATTCTATGATTCTATGTCTGGATACCACTTTTATGCCACTGAAATGATTAGAGTGGAAATAAAGAGACTAATGAACGTGGCAGCTGCTAGGTATTAAAAGCAAGTAAAGAAGATGGTTTACAGAACTAGATTCAACCCTGTTCTCCCTTTGATCCTAYGTCAGTGAACTGGGCAGACTATCTCTAGTCCACAACTTGGCCCAGGATTCTGGTTAGAGCTATACTTACTTTTGGATGAGAAAACATTAGCAGACATTATTGCTGACCTTGTTTTTGTGCATTGATGCTGGAGACTGCACTCTTTCTGCTTAGACTTTGCTACTGTGATTTATCCTGCTTACGAGTATCTGACACCAGTGCTTTGTGTTCTGTCTATTTGTGTTTTGTTTTAATGTTTGGTTTTAATCCTTGAGTTCATGACCCCCCTACCTGAGACTCTTTGTCTTAGTGACATACTGCTGCATCCGTGGTTGGTTTGTATGCTTGCCATGGAAACTTCTCCACAGAATATTCCTGCCTGCTTGCATGTATGAAACCTTGTTGGAATGGCATGCTCAACTGCCTGAACTAGAATGACAGCCCATGTATTTTGACTTCTCTGGCTGTCTTTTTCTCTTGGGGATTTGAAGTCTGAGAAATTTTAGTTTTTTTATTATTTATCATTGAATGCTTTAATATTCCTGATTTTTTTTTTTGTTTGGTTGCGAATACTTATGCTCTAGTTTTATTTCAGTTTAAACATCTGCAAAGATTTTAGCATGAGGTGAAGAGGAGAAGCAACATAGAAGATGGGAGAGCAGTGCATAGGGGAGGAAAGAAAAGAGGAAATTAATTCTAAAATTTAGATCCAACAAAGTCTTGATGGTCAGATGATTGTTTAAGAAGCTACAAAGTTGAGATGGTAGCCAGTTGTGCTCTTATTTCATTGCAATGCAAAGTAAAAGAGATTCTCTCGAACTATCATGTTCCCAAGGGTCATTCTTACAGCTATGGTAGGCATGACTGGGATAGATGTGGATACAGTGCGAGACTGATGGGAGTGTGGGATGAAAAGACTGGTGGGTAAATTAAAAAAACTGGCAGGCTGGCTGAGAAAACCATTGGCTCTGAGAGCTGCCAAAGAATGGGAGCTGTCAGAGTTGACTGTACCCGTTGTGGCAGAGGTAGTTGCATCTAGCGCTCTCTAGGCTGAATTGATTCTTTAGTCTTTAAAATAAAAAAAGGGTGGGGGGGAGGAGGACAGGAGATATTGTGGGGAAGCAACAATACGTGTAAATAGTTTGTGAAAAATTAACAATTGGAGAGGTTAATAGTTAAAAATATGGCTAAATGAATATCATTTCTCTGCTGTAGACAAAGCATTTTTATATTTTTTACAAATAAAGGTTGTAGTGTTCTAAGACTGCTATGGGGTATCTTGAGCTTTAGAGTTGGATATCAGGGCTTCACAAAACTTAATGAAAATCTGGAATTCCAGTTTATGTATGCCTTGGAGCATTACTTCAACCATTTGAGAAGCTACCTGCTTAATCTCAGTTTGAGTGAAAACAGTGGCAGTGCTGATAGGATAGAGAAATGTGAGGGTATTTTAAATTTCATGTTTTGCTTTTGGCAAAAAAATGGATGAATGCCATGTGCCAAAGTTACCCATATTTCTCAGTTCTCTGACCTATGTAATGGTTTTGATGACCGTCCAAATAAAGTTGTTCTGACATCCATTTTTCTCCTTTATGGGTGATAATATGGCTCCTGGTGCTAAACTTCTTGATGCAGACAGATGCACTAAAATGTGTTCAGCTACTGTAGAAAAGTCTGCATGGGATTGTCCTGTCTCTGTCTGTTTTATATTTGTGCAAAACTGACAAGCTTCAGGTAAAAAGTAATGCCTAACAGTATTTTTTTCCCCAGTTGCTGTCCAGAAGCTCACCTTTTAAAGTATTGATTGATTTCCCCATTTTCATGATGTCGTCTTAGTGCTGAATCAGAACCAAGTGTAGAAATTCTTCCAGAAGTTTCTACTTTAAGGCTCATCTTAACAGTTTGTTTTTATTCCTTCTCACAGTTTTAGATGTAATAGAGAAACTATGAAAATATACATGTTTAAAAATATTTGCATATTTAAAAACAACATAAAGAGCATATATGAACAAGTTGTCTCTCATATTCAAACATTGGTTGGAAATGTAAAATTTCATAGAAACATTTCATAGAACAGTTGAGGCTTGAAGAGACCTGTGGAGATCCAGTTCAACCCTCTGCTCAAAACAGGGTTGACTAGAGCAAGTTGCTTAGGACTGTGTCCAGGGTTTTGAATGTCTCCAAGGATGGAGACTCCACAACCTCTCTGGGAAACCTTTTCCAGTGTTCAGTGACCATTGGAGTAAAAAAAAGGGTTTTTTTTCTTATATTTAAATGGAATTTCTTATATTTCAATTTGTGCCCATTGTCTCTTGTCCCTTTACTGGGTACCACTGAGAAAAGTCTGTCTCTGTCTTCCTTACAACCTTCCAATCAGGTAGTTATATATAAGCTGAAAAGATGTGCCCTGAGCCTTCTCTTCTTGAGGCTAAACAGTCCCAGCTCTCTTAGCCTCTCTTTGTACGTGAAATGCTCCAATCCCATGCTCATCTTTGTGGCCCTTAGCTGGACTCACACAAGTGTGTCCATGTCTTTCTTGTACTGAGGCCCCCAATAGCTGGACACAGTTCTGGATGTGGTCTCACCAGTGCTGAGTAGAAGGGAAGGATCACCTCCCTCAGCCTGCCAGCAACGCTCTTCTTAATGGAGCCCAGTATGCTGTTGGCCGCCTTTGCTGCAAGGGCACATTGCTGGCCCATGTTCAACTCTCTGGCCACCAGGACCCCCAGATCTCTTCCTGCAAAGTGTTTTCCAACTGGTTGGCTCCCAGCCTGTACTGGTGCATGGGATTATTCCTCCCTAGGTGCATGACTTTGCATTTCCCTTCCTCTCCTTCATGAGAATTTCCATTTGCCCATTTCTCCAGCCTGTCGAGGTCCTTCCGAATGACAGCACAACCATCTTGTGTATCAGCCCCTCCTCCCAGTTTTGTACCATCTGCAAACTTGCTGAGGGTGTGCTCTGTCCCATTGTCTAGGTCATTAATGAAGATGTTAAACAGTGTTGGCCCAAGTGTCAGCTTCTGGAGTACGCTACTAGTGACTGACCTCCAGCTGCACTACACTTTGAACCTGGCAGTTCAGCCAGTTTTCAGTCCACCTCACTGTCCACTTACCTAGCCTGTTCTTCATCTGTTTGTCTGTAAGGATGTTATGGGAGACAGTGTTGAAAGTTGAGATAAACAATGTCTCCTCAYCCTTATCCACCAAGCTGCTTATCTCATAGTAGAACGCTATCCGGTTGGTTAAGCATCATTTCTCCTTCATAAATCCACATTGACTACCCTGATCACCTTCTTGTCCTTCATATGTTTGGAAATAGTTTCCGTGATTATTTGCTTAATTGCCTTCCCAGGGATCAAGGTGAGGCTGACCAGCCTGTAGTTCCTCAGATCTTTCTTCTTGCCCTTTTTGATGATTTGATAGAGCCTTCAGAACCTGAGTTGAAGGTATAAGGAAACCGAACCATTTAATGCAAACTCGTACTCAAAATTCTAGTTACTCATGCAGCTAAATACAGATTAATATTAAAAAATGAAATTACAAACAGTCTGGTTAAAAATGCCTCCTCCTTGCAGTGTCTCATTTCTTAATACTGCAGCTTTCTTGTTTCTCCTAGGGTCATGTCAGGGACATATCATCTTAGTTTAGACAGGTTGTGAACTTATAGTGATAAAAACAGGCTAAAAATTGAAGTTTTTGGCCCAGTTGTCCATCTCAAGCAAAGAGGTACATCTTCCTTAAATGAGACAGTATTAAGTGTTAGATATGTTTTACCAAATTAGGGCTGTCTTTTAAAATAACATTTTAAGCAACCCCAGCTAATACTTTTCCCCTGAAACAGTATTTGATTCTCTAAACTTTTGATATGGGTTAATGTGTTTCTCTGAATTGAGTGGCTTCATTGGCAGAGGGCTGAAACATGCAACAGAATTAATTTGGCTTAACAAGCAGCTTTGTGTCAGTTGGACCACAGTGACTGATGTTGAGCATGTTCTTAACCTATGGCGAATACAAGATAGAATGTATTAGCTCATACCTTAATGAAAGAGTTGAAGCAAGTACATTTTATCTTAATATTTGTAATAACCTAAGAATGCACAGATAGTTTACTGTAGCTTTGTAAACACATGGTATTAAACTCATGCATTAGAGCCCTAGCTCTCCCRTAAAACAACAATTTGGATGAGACACTGGCCAATCTTGTTCATTAGGTATGTGATGCTTCATCAGATTTGCTGGTGCTTTTGCTCCAGGACTAAATGGGGCAAAAATGACTTTCTGAAAAGTGTGCAGTAAAAGCAGTCCACAACAGATTGGTACAGATGAATTAGTTCTTTAGCAGCAAAATACTGATTGCTCAATAATGTGTGTCCAGTTAATCATGTCTGGCTTCTTGAAATGCATGTGCCTACAACATGTATATAAGGATGACATTTCTCCCTTTCCAGTTTTACTTTGGTGAATAATGTTTTATTTTTTCAGTCCAAGTCCCATCCTTCAACATGTTTTAAGTCACCTTTTAAAGGTGTTTATCTTCTGTATGTATTTGTCTCTTGTATTCTTCTTCATTTAACTTAAGCTTCCTTTCATTTCCTCTGAATGGATTGAACAAGGTGCAATTACTTAGAGTTTTACTTATTATGACCCCTCTTTCTTCAGGGATGGGAATTTCAACTCAGGGGGAGAAATTATTAAACCTTATTAAAGAATCAAAAGACAGGCTGACCAGCAGTTGCTGCTTCCGCTCTTTGGGGACACATGACCTTTCTTCAGGTGAACATAGCACTTGATTTTAATTCTTCCAGTGCCCTGTTCCAGCTACTACTTTTGCTCTGTTCCTGTCTCTTTCTCTTGTTTCCTCATATACTACTTCCAGTGAACTCCCTGTTGCTTCCTGTTCTTTCCTCCTTGACTAAGCAATGCTAATGCTGAACTTTCCTCAGATCTTTATCCCTTCCTCTTGACACAGAACCTTTGGATTGCAACTGGCCAGCCTTCTCTTAAAAGAAAGGCTTCCAAATAACTGCTGTCTATCTATCAGTTGATAAGAATAAGAATTGTTGCTTTATCTCTATCCTTTTAGTATTTCTCACGTATGTCTGAGAGACAGAAAACAAACTCTGTTCAATTTAGGACTGTGCTCTAGGGATCAGTAGGTGAGTGGGCTGTAGATGTTGCTGCTTATATGTCAGTGATAGGACTTTGAGGTACTAAAATAATTCTTAATTGCTTGYGGATGTGAATGATTGCTACCCTTTATTAGGAAAAGGACTCCAAGAAATGTCCTACCAGCTCTTCAGTCTTTGAGAAAGGGTGTAACAGTTGAGCTTGTTATGATAGAGCAATGACCAGTTGAGGTTAGAGATCATCCTCAAATAGTCTTTACCATAGAGGGTTTTTTCCTGCTTTAATGCTAGTAATTTTGATAGCTGCCAGATAGCTTCTTGAAAACCTCACCCTCTTTTGCCCCTCCCTCCTCATGATTCATCTGGTAGTCCCTGATATAGCCAGCTGTAAAAGCAACATGTGAATAACAGGCATTACATGTAGCACGTGTAGCATAGCTTCACATGCATGACCATCCTTACCTTCTTCTCCATGGATTGTCAAGTGCATCTGTTAAGCAAGTGGCTGTATTGAACTAAGACCCTTACAGAGCAGAGTTGGGGGAAGATTTTTAGAGCATTACAGAAAGGTGAGGAGAGATGTGTGCCCAAGATGAAAATGGCAAAGGCCATTGAATGGAGATGTGGAAATCAAGATATATTTGGGGAGGAGGGGAAGAATAAAAAAGTAGGTCATTTCTTTATTGTGAAGGAGATAGGTTCCCTTTGAACTATTGCTAGAGGGGATGCTCTTTGTATAGATATACTGTTGCTTATTAAGTCAGTTCAGTTATAGCCTAAACATTCATCATTTGGTTGTACACAGCAGTCTTAAATCAGCAAGGAATTATATCAGACTTTTAATGGTTCCTATTACTTTTTCTTTCCCTGTTGTTTTAATGGATATTTTCAGCGTGTTGTAGTATACTTTTATTTCATAATAGCACAGGTCAAGTTGTGATAATTTTTTTGCTTTTCGCATTTTCTGATTGCTATTTACTTACAACTTCTCTCAGTCTTCTGATGTTTAATAAAATGTTCAGTTAATAAATATTTATGTACTGGTGGACTGATTAGTTATGAACTTTCTTTTCAGCATTTCAGCAACCAGTAGCTGCATATAAATATTACTCAACATCAGAGTATAAAACTGATGTGATAGCAGAGGAAAGTGGATTATTTTTTTGCCTATTTCTAGATAGGATGGTACGTTATAGAATATTGCATAAATTTTTCTAATCTCATAAATAAGCTTGAAAGACTAAAGGATTTAAGCCTGATCTTTATATGAAAGGATAATCAGCATAAGAAAACAAAGTAGTAGAATGAGATTACCGAGACCCCTTTTTCTCCTTCTGATCTTTAAAGCATTAAGATCCTAAAATGAGTTGGTTTTGGTGATTCTGTACCTACTTACTAATAAACTACTTGAAAGCTTACATGTATCTGTCAGGGAAAAGGAAGGTTTGTATTCTATTTTCTATTGAAAATTATTATTTTTACAGCTATTAAAAAGAATTTAGAACCAAAATGTGGGTTTTCTTATCAGAAAAGAATAAAACTTATTTTTTAAAATAAATATGCACACTTTAAAATATATATATTTTTGTGTATATAAGCATTTCAGTCTTGCAGCTCAGAATAGAATAAGAAAGTGAAACTAGCAAAGGCCCAGCTTAAGTTGTGGAGTACATGCACTCTGATGCACGGCACAGGATTAATTCAGACTGGCTAAATCTCAATGGCGTGTTAGATGAGAGTTGGTATGTGCTGTTTTTGGCATATCCAGGTTTTATTCTAAGGGAAATCAGAGTGCAGCATCAGAAGGAAGCTGTGATATGCTCTGGTAGCTCCCCTAATAGGACTGATCACAGAATCGGTGCAAAAGGCACACTAGCTTTTCTTCCTATGTACTGTGGCCCCTGCCAAGAAGACCAAATCAGTTTCACAGATAAAGCTGAATGAGTTGTAAGACAAGTTACTTACTTGTTGCTAGATATTAAGTCATTCCATTGTTTTACTGTAGGACCATAAACGAATTAGGAGAAACTTACCTACATGATTTTTAAATTGATGGTTGTTTAAAATTCCACGTTGGTTGACTACCCAAATCTGGGCTAAGCATTGCAGGATGTTAACTCTAATTCTTAATACTCTATTCTGAAAAAGCTTGCTTTGGTAAAGAAAGGTAAGTGCAATTTACCTTTCCTTTACTAAATAAGAAACAAAGGCATAGTACATCAGTCCTTAGGGTTCTTTAATCATTAACCATCCACGGGTCTGTTCTGAAACATTGACCTTTTCTATTGTTCCAACTTAATGAAGATAGATTTTTTTCAGACAGATACATATGACTAATCCAACTGTGATTTCAGTGTAAAAGTCCTTAGTTCTGGAGGCCTTTTTTGCTAATGAAACCATAACTCACATAAGCTTATAAATAGTAGGACTTTATCTTATGCAAAATTTAAACAGGGGCTATCAAGTCTTCCCAGCCCTATGACTAAGCTACCTTTTAACACTCCATATTGCTGAGACACACATACACACAYGCGCGCGCGCACACATAATATGCACACGCACATGCACACAGAGTCATAATATGCATGGGCACACACACACACCCCAGAGCGCCAAAAAAGCAATGGGGCTCTAGGAGGTATAGGTGACATGGCTTCACTCCACTTGGGTACAGTAGGTGTTGGACTAGGTAAAGAGTATAGCCGAGTCCCAGGATAACCTGGTAATGATAGCTTCAGCAGCCCCTGCCAGCTCCCTTCTTCCCACAGCCAGGGATTTGGATTATCCAGCAGCCCCCACACCAGAATAACCCTGCTGCTGGTCACGTGACGTAGCCATGGCACAGAAGCTGCATTTGACCTGCTTGAGAGCCACATGCAGCTCGCAAACCACAGGTTGGTTACCCTGACTTAGGCATTAGCTCACTTACAAAATCTGTATTTTGTAGTTCTAATCCAGCTGCTGTTGTTTATATGGGCTGCACTGCATGTTTTTCCATAGTTCGTCAATCTCTAGTGTTGAATTGCATGATTGTTCTAGCATGTAATCTGTATGTCTTTTGTTTTAATTTTTTCTTTTCTTTTTTTTATTCAGACAGGGGATTTGTCTTCTGTACAATTAGCAGGAACTCCAAATAGATGGGAGGTCTTGTCTGCAGCTCCTGCCACTATAAAGGATGAAGCTGGTAATATAGTACAGATTCCAGGTGCTGCCACAGTAACTTCAAGTGGGCAGTATGTCCTTCCTATTCAGAGTTTGCAAAATCAACAAATCTTTTCTGTTGCACCAGGATCAGATTCATCGAATGGTACAGTGTCTAATGTACAGTATCAAGTAATACCCCAGATCCAGACGGCGGATGGTCAGCAGGTTCAGCTTGGCTTTGCAACTTCTTCTGATAATAGTGGTATAAATCAAGAAACTGGTCAAATTCAGATCATTCCTGGCTCAAATCAAACCATAATTGCCTCTGGAACACCATCAACTAACATTCAGAATATCTTATCACAGTCTGGTCAAGTCCAGGTTCAGGGAGTTGCAATTGGTGGTTCATCTTTTCCTGGCCAAGCACAAGTAGTTGCTAATGTCCCTCTTGGACTGCCAGGAAATATTACTTTTGTACCCATCAATAGTGTTGATCTAGATTCTCTGGGACTTGGCAGTGGTTCTCAAACCATGACAGCAGGCATTAATGCAGATGGGCACTTGATAAATACTGGACAGGCCATGGATAGTTCAGAGACTTCTGAAAGGACTGGTGAGCAAGTTTCTCCAGAAATTACAGAAACCACCACTGATAATGACTTGTTTGTGCCAACATCATCTTCATCACAATTGCCCGTTACCATAGACAGTTCGAGTATATTGGAACAAAATGCAAACAACTTGACCACAACTAGTGGCCAAGTTCACAGTTCTGATCTTCAGGGAAATTACATTCAGACATCAGTCTCTGATGACACGCAGACTCAGAATATTCAGGTCTCCACAGCACAGCCAATTGTACAACACATACAGCTTCAAGAGTCTCAGCAGCCAACCAGCCAAGCCCAGATTGTACAAGGTATTGCGCAGCAGACAATCCATGGTGTGCAAGCAAGTCAAAGCATATCGCAGCAGGCTCTTCAAAATCTTCAGCTGCAGTTGAATCCTGGAACTTTTTTAATTCAGGCACAAACAGTGACCCCTTCTGGGCAGATAACCTGGCAGACATTTCAAGTGCAAGGAGTTCAGAACTTGCAGAACTTGCAAATTCAGAATGCACCTGGTCAACAAATAACTCTAACCCCTGTGCAGACTCTCACTCTTGGTCAAGTTGCAGCAGGTGGGGCGTTGACATCAACTCCAGTTAGTCTAAGCACTGCTCAATTGCCAAATCTACAGACAGTTACAGTAAACTCTATAGATTCTGCTGGTATTCAGCTGCATCAAGGAGAAAATGCTGGCAGTCCTGCAGGTATTTACTTTACTCTTTTTGTGTAAAATTAGTTTTTCTTATTGCATGTAGTTGGTTTGAATGGTGATAAGCATAAGATTATTGTCTTGCTACAGAAACCTACAAAATACAGTGGGTTAAACAAAGAGATGGTAGCTTTTATTTGAAACTGCTGTTTCACAAGAAACAACGGTAATAATAGAATGTATTCCCATCCCACTTCTTAAATTATAAGCTCCTTTAACTATCAACTGGTCATATTAGTTAACAGCACTTCTAATATAATGTCTAGGAGTGCTTATAAGTATAAGAAAGCAGAAAATCTATATTCTAAATTGAGGAGGGGGAAATCCAACCATCAACTACCACACTTCCAGGACAGTGGTGTCATTAGCATACCCCTTCCTTCCCAGTCCTGAATAGATCAAGTTTTCTGGAAAATCTATTGCTATTGTTTTTTAATTCCTGAAAATCTGTGGACTTCTGAGGTACTATTATTGATCTGCTGTTTTGTTAAATACATTTCATACTGATTTAATATCAGCATGACTAAGATGTACGAAACTCATATAAGCAGAAGTGAAACAAGCATGCAAAAATCAAAATGGTGGCTATGCTTAAGAACATACATGATGTTCCAGTACTACTTATTTGCATTATGTTTCAGTATGTACAAGTATTAATGGTAAATTTCACAATGTGTTTTATCTCTGTGAGCAGATAAGAAATGTAATTTTCTTAAAATAGGTATTACTTAAAAGGAGGGAAATTAAACATGCCTGCTTATTTTAGGTAAAAGAATGTGATACAGTGCATTCCAATTCCAGGGCACAACTACCTAAAAAAAGTGTAAGAGATGGTTGAGGTTCAAGACATCTTACTGTGCCTGAAGCTGTTTAATCACGTCATTGTAGGGTTGCGTCTTGGCTGGTAATTTGGGAGAGAAATGCGATACATAGTTGCAGGCACTGAACAAGATGAGCGTGTTGCTCACAGCATTAGCTATGCTGGGTAATCTTGATTCTTAACTTTTCTATTTCCTGTGACCACAGAAATGTTGGTTTGTCTCTGTTACACCTTGTTACTGATGAGGAGAGTGGGTCTAGAGATTAGTAGCAAAATGCATGTATTGTGCATGGTATTACAGCTAAACTCAAATGTCTGTGTAACACTTATATTAGCCGTAAGGCTCTTTTTCTGAAATATAAGAGGGATCAGAACCGCTTTATTTCTCAGGTTTGTATTTGGTGCAGGATCAGTAGATCATGTTATTGTTTATGGAGTAACACAGCAGAAACTTGAGAAGAAAGATAAAAAAGGAAAGCAGAGAGGAGGAACTAAAAGAAAAGACATGTGAAAAAGAAGTTGAACCTGCTGTGATATTAATTTGTCTCTTGACTCTCCTTAAGAGGAGAGTGTTTTAATGCTTGTTCATAATCAAATGCA
The DNA here is from genome assembly GCF_003343035.1 of Apteryx rowi. NCBI lineage: Eukaryota > Metazoa > Chordata > Aves > Apterygiformes > Apterygidae > Apteryx > Apteryx rowi. Next base: position 2,186,221 of record NW_020447309.1, read on the forward strand.
CTGGAATTCCATCAAGCATTCCTAAACTATATTTTCCTGTAAGGAATCTCTTATATGAAGTGAAGTGAGTAAATGGAGTACATGAAATGTGATCAAATAAGCAGAAATAGTAGGTGAATAGCAGAAGCTATTGCCTGAAGTGAATGGCTATAAACAGCTGGTTGTATTAGAGATGGGGTGGAGATTTATAGTGACATTTTTCCTACATGTCTAGAAATAGTAAATGGACTGGAAGGTATTAAAACTGCCATCCCTGAAATTTGGGGAGAATTTAATTGGTCCCTCCTTATATTACAGGAAACTCACTTTTCCAGAGTAACTATCAATATAAAATTGTTTCTAACTAACAGAATCAGACTGAATTATCTTGATTGACCTTCAGTGTCTTTTCCATACGCATCTGGTATTTTGTCTGTATCAAGGTGGCCAAGGACTATCTCAGTTGTCTGCTGTTGTTCAGTGGTGTTCCTCTCCTTATTTATAACTCTCTACAACATTGTATGGCACCCTTTCTTTAGATTGAAGTATGCAAGTAGATGCAGATAGTGGAATGATCGTTTTTATTGGAGTGGGAAAATGCATTGCTCTTCTGACCTGCAAATAAGGAAAACTAGTTTAATTTTAAATTGAAAGAGGGAAGATATGTGGAAGAAACAGCAGAATGAGAGAAGTTAAAGCTAAAGAGTGAGAGGTTCCTTTATTCCTCTTTTCTGCAAACTACCAACATGTTTTGAAGTGAGATAAAAAGGGTTTATCTCCCCCCCCCCAAGTGAAATGCATGCAAAAATGCCAATGAAAATAATGCTTTTCCTTCCATAACAAATACAGTCAGGTTGTATTTTCTGTTTTCACTTAACAGAACTTTTTTTACCTGAGGCAAAATAATACGCCTAGTCTTGGTAATTATCTGAAGTCTGAATAAAAAACATTGCTCTGTTAGCTGTGTAGCTGTGAAATCGTAGGTTCTGCTTTAGAGTTTGGAAACTTCAACCTGTTGTGTAAGAGATGTTCTTCTAGGCCTTGCTGTCCAGATAATCAATGGAAGGCATCTTTACTATTCTCATGAGTGTATGAGAAAAAATGTCTTAACCTAGGTCCTACATTGTGTTTACTTAATAGAAGGTCTTTGCAACCCCAATTTGAAACTAAGTTTTGTGTTGTTAATATACAGTTTACTTTGAAAAATGTTCAGTAATTTTACTTCTAACAAAATGTCTGCCTCACCAGACGTACACATGTAGAGCATTCCATTTGCACTGAATTTATTTTTTAAAAAGTCTTAAATTAGCTTGTTTAATCTCTGAATGTTTATTAGAATTCATATTACTCCTTATTGTTGTCTTAAGGTGGAGAGAGGAAGGGTATCAGTTGGTCATATCTGAAACTTTCTTCAGGATTGCTTTTCGAAACAAAAAGCTATATCAAATTGTATCTATGTGTTTAACACTGGCAAAGAGGTATCTTGCTCACTGGTGTTCTGGGTTCAGTCTTTCAGTCTTGAGAGGAAATTAAGCTTTAGAAAGCTGTCCAGTAGTCTACTCATCCTGTTATCATTTTGTAATAAAATACTGCATTGTCTGTAACAGAAAGAGGCATTATGCACGCAGTTCACGTTACTCTTTAGCAACTTACCTGTCCAAGGAAGGTATTTATTTTTAGTCACCCTGTTGATACAATTCCTCCTTGAACACACGTTTTACATGAAAGAACATTCCTTTTGGAAAAACAGAGGGTAGCGAAAGGCACTAACTTGTTTTCATCTTTCCTATCTTGTCAGTTTCTTCCATCTGAAAGAATTTTTAAGTTACTGTTTTGTTTTTTTTTTCCTTAAAATCATTGCCTATGCAGAGGAGACTTAATAGTGTTAACCAGAATCTAATTGTAATGGTGTCTCAGTTAAGTTAATAATGTGGTGAATTACAGTTTTGGATTGGTTGTTTCCTGAAACAAAGGCAGTTTTGCCAGCTCTGATCTAGACTGCTTCACTTTTTGTTAAAAGTTGGATTTAATTTTTTTGATACTCCTTTTGACTATTCCAGTAGCATCTGAAGAAACTCACAAGTGAGCTGGAAAGAAATAGCATTGGCTTGAGAAGGGACTTGCTGCTTATCAACCCAGACACGTTTCATCTGAAAGAGTCACCTACATAAAAATAAAAAACTACAAGCTCTTTTCCAAGATGGTGGTTTACAGTTGGAATAAAGCCAAAGGGGTTCCTCTCAACAGTTGACTCAAAGTGCCACAGCAAAACTGTGGTCTTCATTTCTAACATCTTCCTAGCTCCTCCTCCTACAGGCTTATACACAGCTATATATAGACTCACGTGCTTGCTGCCATTGAATACAATCATACCTGTTGATCAGCTCGCACTGGTAGACAGAGAGTGGGAGTGGTTGGCTCTTTGTGGTAGGGACTTCATTCAGTTTCTGCCAGAACCTGAAGTCTTTATCATGCTGATAAAAGTCTGAAATAATTTAGTCTAATTTTTGCTAAAAAATTGGCACACAGTTTTCTAGGTAAATACTTTCCTAAGTGACTAACAACTTCTCTTTCATCTGCTGGTGTCTTGTGAGGCAGAGGTCTAACATCTGTTAGATAAAATACAAATAAATTTGAAGAATGAGGTATTTATAATTGTATTCTTTGGAATAGTCGAATCAGTGTTTTAATGCTTCTGGTAAAGTTCTGCAAATTGCTATTTAAAGCATAGCTTTCTCCTGGCATGTAGAACGTTGTAAATGGTTATGGCTGGTTTTCAGTATTACCCAGCTTAATTTTGCTGTTTATGTTCCTGTTTCTAACCTCTTTAATTTTACTTTCAGTTTTGCAGTTCTTTCCTCTAAGGTATTTTTTATACCAGGCTTTTGAGAGAAGGGCAGGATGTCAACATGAAATTGAATCCGTTTATTTGAAAAATCTTATGAAAGGCATGAAGTAAGCTGAAGCAATGATGTTAAGTAAATAATTTCATCTGGCAATATCTGTTTTGGGATATCCCTTTTAAATTTGAGGCTATCTATTTAGCTTGCATGGCGTGAAATCAAAATACTTAAAAAATGATTCTCCCACTGTTCTATTTTTAATACAAAAAAATTAAATTGGAAACTCTGACATATTTAAGTTAGTGCAAGAATTAGATCTATTTATGTACCAATCTTGGATAAATAGTTTGCTTTCAGCACGCTTGAATTACATTCCCTACTTCCTTATCATTTTCAAAAGGAAATTAATAAATTGTAGAAGAATTAGACGATGATGCTCTTATGTGTTTCACAAACTTGCTTATAACAGCATATGGTAAATTATCTCATTTCAAGTGTAAGAAAGTTTCCATTACTTTAATTAGTCTGATTTTTTTTTTTAATGCAGTATCTACTGCCATGAAATAGAATTGCATTTTTTTCTCTTGAATTCTTGAAAAGATTGAATTGTAGCATCTGCCCTCTATATCTGTGCTACATGTGCTTTTTTCCCCTCTGTATTCCAAAACAGCTGAGAGTCTAATTCGCTTCCTTCTTACAACCCATGGTTGTGAGGTGAAGTTTATCTTAGGCTTGGAGGTCCTCAGGATGATAACAAAAGATTATCTTATCCAGTTTGAGGTACTTATTCTTTTTCATTTTTCTCACATCCTTTTTTTTACAAAATGTTCCTGAAACAAAAAGAAAACTCCATTACATATCTAGGGATGAATGGGGAGTATCCTTGATGTTGAAGAGGCAAGGGATTTTATTTCCACTACTGCATTGCCTGGAAAAGAAGGCTGAAAACCCATGTTCCATCTTTTTGCAGTCTCAGCACTTTCGGTCCCTTGTTTGAAGTTCTATACAATCACTTTGCCTTTTGAATCTCCTCCTGGGATCGCATACTTTGGTCCTGACCTCTCAAGCTAACTTTTCAGGGCATCTGGCTCATAAAAAGCATCTGAAATTTCTACCAAGGACACCAGCAGTCTTGTCATAATACTATGAATGCTCACCAGGATCCTATCAGTGATTGCTCTCTTGAAAAGGCAAGGCTCTTGATGTATCTATGTTGAGATGATAAGTTGTAGAGGGTGTCAGTTTGCATTGCTGCTTGTAGTAGACAGGTTGTTTCAAAAGGTAGAAATTTTTAAGGACAAAAGGGGGGGGGGAAATCCACACTGTTGGGGACATGTCCGCTTCATTATTTGTCATAAGTGATGGTTCTCAATCTGCATTTAAATTTCATGCCAATCTTTAACCCATGTATTCAATGTTCATTTTGTATTTCAAATTTCTTAATCTAAATGCTGTACTGTACTAAGTCACTTGCTGTGTAGAAGTCTCAAGTATATTACATCAACAGTGGTGGCATTGATTAAAAAAAAAAAGTATTGGTTTAGAATCCGGCACAGTTCCCGTAATCCCATCTTGAGTGGCATTAGATCTTTCCCTACTTCTTTGAGTCCTTGTTTTCCCCTTTTCAGTATTATCACAGTGATAGCTTTTTTCTAATCCACTGGAGCATTCGCTTGGTCCAAGGCTTACAGTATTAAAACTGCAGAGAACTCTTCAGTCATCTCTTAAAATTGCTGAACAAAAATTATCTTGATCTGTTGATATACTAAGTCTTTATTTTAGTAGTTTTTTTTTTAATCATCATCCTGACGAATTGTCAGTGGGAAGCATTTCATTCTCATTTAGTGATAGGACTATTATCTGGCTTTTACCCAAGTGCAGAACAGAAATACTTATTGAACAATTCTGCCTTCCTAAATCATTATTGACAATTCTGTTGTTTGCCCCACTAACAATCTAATACTGTTATTTAAGAATACTTAACCCCGCTGTTCATAGAATTCTGTGTCCTCCTGCTTTCCTTAGCTATTTTTGCAGTTCCTGGCTTGTGTTATATTGAGTATGATCAACATTTCTTACAGCTTTCTAGTTATCCATTCTTATGTTTTTCAACCATGAGAAATAAAAAAGTCAGGGCAGGCTGCAGTGGACATCACTGTCTGTAAGACAGTGTAGACAACACATTTCAAAGAACTGCAGCTACTGTGGGGTAAGTAACTGTTCTTTGATGTGTAATATGTGTTGTGATAGTACTGGCTTAAGTAATTTCATGATTCAGGTTGTAAATATTTGGCTTAGAATAATGTATAGAGTCACTTGGAGAGGTAGTATTTGACAAGTCTTGCAAGAAAAGATCTATACCTGTTTTTTTTAATCATTTTGTTGGTACTCCTTAAATATTCAGTACTGTGAGGTCCTGTTCTTGGGCTTGTATACACCAGTTGATTTCTTCAGAAATTTAAGATCTGATTCACAGCTGTTGAAACTAGATGATAACCTTTCTGCCAAGTTTAGGTTCACAAATATTTCAAGATAACATTCCCTAGGGTTTCTTCTATTGCCTTGTAATTTGTTACATAATAAAAATGCCTAAGTTCAGACTTAAGTGTTGGGGAGTAAATCAAGGTAGAAGTTAGTTGCTTTGTTGATTTTGCTGTCTGAAAGACATGGGCAGCTGGCCAATTAAGAGTTTAATTTAGTTAATAACTAGGCTAGAGGAAGTTTAGTTTAGATGATATAAACAAAGAGTATGTCTGAGAAAGCTGAACATCTCTTGTTAAAGTTTCCTCCCATCCAGAAATATAAGCAGGGTGAGTTCAAGGTATTGAGGGAGTGTGGGTTGCACTGTGGAGAAAGCTGAAAACCAAATCAACAATAGAAGATGGAAAGGACATGAGAATTCACATCTGTTTTTTTTTGGGGGGGGGTGGGGGCAGGAAGGGAAGCATCTATTTGGAAAAATAAATGAATAGGCATGACTGATTACAAGACATTGAAATTGCAGACAGACTATTTGTGGTGCTGTGAGGGAACTGGTAAGAAGTTATGTGCAATCTCAGACTGGGATCTTGTAAAGCTTAGTTGAGTAAAAGAGCATGGTGGCTTTCAGCATCTAGGAAAAGAAGCTAAACTAGAAGCCCACAGCTTGGAGACAATCACAAGAAATTCTGAGAATGCCATTAGTGACAGTCTGCACAGTCTTTACGTTACAGGCATATTCAAATAGTACGGTGGTGGTAAAGCCTGCAAATGAAGCAGTTTTCCACTGCCTCCTTCCCCCTTCTCAGTTTATCCCCAATTTTTTGGCTGGCAGATAAACTAATAACTTTTCTCATAAATGAATAAGATGACATTTTCTTGAAGTCCCAGTTGAGGCAGACCAGGATAGAAGGTAAGGCTTATTATCTCTGTTTTGATTCAGTTTAACTGATGCATTAATCTGATACATGATGAAATAAGTAAATGACCTGACTGTGTTAGTGGGCAGCAGTTTCAATCCTTGGGGGGAAAACAAAACCTAAAACAAACCTAGCTCAGGAGGTGCCAAGAAGAAGTTGAACAGAATGTATGGTTTGCAGAATCTGTAGACAGTTTGAAACAGTAACTTTGTCCAAATTTCCCCTTCACACTGATCACACTAAGTCTTGAACTCAGTGAAGAAGTAGGGGCATACAGAAATGTGAAAGCATGGAAATAAAATAATAATAAAAATATGACCTTTATTTTCTTTTTGTTTAATTGGTAGAAAATAAAAGTTGCCTCTAATTTACCAGTGTTTGCATCAGCTTGTCATGAGATTTAGGGATTGTGGGGGTTGTTTTGTTTTGATTTTCTAGGCCCAACTTCTATTGCAGAGAATGTGAGAAACCTAGTATTCTGTCAGTTAAGACTGAATTAGAATGGAGCCTGTTCAGAGAAACACCAGAGAGAAATGTGGAATTGCTGCTATCTATATGAATTTGCATAATCTTCAATTCCAGTGCATTTGAGAAGACTTGTATCTTTTGCTCTTCTCCATGGTTTCTTCCTTCTCCCACTTTCTTTTCTTTCTGTTGTCTAAATCACAGTGGGGACCCTCCCTCCCTCCCACCACCCCTGCAAATAGTGATGGAATTTTCTCTTATCTCTTGCAATGATGCAAAACCTACTTGGAGAGTGACAGCCTTGTTGGTTCGAAGAACCTTGTTAAGGCTATCAGATTTTCACTGTGGGATTTGATGCAGTCCACTCTAGCTGTACTGCATCCTGGAAAGGCTCAATAAACACTTCATCTTTTGATAATTCTTTTAGTTTTGTTTTATTTAAAACATCTGCATAATGAAATATTAAGAAGACCTTTTTTAGGGAGAGTCCTATCTGTAAATTGCCAGTTTACACTGTACTCATCTGTGTGCCTAGAGTGGAAGATAGGCTTTCTGAGTAATGCCTAAAGCAATAGCTGCAATTTCTATCTTCTAAAGATAATCTAGAAACACGGTGCAAAAATACAATGCTACTTTGACTTTATTTCAAGGAGTCTTGCAATTTTAAAAATTTAAAATTGTGTTATATGGAATTTGACTTTAGTAGTGGTGCTGGGTCTTTGGAGGAGAAATCCATACTCTAATTCAATCCTGTCTCCTTCACTGGGACTTGTTGGTATTTCTTTTGAAGTATGTGCATGTAGTACTTACTGATTCAGCTACTGACTTTATAAATATATTATGCATTAGTGTTTAATGTTAGTATGAGGATAATCATGAATTTATCTTCTTAATACAATGACTCATTTTATTAACATTACTTCAAATTTTATTTATATAAATTCTGTTTTTATTTAAATGCATGTTTCATGGAACATTTGATTAGTCAAAGAATTTTAAGTATGGTGTTTACTGCATTGACTGCATAATGTATCCAGTCTTGAAGAACTGCCCGGAGTGTGTATTTGTGATCTTTGTGACACACATGGGACTGCATTGGCCTTTGCTGGCAGCCTTACCACTTTGCTGTATTTAAATTCATATTAGGTGCCTAGTTGCATAAGAATAGATGGGGKTTTTTTGCCATTTTCTAAAGATAATGTGAGTGGAGCAATGTCTGGGGGCAGCTGTCTCGGGATGTAAGTATCCAGCTTGAGAGAGAAATTTGATAAACCATCTGTATATTGTGTAATGTATTAATCTTTGCTTATGGTAAAAGGAATTATATATAACATGAATGTACAAATTATATATAAAATAATCCTTTCATGGATGAGTCTCATAAAATGACTTAATTTGTTAGGAGGTTAGTTTGGTGGGTAATACACAGGACTAGATGTCACCACAGAGATTTTTTTAGGTCTTGAACATTTTCTGAGGCACCTTCCCTTAGAGTAAGCTCTCAAGCTTGCAGAGTTGCCTGCAAATTAACAGTAGCACCAGTTTCAGAAAAGTATTGAACAAACATGGTGATAGTTTGGTATAGTGAGGCTGCCTCTAATTGAATACAAGTTTATTTTGCATAGTCATTTTCTTTTTGCTTATTTTTTAAGAGTAGGTGTTCAGAAAGAACAAAGTTTGTTTTGTTTTGTTTTGTTTTTTCCCTGGTTCCTTGGTGCCCTAAAGGAACCTGATGTTTTTGAGGTAGACATAGGGAGATTTTTCTTTGTTGATTTAAGAGGTAGATTTGTGCCTTTCACATGAAAGCAGATGCTTGTTGGCTGTGTTGTCTGAAGCTGTGAACTTCTCCTTATGGTAATGGTGAAGCTCAATTAGATTATGGTGTGTGCAGGTGACTTTGGACAGTGCAGTAGTTTACCGCACTAGTTCTGCTGGGTGTTATCACCTGTGTAAAGAGTCAGCAAAAGTGCGTGTGCTAACTCCTGAATCCTCGCAGTTCACAGCCTGGTGTGTTTATGCAAACTAATTTCTAGCACTGAGTTTTGTAGCTAAACCTGTTAAATAATCTAGTCTTCCCTGTTTCTGACCTGCAATTCTCTTCCCAAATGCAGTGGTATCCTAGAGAGTTATTTTAACTTCAGTTACATTGGTGATCTAATTCACAGCACAATCCTACAGACAGTTGTACAACTGCAACTAAAAAGCAGGCAAGCTGTGGCTTTGGGAAGGGCTGGACCGACACTTCTAGCACCAAGCCTGTTTTTGTATAGGTATATCCTTTGTCTCTGAAGTGATGAGTGCTGGAGCTTGGGAAGGTAGACCAGGGCTATGATCTGACCCAGCACAGTTGTTCTTCTGTTTTGTCATGCAATATGTGCGGCTGTGTCTTCACTATACAGACGATAGCTGATGCATTGACAAGTCGCCCAAAAGGAATCTAGAATTGCTGTAGTTAAGGGTTTTGGTTTTAGTTAAAGTGGAGTTTGAGTTAAGGGTGAAAACCGCCATATTAATTAAGTTAGTTCTGCAGAGAAAGCAATCTTCAAATACATCCAAAAAGACATCTAGTCTTTAGTTTGAAGCTTCAAGGTAAAAAAAAAAAAAAAGAAAGAAAAAAAGAAAAGAAAAGAAAAATCAATTGATGGTTCACTTATTAGTTCGTGGTAGTAGCTAATCATTTTTACTGGAAAAATACCAACTACTCCACAGAACCTAAGAAGGGACTGGGTGTTCGGCCTTCTAAAATTAAAAGTAAAAACTTTTTTTTTTACTTTTTTTTCTTTTTTCTCCTCCAAAATCTGACCTTACAGTCTTTCAGCTCTTTTGGGAATCCAGGATAGTGTCTGAGGGGAATGAGTACCTATTAAAAAGTAAATTTGTTAAAATAGTTGCTTTCTCATGTACTGAATGCTCTGTAGCAGTATATGACTGACCAGAAAGCCTGCTCAAAGCAACAGTTGGTGCAGAATGTAGCTGCTCATTAGCTGTTGATGATACTACATGTAATATATAACACTAATTCTTCAAGATTATTCTGAGTTTTTATTTCTGTGTTACTCCTTTCAAAGCTGTGTGATGTTTACGTTCRGCTATGGCATGATAGTCATCGCAGAAAATAAGGCGTGTACTTTTGTTTTTTAATAACATGAGGTAGCCTTCTATCTTTTGTTTGGCTCAAGTACTTCTGCCACATGCTTAGCTTTGAATATTTGGATTGGAGACTAGGTTTTGCCTAATAGGTTTTGGGTTTGGGCTTTGCTTTTCCACCCCTGGTTTCGGAGGGGTGAAAGACCAGTAGAAGATTCAGTCTTTTTCCTAAAGTATGTACTATTTAAGGGGTACATAGATGCTTGTCTAGGGATCGTGGGGAAGAGGGTACGTATACTTGTGAATGTTTTAGCTTCTGAGAATGACTTGAGAACTTAGAGGCTTTCTTTGCATCCATGAAACTGCTAAGATCTATTTTGACTACTAGCTCAAAGTTATCTTGAAGTAGCTCATGTGTTATTTACCTCTTTTTAATGCTGAATGGCATTCTGCTGTGAATGTATTCTTTTCTATGAATAGTGTAAAAACAAAGGCATAAATATTAGGTGAGAAAGGGATAGCAGAACAAAGGCCAGGAGTTTTGTGTTTTCCTTAGATATCTCGGTCTTCCTAGGTGAAAACCTTTTATTTAATTAACTTCCTGTGTTTCTTTATATATCATTGTGAACACTGAAACTGTCTTATGATCATCTAGAAAGGTTGTTTCTATTACATGTAACAATAATTGAGAAAGCCTATGGAAACATAAATGGCGACTTGGAAACATTTGAAACAAGAAACACTTTTTCAACCTCTGTCCAACCTCTTGTTCCTCAGTTTTTCCCATCTTTTAAGCAAGGAGAATAGTCCGGCGACAGCATTCCCTAGCAAGAACAGTTCAGACTTAAACTTTGATACTTTGTTATAGCTTGTCTTCAACTTTGAAATGTATAGTAAGATAAACTTTTTAAATACATTATGGGTTACAAGGGCACAGAAGCAATGTCAAGTATGCACTAAAGGATGTTGACTTTTGACTGACATAGTGCTCTCAACAGTAGAAAGATTTGATCATTATGGTTTTCTTCTCTCTATTTAATGGGTTACTTATGGATCTGTGTTTGTTCTTTTCCTCAGATATCAGGATTAAAGAAGAGGAGCCTGATCCAGAAGAGTGGCAGCTCAGTGGTGATTCTACACTGAATACCAATGATCTAACACATTTGAGAGTACAGGTGGTAGATGAGGAAGGGGACCAACCACATCAAGAGGGAAAAAGACTGCGACGAGTAGCTTGCACATGTCCCAACTGCAAAGAAGGTGGTGGAAGGTATGTAACATTTAGTGTCATATAATGCATGTAATGCTGAAAACAAACAATGAGTGAGAAAAATAGGATTCTCAGTTAATAATGGTGTCTGCAGCTAAGGGAAAACTACAGGCTTATGTGAAATACCTYATGCAATAAAAGACTGCCGCCTTTATTTCTGTGTTTGCAGCTGGAAGGGCAAATTATTCTCTCCTCTTTGCCTAAATCCATTAAGATTAATTGGAAAACTCTGGAGTAAGATGCCACCCACTACAAGTAAGGATGGTGGGGTTAGAACATGGACCTAAATAATATGAAAATGAGATATTTTGGAATATGCACATCTGTGATTGGCTTCCTATCATATGTCAAGAACTTGATTAAATCCTGTGTTCCTACATTTCCTCACTGATTGAGCATTTTTTTCACAGTTTGATTGCCTTGGAATGTTATAAAAATACAGTTATCCTGKTTTTTTTAGCTCGTTTCCTAAGAAAACCAAGGTTTGTATAACAACTCTAAATACCAAATTTTGAATTGACCGGTTGTTTTCAGTCCAATTTAGTGAAAATATGGATATCTCAAAGATATGAAATACCTGATCATTTCAGTCTTCAGATGAATGCATAGGAAACCCTGTTTCATCATTCCACATCTCATGAAAGTATTTCTCAGCTTTTTGTTCCTACAAAGAGTTTATTCTATTTTAAAACACTTTCTTTCAAATATCTCAGTTACAGATATAAGAAAGGAAGGGAGGATATCAGACTGCCTTTTACAAGTGAAAGTATTTAGGGTAACATTGTATTTAATACAAAGCAAAGGCTGCTTTCCGGTATACTAGAGTTTGTCCATTTTGATGGTACTTACTTTCCCCTCTAAAAGGGAGGTCTTATTTATGTGAGAATTCTGATGTAAATTACTGAGTTCTGTTTAAAGAATCTGTCAGTGTCCAGTGGCTCTGAGTTGTAAGAGTACCAACTAAATACATCTATTGTCAAGTCTTCTGTGTTTCTGCTGTATGTTCTGGATATCTTCTTTGTAAGCATAGGGAGGTGATATAGCAGTCATGCTGAGTAAAATTAAGTGTTTTAATACAAAAATACTTTGATACATTTTCATCACAAATGAAGGTAGCAATAATATCTGTGTTTAAGGCTGTGTAGCATCTTTTTATGTCAGTTTGCTCGTGTTAAAATGCTACATGTAGTTCACTGAAACCTAGCACAGACTTGGAAATCTAAGTTCTGGGTGCACCTTTGCTCTCCCCATGAAAATCTGTCCAAAGTGTAAACTGGGTTGAGATTTGCTTCAGTCTGGAAGAAAACTGTAAAAAATGTTGTTTGCACAGACCATACTCTTTTGAGTCACAGGGACTACATATGGTACATCCTCCTTGTTCTTTATTCCAGGCTCCAGGAACTTTAATTTAGATACATCTGTACTTAATCCTCTTCCTCCTAAGTGGAGTTGCTATAGCACCAAATTTTGAAGTTGAAGCTTGAGAGAAAGAGTCCTTTTCAGAGATGCTTTTGATAATGGCTGAGAAAAGTGCAGTCTGACCAAAACTCAGAGACAGGAATTTGGGAAAGACTTGAGAAGAGCTAGGACATAGGTGAGATTGTCTGAAATCCATTCTAAATGAAGGACTGGGAGATAACAAATGTACAACATAGGAGAAGTAGGACAGGAAATCAGGATGTGAGAAGAGTTAAGAATAGAAACAAGATAGTGGAGGAGACTAGTAGTAAATGTCCATATGGGAAACAGAAAAAGAGTGAAAGTACTTACAGTTGGTAGAGCGATTTTCCAACCGGAATGTGGAATTCCTTCAGTCTAGCAAAAAAAAAAAGTAAGCCCACTGGAAAGTGTCTCCTTTCTTCTGACATACTTTGATCAGGTTCCATAGCTTCTGTAGTTACTCATTTATCTCCAGTGCTGTAATTCTCTGTTTTGTTTTATCTTTCAACTCTGCTGATGATTCATCGGGGAGACTATACAATTTCAGACAATAGGACATTTGCTTTTATAAGTTTCTTCAGATAACATTCACAATTCTTAAAATAATGTTGAGATTGTGAAACTGAAAATTTGAAAATTGGGAAATGCCAAAATTAAGATTTCCTGTGCAACTTCAATTCAATCCCTTGTACATATGCATTATGATTTGGTTTCTAATTACATGACTTCGTACTATTTTTTCCATATGACCCCAGTGCCATTCAGCGCATATGATGGATGATGCTGAGGGAATGAATCAGGGTTGTACAGTGAATGTAGTTTGATTGATTTATTGCAGAAATTGGAAGGCATGTAGGGAATGAGATAGGAGACTGCAGGAAGAAAAATCTAAAGGTAGATCTTTCACAAGGGGCCACTACGAGGGCATGTTTCTCATTTTTTTGGAGGTCAGCTTAAAATACTGGGGCCCTGAAGTTTTGGGAGTGTTTGTCTATCCACCCCATATTTTCCACTGGTGAAGTGCTGAGTTCATTGCTGTAATGAAGTCAGTTGAGCTGCATTGTGAACATCTGCAGTACTCTGGAAAAAAAAAAGTTCTTCTAGTATCTCAAACTTGACACCTCAAATTGGTGTGTGTTTGACAGTTTTGGTCTTAATCTCTTTCTGCCTCCTTTTTGGATCTATGAAATGAGTGTACGAATTCAAGTTCACTATAGGAGTGTTGCAAGATAAATTTGTTAATGTTGATGAATGGCTTAACACTGTTGTGAGTGTCCATGATGAGAAAGAAACTCTGGGGAAATGAATAACTATATTTAATGCAGTATTTAAATAATATATAAGTGGCAAGAAAAGGAAAACATATATTAAATCAGTATGGAAAAAATTGAGCAGCTCTTCATTCAATGAAAACTCTCTCTCCTGCGCACTGAATGAGGTAGGAGAAAGTAGTATGTGACTTTGCATATGCAGACTTTATATAATTTCATGTGTTTTGTAGCCTTAGTTTTGGCATTTCCTGTTGTCTTTGTTTTCTGTTTTTGTCTTTTTTTTCTTTGTTTTTTTGACTCTTGATGCAGAATTGGAACACATTGCAGTCTTCAAAGTATTTGTATTTGTACCAGTTCTGTGAAGTAGGGAGCTGCTATTGTCTTTATCATATTTGGCATGGGGGAAGGAAGGAAAGAAAGAGCCATTGATGGTGTATTAGATGTGTAAATTAAAGCCATATGGCTCTAAACCTATGTAGTAAATGGGGGATAAGGAAGGGGAAGGAGAAGGATGTACCTCAAAGGATGACTCAGATCCCAAATGAACTGGCTAGGTTTGAGGTTTAGGTTGGAAGTTAGGTGGAAATTGCACCCTCCTCCCACTTACATCTGGAGAGACTACTGTCTAGATCTATAGAGGAACAGTGCTTCTGAGTACCACTTCAGATACATAACTCTAAAACTACATTGCTAAAATCACTGCTAAACTTATGCTTTACCTTTTAAATATCTAGTGTTTCTCCTAGAAATTAGGTACTGCTGGGCTAAAAGTCTCAATTCTTGATAGATGAAGGTCTCTCCTGCTGCAGCCATTGCATTCTGCATGGTAATTGAGAAACGTGGTTTCCAGTCTTTATAAAACAAAAATGTGCTATAAAAACGCTTAAATATTAATTGGTTTGAAGACTCCAGTGTAGGTGTAGACCTGAGTCGTATCCCTTTACTCAGTGATGACGGCTGCAAGCAAGTGCAGCAAGAAAGGCCTCTTAGCGGGCCTTGTTAGGGCACGATGCCAGACTGTCGCAGCTGCAAAGCGTCCAGATAGAATCTGGCTCATGTCCAGTCAGTTTAGAGCACATGTGAAGCGTACATGCAGTTGCCTATATGAGACTGTATAGAATAAATAGTTACTCACTCAAAGTAGTCCTGTGGACTTCATCCTATGAATCCCTGATCTTCCCCTCACTTTGGACTTCACAGTCCACTAAAGAATTCTCTTACCAGTTAGGTAAGGTGCTTAGAATTATGCATATTGCACCACCTAAGTAAAATAAACTGACCAGGAGCTGAACCTTGGTTTCCTTCGATCTGGGCTAAAACACTGACCTGCTGTTTTCATTTAAGCACCTTTGAATGATTGACTTTGGAATCTTAAAATTATTCTAACAGAATTTTGATGCGATTTCATGTAATTTGAGTCACATTTATGTACTGTGTCATGCAAAGTTACAAAATATTTGTGCTGATTATTGCAGAAGGGAGGAATGTAGTATACTTTGCAAAAGATTTAAGGATGAAATACTTAATAAAAATTCTGATTACAGAAATATATTCTCGACTACAGAAATATATTTTGTTATAATAAGCATAAGCTGAGCACGTTTTAGGGTAACATGGAATAGGACAGGCAATTAAAGATACAGGATAGCAAGAACCTGTGGACAATTCTTTCAGTTACCAAGACAGTATAATGGGGAAGAGACATGGATGTTCTTTGCCTTTATTGCAAAAAACCCATCACTGTAATTGCTGGATGCTGTGAGCCACCAAACAAGCGAAGCTGGAAAAGAAGTGTCTAGAACTGGATCATTAGATGATGGTGAACTTAGAGCCTGAGAACTAGGAAACTGGCTGCAGTGGGACAGAAAGAAGAATACAGTAAATTTCTTCCTTGGAGCCTAGAGGGCTGGGTGTTTTGGGCTGGTAGGTGAACGCTCATGGGACTGCTGCAGGTACACTGCATTTTGTGTGGTTGAATTTGCTTTAGCCTGGCTATCTGCAGAACCTTGGAAATTAGAAAAGGAAAGGAGGAATCTAAAGATGTTTTGCTAAATTCCTTTGAGACTGGCTGAGTGTTCAAAACTTGTGAATACTGGGCTGTTTGTATAGGTGACATAATATGAAGGTGAATGCTTGACATTGGAGTTAATTTTGCTTTTTAATTTTTGAGGGGAGGCAGGAGAAGGGTCTGAACCTGTCGATTTAGATGTAGCAAAAGTTACCAAAAATTGATGTTTCAGTTGGGGTAAAAGATATAAGAAATAGATAAGTCCAAAAAAGTCTGTCTTGGTCCAAAGAAGTGATCTTCTTTTGGGACATTTGAAAAAGATTGAGTCAAAAGTATTCTTGCCAAGACTAATAATGAGAGAAGAGCTTAAGGTGTCAGATACGTTGGGTGTCAGAGTAATGTTTGCATGAAATTTGTAAGCAAGTTGGGAAGAACAGAGAGGTGAACTTTCTGTGAGGCTATGGATTGAGGAGTGGCAACAAAAAAAAAATTGAGAGATGAGCAGAATCTCCTCGGTCACCATATCCATAGGCTCTCATGATTCTACTGCTACAATACCAGGGCTCAAAAGCCTTCTATACTCTCTACTTCTGCTGCCATTGAATTTGTTTTGAAGTAAAAACCTACAGTGTCATGAAAAATAATTAGTACATAAAAGTGATAGTTTGTTCTTCCAAGACAGGCCAAAATTATGAATAAAGCAGTATGAGGATGGATCCCACTCTAAATTGAGACTTAAATTCTTGGAAACATTTTCTAGGACTTAATTGGATTTTATCTCCGTACTTTCCTGGACTGTCTAGAATGTATTAGGAAAATAACTAATTAGGTTGGAAGTCCCTTTAGATGCTGTGAAATTTTTAGAGTGCATGTTCAGAAATGCTTGCTCCAAATCCTAGCTCCATAAAGCGTATATGCATTTTACACTGAACCCTCATTAGATGTAAAACAGAATTGTTCTGACAATAGGGATGAGAATCTAGGTCTCCTAGTTGCTTGGCAAATCCTTCAGCCTCTAGACAGTTATATCAAAGTTGAGCATTCTAAGGAAATTAAATTGCCTTGGGGAGACACTTGAGAATTGTAGAGTCAGTCAGAGGATGGAGTGCTGAAAACTGATTTCAGGATCTGCATAAGCTGTTTTAAGTTAATGTTGCTGATGAATAAAGTGGCCTGATGCTTGGCTGCATATTCCAATGTCTTCCCTTGAACCAGCATTTACCATTCATATGACTGTGTTGTCAGCCAGATCTGTTCCCTGGAGTGTCCCTTTCAGTGGTAGCAAACACTTAAATTGGCATAAATCAGTCATGAAGCCCTACACTGGCCAGACTGATCTCTTTCTCTGGGTCTTCAGAGGCACTTACCTCTCTGGTGATTTTATAAAAGGCCTTTGTGTAGACCTTCAGGTGCTTCTGCTGATTCAGTCACCTACCATTTCTGTAAGGCAGCATCTTACATTGGGCATCAAGCTTAGGAGTCTGGATTATACTCTGTGTGAATTGTGTGTTCATTTTGATGGATTTTATTTCTGAAATCTCGAAGAGCTAATTTAAATGTCAGAAAGTTTAACTGTTTCACTGCTGCTCCTTTTAGTGGAAATAGGTTAGTATGCTTATCCTTCAACCCAAACTGCTTTTCAAGTTTTCCCAAGATGCCAAAAGTCCCATCTGTTCTCTTCCCATTTGCCAAAACCTCCAGTTTCCCTTTTGGCAATTGTAGTCATGTGTGTTTTTCTTTGCCAAAACTGTCTTTGGCATAGTAAAAACTGAAACTGGGAGAAATTTAAAATACAGAGACTTCAGCATCAAAGTAGCATGAGCTGCTGTAATGATTGTATTTTCAACTTCATATACATGTATGTTAAAGGTTACACTTCTATTATTTAAATTTAACTTGCCATTGAATTTATAGTTTGCTGCAGAATCCGGATATCATTACAGAATTTAGTTCCAGCTTCTTATGGGGTATGCTGGGCTTTGATTTTATTTGAAACAAAAATGGGAAGCTGCTCAGACTCATTTGCAGATATAATGGTATATGTAAGCCCATTTCTACATATGACCAATATTTAGGAGGAATGCATTAGAATGATTAATTTATTTTTTATTTTTTATTTTTTAACAGAGGCTCCAACTTGGGAAAGAAGAAGCAACACATTTGTCACATACCAGGGTGTGGCAAAGTGTATGGGAAAACTTCACATTTGAGAGCTCATCTCCGCTGGCATTCTGGAGAGCGTCCATTTGTTTGTACTTGGATGTTCTGTGGAAAAAGGTTCACTCGCAGTGATGAGCTTCAGCGACACCGAAGAACGCATACAGGTTTTCAGTCTTTGATTCTGGTGCATTTAACTAAAGGAGGGTCACGGGGGAGGCTTGGATAAATAAAGAGGAAAACAGATTTTTTATTGGATTTATTTTAATGTKGTATGAATTTTCTGAAATCAACTGGTTCTTAGAGCTATGTATGCATTTTAGCTTCTTTAGTAGATCTGAGGAGGAAAAACAGCAATGCACTATTTTGGTTCAGAACTGGCATTTAAGCAAATATTTAACATAGGTTAATCTTTGATTTACTTTGATTTAAATTCAACAATGTTTTATGTGTTTGAACTAAGGTAGAACTGTTGTCCCAGCTTAAAACTTTTCTCTTGTTTTTTAAATAGCAAAGTAAAGGGCTAGATGTCCAAGAGATTAGATGTCATTCACAAATCAAGAAAGAGTATGCGATGGTGCATTGTTTCACACTTTCTAGTTTAATGTTTAGACTACTCATTAGAGATATGGGGACCCCAGGTTATCTCTCTTGTTGTCTAATACAAAGAATAGAAATGAAACTAGTGCTTCCACCTTGCCAAGGAGTGGTTGATTTTTACGTCTTTTGTCCATATTAAAAAAAAAAATTTCCTACGAACTGAACCCATATTCATATGATAGAATATTCAAACTATGTAGTTTAGAGAATGCTTACCTTTAAAATTGGACTATTTGAAAAACCTAATGATAATAGATACACAAATAATTTAGGTGCTTATCAATATGTAACATTGCTTAGAAGAATGTCTTTGAAATGCCTCTGAAAAATATTTCTTCTTTTGCACTTGATGGTCTGTTTTTGTTAGATGTGTTGGATGGGTGTATCCAAGCTAGGATGTTACCGTCTGGATGGATGGACAGCCAGATGGGTAAAAACTGGTTGAAAGACCTCCTGAATACTCAGAGGGTAGTGATTAATGGGTCCTAGTGTACTGGGATGCTGGTAAAAAGTAAAGTACTGCAGGGATCTATCCTGGGACCTGTTCTGTTTAACATCTTTGTCAATGACCTGGAGGTTTGCGGATGACATCAAATTGGGCTGACCGTTCTATACAGTTGAGGACAAGGCTGCCCTTCAGAGGACCCAGACAGGCTGAAGGAATGGGCTACAGGAGCCTGACGAAATGCAACAAAGATAAACGCAACATTCTGGACCTGGGAGTCTTAGTAGACAGCAAGTTGAACATGAGCCAGCAGCAAACGTGGCCTGGGCTGTATCAACAGAAGCACAGACAATAGATATAGGGAAGTGATTACCCTTTCTTCTCAGCACTGGTTAGACTGCATCTGGAATACTGTATCCAGTTTTCAGCCCCCAGTATAAGAAGAACATTGGTCTGTGGGAATGAGTTCAGCAGTGGGCCACCAAGATGGTCAGGGGACTGGAGCATTTGCTTTATAGGAGAGGCTGAACGAACTGTGGTCCTGTGCAGCCTGGCAAAGAGAAGAGTAAGAGGGAGATCTAATAACAGCCTTCCAGTGCCTACAAGGCAGTCATTAAGAAGACAGAGCCAAACTTTCCAGAGTGGTGCATGGTGGGAGGATGAAAGGCAAGGGGCATAAGTTGAAACGAGAGTTTTGGACTGGTTATAAAGAAAAGCTTTCACCACAGTACCAGCCAGGTTTTGGAACAGGTTGCCCTGAGAGGTTGTGCAGTCTCCACCTTTATAGAGTTTTTCAAGACCAGAGTACATAAAGCCCTGAGCAACCTGGTCAGCCTCTGACCATCTGAGCAACCCTAAGTAGGTGACCCTTTGAGCAGGAGGTAGTATAGAGACCTCCAGAGGTCCTTTTCAACCTGAATTATCTTGTGATCTTGTGTCTGTCAGTCTCAAGTATGATTCTGGAGGAGCTCACGTACTCTTCCCTGTCCATGATTCTGCAGGGTTTGTTCTCCTCTTAAATGTTATTTATTGCAGTGAAACTTAGAGGCAGCAAACCAGCAGCCTGAGGATGTTAAATGGTGATGTTCTTTAGCATGTCTAAAAGATCTTCCAAAACTCACCAAGAGACAGAAAAATAAATGAATTCTTTTAAAGGGTTTGTTATGAATGCCTAGAAATTCAAAAAATAATTCGAGTTCATAGTGTCAGTTTTGTTTTTTTTTTTCTTCAGTATAGATGGTATTAGAATTCTGACTCCTACAGGTAGTAAGTTATCTTGATTTTTTGGTGTCCGTGTGGGTTTTTTTTTTTTTTTAAGTTCTTGAAAACATTTTTTTTTCTTCTATCCTATGTGACAGGTGAGAAGAAATTTGTCTGTCCGGAGTGTTCAAAACGCTTTATGAGGAGTGACCACCTTGCCAAACATATTAAAACACATCAGAATAAAAAAGGTATTCACTCTAGCAGTACAGTGCTGGCATCAGTAGAAGCAACACCTGATGATACTTTGATTACTGCAGGAGGAACAACACTTATCCTTGCAAATATTCAACAAGGTTCTGTTTCAGGAATAGGAACTGTTAATACATCTGGCACCAGCAATCAAGATATTCTTACCAACACTGAAATACCTTTACAGCTTGTCACAGTTTCGGGAAACGAGACAATGGAGTAAATATTACACAAGATACCTATTAATTGTGGTTATTTTTATACAGTAGTGAGAAGAATATTGTTCCTAAGTTCTTAGATATCTTTTTATTGATGTGCAAAAATTTTTGGATTGACAGTAACTTGGTTATACATGACACTGAAATGCCTTACTTTGTATGATATTCCATAGTATATTAAAATGGTAAAATTGCATGGGTTTTGTAGGTACTTTTGGAATCTAGAAGAGATGAAATTTTACCAAGTTATATTAAAAAAAAATGAATTTAACGATGGAAATGGTAGTCTAACCAAATGCATCAATCCTGTGTGGTTTAGTGTAAAAAATGAGAACATGTTGGTATTTATCTATTGTAAGATAAAAGAAGTTGATGGGTGAAAAGAAATCATATTATGATAAAAGAAGTTTTGTAATTTTCTTGATGACTGGAATTTTTATTATGCATAACTGACAAATCAAGTTTCCAAGCAAATGTTACATAGTGTAGGCTTTACTTAGCTCATCAACTTGTCATTTTGAAGCTAATTATTTTAATTAGGTTAACTATGTACAATATTTTAAGCATTACTCTTGTAAGATTTTGAAAACTACATTTTAACATGGAACTCTAGGGATAGTCACCTTTTAAATCCTATTGAAAAGCCATGTTTAAGATTTAATTTGCCAAAATGATGTCTTGTTAATATTCTTTCATAACCAAGGTGGGCAATATAACCAATGTTTAAAAAGTTTAAAAGAAAAAGAAAAGTATAGGTTGAGGCATTTGGGTGGTAAGGCAAATGTTATAGTGAAGTATATCCCTTCTCTTGAACATTGGAGGACCAAAAATAAGGTGTATTGCGTCTCAGCAGTGATTTTTATCAAATCTTTTTTCCAAAAACATCTGTCTGCCAGGGCCTTAAAAGCCATCATGTAAATTACCAGTAAAATATAACATATGCAAATACAACAGAAAAATCACTTCCATATTGACAGTACTCCCAAACATATGGATATAGTCATAGTGAACTAGAGGTTTTATGAGGTTTTTATTTGTTTGTTGTTTAGTTTTTGGTTAGTCAATCTGCATTTAAATATCAGCCATCTTTCCTTTTTGCTTCTTCCCTTAAAAATTGTATGTATCCAGTACATTTAACTGATAAACATATATGTTTTTTATTATGCTGAATTTTCTTTTTATTTTTTAATTACTGTTTATATTTTCAATTATAGAAAAATGTACAAAATGAAGTTACATAGCCAGTCTGTAAGTGCTATACCATTTTCCAAAAATGTACAACAATAATTACTGCAGTTCACCTATTTACAAACATTTGGAAATCTGTTCATTTGTTATTCTTAAAACCACCTCAAATTTAAAGGCTACCTTATTGTACGTTTAAAGTGTATTATAACAGTGTGGTAGTTAATAAAACACTATTTTTTTTTCTTTTGACTTGAGTTTACTGTATTTTTTGTTAATTAATAAGATGTAATTTGATAATACATTTTAATAGCCTGACATGTTTTTCTTCTTTTGTATTAGGTGGTGGGAAATAGAAACAGTGTTTCCTCTCCTCCTGGGCAAGTCCCAACAGATGGTAATATACCCCACACACACACCCCACTTCCAAAAAAAAAAAAAGAAAAGGAATGAGGAAGATATCTGTGTGCACACACATGCATGTACTAATACATGTACTAATACTATGGTGGTGTGTTGGTAATTGTTACATCCTTACACTGTGCAGGACACAAAGAAAACAAAGACTCCATGTTATAGAATATGAAAATAAAAATGCATTTAAGTCCCCTAATACTGACAAGCCATAATACCGATGGGCTTGATAGGGAAGTATGTCTAAAGAGGATAATGGCCTTTTGCTTAAAGGGTAGGAAGAAATAGTAAGTGCAAGGGGAAGAAAGTCTGTCAGCTTGGAAGATGTGACCGGGAAGAGTAAGATGAAGGTTTTAGATGGAGTAAGAAAGACCAATGAGAACTGTGACATTAAGGAGAGTAATGGTTGTATATGGTGCTATAATGAAAGTGAAAATCCTATATTTGTAATAAAAGAAGTCTAAAGTCTTGGAGCATATAATGACCAGAGGACAGACCAGGATAATTTAGGATAAACCAGGTAGAGCTCAGCCTAGAAAAGAGAGAACTGGAAAAAGTGATGAAGAGCATGTGTTCTCTGTATTCACAATTGGATGAAAAAAAAAATGATTCAGAGCAACAGGAATTGATAGGTACAGGGAAAAGTGAGTTAATCATCTTAATCTTCTATTTAATAAAATGAGAGAGTGAAATCATTTGGGAAAGCTCACTTGGGAGAGAAGAAAATTCTGCCTGGGCTTACGGCAGTCTGTGGATATTGTCAATATTTTAACATATTCTGAATCTTCCTCCTTTAGATAGGTGAATAGGCTTGGTTTCCAATAACTATTTTAGCGCTCAGAGCATTTTGGTGTGAATTACTTTAATTTTTAATACTTACATTCTGTGTCTCATCTCTCCAGCCATTTGTGGCTATATTAGTGCATTACTTTAAAGGGGAGGGAAGAGAGTTATTTTCTTAATGAAACTGCTCTTCAGAAATTTTATAGAATGATACTTTCACCAGTGTGCATCTGTGGCTGAAAGTGTGTTTTGGTGCCAAGGGTTTTGATGCCTTGTTGCTGAAGACAAAGTTGCTTAATTTCTCAAAGCCTTAATGCTCAGTACATCAAGTGGTTAGTTTAATTAATGTTTAGGTGAGACTTTTTTTTTTTTTAATGTTATTCTGTTTCTACAAAGTTCTGGAAGAAAGTAACTCTGGAAATCTGTGTAAAATGAGATGGGAAGTGTACAGTCTAAGGGCCTTCTGTCTAATGGCTCACAGCCATAGTGTTTGTATTATTTGAGAACACTGCTGTGCATGTTCACATGGTGCATGGTAGTGATTTTTGAAAGTTCTTCACTCAGCTCTAGGGCAAAGGTTCACTAGCCCTGGTAAAAGATCTTTGGTATATTCTAGGTTTGTTGCTACCTCATGGCTTGCTTTTGTGTTCTTACCAGCAACGCATATGATACCAAGACAAAATTGTGCAGACTGTATAGAAGGCTTTCCAGGTTTATCTGTGAATTTCAGGTTATCAAGGGTTCCTGAAGATGCTTGCTGGTCTGTTTCTTGTTTCTTACTGGTGCAATCTGTAGCATTTAATGTATTTATTTTGACATGAGGCTTCTTCACTTGTATAGGTTCCTAAAATGGTGGCCTTTAGATCACTGGATGATTTGTATCTCTCAGATATAACTGCAGTCTGATGTAATCACTAATTAAGAAGACCTTAAAACTGGTCCTGCGAGAGAGCATGAGCTTGAGACAGGCCCATGTTCTCAGTTTTAACAGTCAGGGTACTTATCTTCTGTAAGTACAAGGCCTATACATAAATTTGCTACAATCTAAGCATTACTGGGCTCATTCTTGAATGAAATAATGTTTTGATCCTTGCAAATTACAAACTACTGATTCTTGCAGAGAAAAAGAGATTCTGATCATTGTTACTTGGCAGGCCAAGGGGGCAACATGATTGTAAGAAGAATGTTATAATCTTTGAAACATTTGTGAAGAGCAGGATTTCTGGTTTGAAGATTTCAGATTTTCCTCCAGGGAAGAGGAAGAGCTGGGCAGAGCTCTTTCAGCTTGGCTGAACAAGAAATACCAGACTTTGGCCTGAGGCATTTTGAGATGCTGGAATCAGAAAGATAAGCCATCCCAATGGCTTCAGGAAAGCTCTGATATCTTCTCTAACAAGTTGTTCAGGGTGTCAGGAAATGAGGGAATGGAACTAATAGTCATTTGTCAAGTGGTTCTTAACTTTAAGTAAAGAACTAATGAGCAGATGGCTGTCTTTCCTCCAGCTTTGTACCAAAAACATCACCAGGAGAAGTGCAAAGCGTGCACTGTAGAACAGGGCAGAAGAGCCTAACATAGCTGACTTGGATCTTATCTGGCATATGATTTTTTTTCTATGAAAAGGCCACCTCCGTGTGATGCTCCAGAATTGCTGTTCATTACTACTTTTGTGTATTCTGGTACATCTTCCCTATAATCCATGTCTGTAGGATATCTGTTAGTGTCTTGGTGAGATGTGTAGGTATTGCATACAGTCTGAAGAATTGCTCCAAATAGGATCAGCAATTTAATCACAAGAACCTGTGACCACACCTCTCTCCTTTCTGGCAATGAAAACAGTGGTCTGTGGGAGCCATCCGCCTGTCTAGTCCAGATATGTTGGTCATTTCCAATTCTGGAGATATCCAAGAGGCCTTGTGGGGTGGGGGGGGGTAAGTAAGGATGAAAAGCTCTTCAGTGTGTTTGATTTTGTTTTTTGCAGCAGGCCAAAAATTCAGATTGTCCCTTTGATTCGAAGCTTGTTTGCATAATGGCTCAGCATTTGTGCTTGGAAAATAAATGTTTATAAAAATGTGTATATAATTTAATTTTTAGGTACACAATACATTATCTATTGTATTATATATAAGATTTCCATACATTTTTCTGTATATATATATGTGTGTGTGTGTGGAGGGGTTATATGTTGTTTGAAGATTTTTCATTTTCATCTAGAGGCCAAAACTGTTCATACTCATGAAAACCACTGTTTGTTTCATTGGTAAGTCTCCTCTATCTCTCACAGCTATGGACATCTACAAACTGTATAATAAATCCCCTAGTTGGGTGGGCATTAGGACCTGAAATTGCTTTACAATGAAAGTGCAAAGTTTACATGTTTTGAAATTAATGGAGGCACAAAACAAAGTCTGCAAAGTGATAATATACAACTTTCCTTCCCTAAACACCTTTCAGAGAAAGACCCTGTGCTACCCTTGGTGTTTCTACTAGATAGGAATAGCATTCGCTTTCCACACTGGTGGGTACTGATGGTTTGTATCACAGAGTTGCTTCTGTGCTTAGATGCTTTAGTTTGTGAAAGATTAAATTAACAGGAAACATTTTATGTAAGGGATTCTACAGCTGTTAACTTCTTTAAGCTTGAAAGCAAGCAAAGAAAAGCTGTTTCTGATTCAGACCAAGAAGAGTCTCTGTGCAATTCCAGAGCTCACCTTTGCCTCTTGAAGCTGGTCGAGCACCTGTCTGGGCAAGTTGGTGCACATTCTCAAGCCCTATCAGTGTTAAGCTGGTGGAAGAATGCTCTGAAAATTATCTGCATGGAAAAAGCTTTCCCTCCCCTGCTATGCTGTCCTTAGTTGAAAAGACCACCTGTGTAGATTTTGGACTCAACATGAGATGGATACTCCCAGGAAAAAGGTTCCAGCAAGACTGGGAGCTTTTTGTTGTATGTGCTTGGCTCTCCTTTTTCCTCTAAAAAGACTGACAACTCAAATCCTGAGCATGCTAGTGGCATGTTTACAGACAGAGCAAGATTTGCTTCTCTGTCCTAAAGTGTTTTTGTATATTTCTCAAAACTACTTGAAGAGCAAAACTTTTCCAAGGATTATATGCTGCTAGGTCACTGTAGCAAGTGATTTTCAAGCAACAATGATTAGCTGATAATTGGCATCACATAATTCAACACACCTTTTTCAGGAAAGGTCTTTCAAGTACAGACATCTTGGCCCGTGAGGAAAGAACCATCAGAGACAAGGCTGAGCTGGGATTCTGTCTAGTGTATTTCTGACAGCTGGGTTGCCAGTGTGGACAAAGTATCCCTGTAGTTTTTTGTTATCCAAAGCAGTCTCTGACTTTCACATATACTAAGCCACCCACTAAGCTAACCACCCACGCATATTCTTAGGTGCTCTGTTCTGTTTCTATAGAAATTACTCCCCTTCGTAGGATATTCCCATAATTTTATTCATAGTTTATGAACAGAAAACACAAATGGCTATTTCATCAGATGCTTCCTAACTGGATTTTTTCCTCCATCAGGTTGTTTTTTGATGTGACAGAAAAACGCTTATGAGAATAGCAGCCCACTTCATTATGCTGCAAGCAACCATTGCTGCTGTGCTAAGAAATGACACTATCGTAGAAGTTTGTAGGGAAGATCACCGGGGTTCTGCGCATGTGTTCACCCCTCATTGCTCCATGCTGGAGACATCATGATAATGTTTTTGATAGAACTGATCTACAGTTACTACTGAAATTGCTTCCTGATTTCTATCCTCTCTGTCTAGGCCACTGCATGAGTCATYACCAATATATGGGGAAGGTCAGTGAAGATGAAAACTATTGCTTCTGGTTGCTGTGGGTTTTTGATGCATCTTGTGTATTCTGTGCGCCATTCCTCTTCCCTGGTGCTAGACTCTGGTTCTAGTACTATGAAAGGTACTAATGGAAGGTTTACTGGGGAGAACCATGAAAGTAAGAAACCATTACTGTTATGATTAGCTTGGCCACAACCTGCTCAGGGATCTTCCACCAGTCCTTCCACTTCTCTGAGCTCCTACAATTTCCTGTCACATTCTTTATCTGTGTCATTGGTTTTGAGCACAAGATGATTTGGCATGGCTTGTATCTCTTACTCTGTAAGCYTTGGATCACTGGTACCTTGGTACCTTTGCTACAGCCTTACATAAACAAACATTTAATGTTCAAGTGTGGCTGGAGCAAATACAGGCCTATATTGCAGCACTACACCATATTTTTCAAGAGTAGCACTGGAGACTAGGTAAGAAAAGCTGAGATAAGTGAGCTGGTAACACAGCAGCCTTTTAATACTGGGCACTATACCAATGGTTAATAAAAGAGTGCCCTTGTGGAACTGCTTACGGTCTGGTAGGAAGATCTGTGAATAAAAGAATGAAATGAGGATGGCGGGACAGAGGTAGAAGCGGATGCGTTGGACAAGTGGCTTGGAGCAGGGCTGCAGAAAGCTGTGGAGAAGCGACAGCAATAGCTAATGCAATTTATGAGAACTAATCCCTGGCCCCCCCTACTCAAAAATTTGAGTCCAGTTTCCAGCCAGGTGTGAGTACAACTGCTCCAGGTGCAGATGCAGAAAAGGGGGCTGGAAGCTAAATTGCTGTGAAGCATAAAGCTTTTCTGCATTCATGATGCTTTCGTAGCAGTCTTTACTTCCTTTTGATTCTTTACAACTTTGTGCTCCTCTTGCTTCCTTGGTAAGTCTTCTGCTAGGCCACCTGCTCCATTAGACAATATTGCAAACCGAGCAAGAGAGCACATGCTAAACTAATGTTTGCCATATGAAGTTTGCATTATTGGTTTAGGACTAATAAAGCTTTTATCTGGCAGTATGCATTATTGTAGGCAATTTATGAGGTGGAAAAAAAGTTTCACATTAAAAATTGAACTGTGGACTGTTGCTTGAGAAATGTCTTAGCTGAATCCCATCATCTCATTTTAAATAGAGGAATACCAGTGTTTAGGAGCTGGATTGAAAATTAAGTATCAGAGGGGTTTTGTCCTGTGAAGAAAATCAAGCTTTTTTGCCTCTTTACCTCCATGTGTCTTTTGCATGTTGGCTTTATTTATTGTCTGAAAAAGCTGTTCTTCCTTAGTTTCCCCAGGCATAGAAGATTTGTTTGCCTAATGTGGTTAGCACAGGTTTCCACCAGTCTGTTGCCTTTTGCTATATAAAAAATGGTTTGTGTTTTGTCCCCAGCTTTGGGTGCATTTGCTATCTCTACAAAGGGGGGAGCACTAAGAGACTCTTCTGCTTCCCTGGAAATTTCTGAAATACTTTGTTTTTCAGCTAGGCAATGGGCAAGGCCATCATGGAAAGAACCACCATGCCTCATTTTGCATTAAATTTTTTTTGTTTTTTTTAGGCGAGGAAGGGTATTAAGTTGTCTGTCATGCCTTTCTGTAACATGGCGCCGCGATGATGCCTCTCATTTCCATGCGCAGCAGCTTGAGTAGGACAAAAAGCTTCATCTCCCTGCCGCTACCCGCTCCCTGCTTGATTGCGCGTTAGCTGTTAGAGCCTGAAAAACTTCTTATTTCACAGGCTGCGGTGTAGCAGGGCCACTTCTTAACAACTGACTTCGGCTGGGTAATGTGCAGCTGCTGGGCACTGTGTCGGTCCTGCCGGGCTGGGGGAGCGGAGACGAGGGCGGGGCCGACCGGGACCGGTTCTGGCCGGTTTGGGCCGGTCGGTTCCGGGCTCTGCTGTGGGGCCGGGCGGCTGGCCAGGGAGCCTCACAGCCTGGGGGTAGGGCGGCTGCTTCGGCCCCAAATTGCCTCCCTCCTCTTCATCAGTCTATGGGGTGGGCTGTATCTGTGAGCACACGGAGTCCAGCTTTAGTTTTAAGCGGCGTTTGGTCAGTATTTAGTCCTGGGAGTGAAAAGCGAGGGGTCGCTTAAGTTTTGAGGCTATGTCATATTCAGGCTGATGCCTTATATTCTTGCTTAAACCCCAGGAAAAAATATGGCAACTGATTTGTCCATGGTTTGGTCCATGGCTCTTTATGCCGAAGCAATTGTCTGAGATACGGGATTTAGTGGTTAACTATGCTGCAAAGTAATTTTTCCACATGGATTCACAGATATTTTTATTGAATGTAATGTGTTCAAAATACATAATTATTTCACAGCTTGAAATACTTCCATAGTAGCTATTCAAGCCTTTTCTGTAAATAAACATCTTTTAAAACTATATCAATACCTATAGTCATTTTGGGCCTCCTATTGCATTCCCTTAAAAAAATAAAAACAACGCCCCTCTTCAATATTTACCTGAAGAGTTAAAATAGCACCATTTTCAGTTGTGCTAAATACATAATTGGACATTTTAAAAAAACTAATTACTCATCTGAGATTCAGAGTGAGAGATGTGTTTCCGAGCTTTCCCTGAAATCTTAAGAGGTCTTAGAGAAAGGAATAGCTACGAGAATTATTTCAAATGCAGAAGGACTGGAGAATCTGGCTTGTTTTACAGTTTTTCCTCTCAGTTTGTTTCTGATATAAAACGCTAACAAATGGGAACATAGAGCAATCATAGCTGAATTCTGACTATCGGGGCAGGGTGATGGAGCTGAACCGACACCTCCCAGCTGTAATCCTCTCACGACCCTCGTTACCAGCCTCACTTCACTCAGGCCTCTTCCACAGTGCTCCCAATTTCTTAGAAGTCTCTTGGCTCCTCCTGCCAAGAGATGTTTCCTGTTTGTCATCCGTGTTTGCTTGTGGTAGGCAGAAAGCATTGGGGTAGAAGTGGTCAAAACTTTGCCTCTAAGAGGGGCAGTGTGAAAAACAAACTGCAGACCGTGCTTTTGAATGTTCAACACACAAAAAGGGGACAAAGAGTTAACTGTGGCCTGATATCCCTGTAAGGGGCCTTTGTGGAAGAACTAAGTGTGAATGTCTCTTCTCCGGCCATCACTTAGGTTTTTATATTGTGTGTAAGATTGTATTATCCTATATATAACTTCATACAATAAAGCTTATGCAATTAAAAAAAATCATTCTTAGTTTTATAAAAAATTATAATTAAATGTACAAATTCAGAAATAATTTATTGATTAAATTAATATACAAGTACTATGCTTTAGTTCAGAATGGCAAGGCTCACATCTACATTTATGATGGTAGTAAGGGACTGCCACAATAAAACTCAGTTCAGTGTTGCACTACAAAAAATGACTAAAGGGAAATACCTGTATTATTTAGAGCAAGGGCTATAACTTTTCTCCCAGTGTTCATGAGGTTTTTTTCATAGTTTAGAAACAAGCTAATTTTGAAATTCAGTTGCAGATGCTGTAAAAAGGGACTGCAGATTTCAGGATCAGAGCATGTAAGTAGCTGTAAAAGATTACAACAAAATTTTTAAAAATAATAAAGTTATGCAAATTAAAAAATATATATATGTATGCAAAATATAAACAGTTTGCAACCTGAATACTTAGACTGGTGTGCATGCATAATATGATTTGTTTTTCAAGAGCATTGTTTAGTACATGTGAACGATCCCTGCAATTTAAAATGACATTTCTCTTTGAGTATACTTTAACCTGCACTTAATTTGAGGAACACCTGAAATAGCTATAACTGGAAAAAACCCAGACACCAAAAGTTTTCTGCTCTTTGCTTGTTTAGTTTGTGTGTTTGTCAGCACAGCTTGTGATCTGTCAATTTAGTGTATAGAAGATTTGTGCACAGCAGACAAGCAAAATACAGTTTTGTATTCCCAAGACTTCAAAAAGAGACTGAAGTACAGGTACAGTATTGGATATTTATTGGGTAACGTGTGACTTAATTGTTTATAAAAGGGATCTTGTATATTTTGAGATCTTCAGCTAAATGTAAACTTACTAAGGCAAAGAAATATTATTATTGCTGGTTATCTTAGATGCTTATTTCTTGGAACATGAAAATCTTGTGTGTTCCGAAGAAGGCAGAGGTAGTGCAAGGCTCCAAGACTGGTTAAAAGCAAGTGACTGAGCTAGGAAAGCATCCTCTCCTGCTTCTCATCACCCAGGTGAGCATAAATACTTGTATGAAACTATTTAATTATTTACTTTCATGTTTTTCTCTATCATTCTCTTTATTTCAAGAAAGACTACAGAAAGCACTCTAAACACTTACCTAGTTATTTGTTTTTTGTCTTAAAGAATGTGATAGAATCCTGTCCCCCTGAGTGTTCAGTGGATGCAGAATTTCATTTAAGAAATTAATTTGAGACAACTGCTTTAGTAGGAAGCATCTGCCACATTTGGGTCAGAAACAGACTTGTTCTGTCATCCTTCAGTCCTTCTTAATATTTTATTTCTCTGTCCTCTCCCTCTTTTCTCTCTCATTCTTTTTATCTCTCTGGGCTTCTTTCCTCTATCCTCTCTCCCAGTAATAGAAGGTACAAAGTTTACCTTTCTAGCCTTTCTGTGCAAATTTTATTTCTCAGACATAAAATAAATTGTATACTAATTTATTGACTTTTGTTAGAGTCCTCTTGATACAGTTTCTGCTATTATTTTCCAGAAATTCACCAAATACTGAAAGAGTTATTTGTTCCATTTTTAAAGGCTCTTGAACACTGGAATATGACATGACCATGAGAGCATATTTGAGAATATCATGGTTCAAAATCTGTAGCTTGCACTACTGAAAACCTGTGAGAGATCAGAATTTAATCTCAGGTAAAGTTTGGCTCTCAGAATACTCAGGCATGTGAAATTGCCATTTATTTGAATCTTGTGGTCATCTATGAAAAGAGAGATGGCTTTGACTGCCACAAACTTTACTGTTGGAATTTGAGACCCTCCCCCCACCCACCAAAAAAAAAAGAGCTGCAAAAGCTGCATAGAGAAATAGAGGAGTACTGCCTACAAAGACAGCCCGATGAAGCAAACTGAGCTACCAGTTTAAAATATGCTAATTACTGTCAAAGAATGGGACTATTTCTGAAATCCTGAAAGCGTACTTAGAGGTATGGCAGGCAAATAATAGATTCAGCGCTGTTCATGGAAAGAATATATTGCTGAAATGGAGGCTCTTGTGCCCCTACAGAAGAGAATGAAAGCAAAACTGAGAACACAACGGTTGCACGATGCACAATGGTAACAGAACTCTTGATTCAATTTAAAGGAAATCATTTAAGAATCCTACTCTTTCCTGATAGACAGGAAGAAGGGGGAGAAGCTCCAAGATATCCTAAGGGATCATTAAGAAAGAAAGAAATTGAAAGACAAAGTACTTTTCTGTATAATTTTGGGCCGCTTGTATAGGAGTTACCATTTTTTCACAGTGTCTCTATTGGATTGAACTATGTTCTGACTTCCTTACACTGGATTTGGCCTTGTTGGAAAGATGTTAAGTAGCATGGTCAGCCCACACACCTATTTTTGAGATTCAATTAGACTGGACTAGAGACAAAGTGCAAAAGTCTTCTGACTAAACCATTTGTTAGGGCAGTATCAGAACAGACTTTGAAGAAGAGGTGGAGCTACCTGGAAAATTATGATTCTTCAGAAAACGCTGCTGGGGGGGATGCTTATAAAAATAAAATGAGAGAGAAATGTAGCAGCTTTGTCTCTGGCAGAGAATGGGGAAAGGAAGCTGATGGAAACAAATTACTAGATGAAAGAAAAAAAATATTTGGCAAAGCAGCAGAGGAACACAGATTCTAAAAGAACCCTCAAGCAGCTTACTGTCCTTAGAGGCCAATTAAACCTGAATCAGTCAGGAAAGACAGAAAGGGCCCTCCTCAGGCTTAATGAAAATTTGTATCAAGCAAAATAAAGGCCTGAGATTATTGGCATATAAGGCGTAGAATGCTAAGAGAAACAAGGTGGCTTGGCTATTAGTGATACCAGGGTGGTATTTACATTTAAAACAAAATATATTTGTAAGGTCTTTGAAGATTTTCTGTGTCCATCTGTATATTAACAAAAAATCGGTTCCAGCTGACAAAATAATATATGTAACGAAGCAAATATGCCCCAGCTTCCAGCTGCCCAAATCACCATTTTAAGCCATCTGACTAAGAAATTAG
Source organism: Apteryx rowi (assembly GCF_003343035.1). NCBI lineage: Eukaryota > Metazoa > Chordata > Aves > Apterygiformes > Apterygidae > Apteryx > Apteryx rowi. Next base: position 2,219,291 of record NW_020447309.1, read on the forward strand.
AAAAAATCATCGGAAAAATGCCGGTTAGCCCAGACAGCAGGTCTCTGAGTACTTCTATACACCTTACTTAGCAACTTGTAATAGTAATCACTACTCTTAAAGACCAAACACCTTCTGCTTTGGGAAGTTGATATGTTGCTTTTCATGAGCTTGCTAAAGTACCTCTGTTAAATTCAGTTGTTGTATAATATATTAGAAAGGTATAATCATCACAGTAAGCCTAGCTTATAGTAAGGGCACCAGTTGCTCAGATTGGTAAATAGAGATAGACGACGTTATGCCTCTTGCCCTGTGTCCCCATACTCTGGAATTCCTGCAGCCATTTGAAGAATCTGGCAACTAAGGGCTATTTTACTAGCATACCTATTCCTATAAGAAGATGAAGTTTGAGAAGGAATTGTCAGGTCCCTATAAATCTCCCTGAAGAGTCAAACAGAAAAACAAATTGGAAAGATTTGTAAGTCAGGGTTAAAATCAATACTCCTTCTCAGATTCCCACATCTCAGACATATAATTTTAGATTTTTCAAATGAAGCATATACCAAAACCCTTCGTGACTGCCATCTTAGCTGACTGAAAGTCAGTTGTGGTCTGGGTTGGTAGGCACTACAGACCCTCTCCTTTTACCAGGAACTTGTATCGTAGTGAAAAGTTTCAAATAGACCCTGAGTTTACAAAGCTTAAGAAATGGGTTTTAAAAATCCCAAATTACAGAATGTACAGAGGACTAAGGACTAAGTTATACTTGATCTAAAAATAAATATCTAAATCAGATTCCATATTGCATTGATTAGCTTCCTCTGGAGCAGGAAAAAGCCTGTGGATTTGGGCTCCGTAGAAAAGATAAGCCCTCATCTGCAGGATTTTTTTTTTTGTGTGTGTGTGGTTTGCATAGGATTTCCCATATTTGCTCATTGCTTGTTTCTTAATTCAATTGCAAAAACATCTCTGAACCAATAACCACATGCTTTAGGGCAATCCATCCTATCCCTGTTTTACTACATCTATCAGTTGAAGTACTTTCTGTGGATATACAATGCTGTAATTACTTTCCACACGCTACAGTTAGTGATGCCCTTAGAAGTAATATATAATTAAAAATTATTTTAAAGACTAAGAATATGAATATATTTCACTCTACGCAAGTAACAAATTCAAGATTGAACTGATTTTTTTTTTTTGTTGGTCTATTTCTTATAAGTCCCAAATGCTATTCCAGTCCTTTTTCCTTTATTCATTGGAATCTCAAGTACACAGAACATTCAAATGTGGGCCCGGTTGTGCTGTAACCTTCTGTTAGTATGTTTGATTGTCATCAAAACCTTATTTTTCCTAATAACTGAGGCTGTTTCTCAAACAGTCTTAAGTCTTTACAGAGAACACTGAATCAGCATTCTCCTTTTAATAACTGGCTTGCCAGATGTGACTACCTGCAATGAGGTGCAAGTGAATGTTATCATTTCATGAAAATTTTACTGGCAACCCCAATGTGTTATCCCCTCACCAGCTCCCAGATTCACATTTTAGAACCTCAGTTATTTCCCTGCATTTGTCTTGTTGACAAATTCTACTTGATGTTCTTTCCAGCCCAAACAATTATGATGGCTGGCTACAAGCAGTATCTGAGGATGTGAAAATGTATATTGAAAAGCTAAAAAATAAAGCAAACTTCTTCAAGAATTAATGGCAGCAAGAACTTATTTACCCTTCCCTGCATAGATGGAAATCAAGGACGAAGCTGAAGTGTAATTATTCACTGTGTGTGCTGTATCTGGTTATCACTATCAACCACAGTTTCTGAGAACAGGGGTGGATGACAAGAAGATATATGTGAAATTCTCATTATACTTTTTTTTTGTTTGGTTTAATGAAATCAAAATAAGACTTTTTTTAAAATAAAGAAACTGTAGTTTTTTTTCCCTGACCAGTAACACATGGCAACAGTACTAAGGCTGTATTTGCTATAATGTTATATTATAAATATACCCAGGGAGCAATTTTCCTGTAGAACTATAATAAGGAAATATACACACATATATATGTGTGTGTGCGCGCGTGTGTGTATAATACACACACACGCGCGCACACACACACACACACATATATATATATAAAAAAATCTCAGGTAGCAAGGACTGTTTTTGTTCTCTAATAGATAAATTTGAAAGCACAATGGTAAAGAAATGTTTATTGTTGAATTTTATGTTATAATCAGAATTAAAATACTGGCTAATTGTTAAATATTCAGATCCAGAGCAGATCATTATTTTTATCTTATTCACACTTCCAGAATTCCCATGCATGAGTTAAGACTCAGTTTGGAATCTTCTTCTTTATTTATTACTTTGCCATCTAAACTCTTCACCTTTCTCTTAATTCTTTCTCTCTCATCACAGAGTTTGCAACAAAAGCCTGACAAGAAGTTAGCTGGAAAAACAGAAGGTGCAGAAGAAGACAGTAAGTAAATTAGATTTGTAAGGGGAGGCAAGGGTTAAGCCCTGGGACCAGAGAACAGCTGGAATATGTTAGTCTTACAGGAAGGCAGCCTGGAGAGGGAGTGTGAACTGCCAGCAGGTGGCTGGGAATGGCTGAATAACTCAGTGGTGGGACTGGAAGAGCTCTGCCTCTTACTGTGACGATTCAACCGACTTCAGCAAAGCCTGTTTTTCTTTATAATGGTGGACCTTTGTCAAAGCCCATTAAAATAAATTTAGTATTTCCTTTAAATGTAACAGGTTCTGGATTTGACCCATGCTTGTTTTGGAGACRCTGTTTTTGTTTGCTGGATCTTCTAAAGCTTTACCTTCTCCTCTCTCTGATGAGGAAAAAAGGGCTGGTTGAATGCTAGACAGGCTTCAAAGTGTGAGATGCTGATGTATCCCAGTGACTGCCTCCAAGTCAAGCAGACACTGTTTTGTTAAGGGAAGCTGCAAGAGGACAAATGTGGGAAGAAAGGTCTGCTGGGATTTCTTGCTCTTCTGCTATAAGGCTACACTGACAGAGACAGCTGCACTTATCRCAGTGATACTTTGCTGTGGTTTACAGTACTGCTGTATATTCTGCAGAAGTCCTGTCATTCAGGGGGCTTTGCTCTGGTTGGCACTGTAACGCAAAAGACCATTTCTGGCTGTAAGACCGTGCAGTGTAGTACAAGATGAGAGATGACAGAGGGACATGGAGATAGGGAAACATAAGGAAACAATGACAGTGTGGGTCTGGGAGCATAGCACATCAGTTTTCTCAGCATTTAATTAGCACAGTGGTAAAAGAGAGTTTGAAGGAAGGATTTGAAGACAGGTAACAAGATCCTGCACAGATATTTCTGAAAAGCTCCTCCCAAGTGTGAAGGGCAGCATAGGATAAAGTGTGTGTTCTTATTTGACAATCTAACAAGATAGCATTTGGCAGGATCATAAAAAAAATGATACTGGAATAATCAAGATGTGAGATGATGAGAGCCTGGAGAAGACCTTTAGCTGTATGGATAGGTGGGAGAACTTTATCTCATGCACTAAGCAACACGGCTTGGCAATAGTTATATATAGCCATTAGCAAAAGACCTAGAGAGAAGCTTGAGTTGAAGATGGTGTCCAGATTATGTGTTTGAGTGATGAGCAGGATGGCAGTATTATCGACTATGGCTATGAAATAGAGACCTTGTGCAAGGTTAACTTGGAGAGAGAGAAAGTAGGGAGAATAACCGCTTTATTTCTGCCTCACAGACTCTCAACTAATGATCCAGAGGGAGCTGTCAGAGAGTGGATGAGAATATATGTCTTGAGGAACAGAGGTAGCTTATGTTTGCATGTGTGCAATAAGGAATTTATTTTTGAGGGTAAGAGAAGCAATGTTTAGAGGGGGAATAGATGGACCAAGGACAGAGACCCAAAGTACTTGCAATGTAAGCATAAAATTAGAGACCTCAGATGTGGATGGAGATAGGGGAGCACAAGGAAACAGGACCCCTGCTAGGTGGAGAGCAGGCAAGCTGGAGGGCATAATTGCAAGAATTTCTCTGTAGACCCCCTGGAGTAGTATGTAAAATGTTCAGATATATACTGAGACTTAGTGTTTATGAATCTTCTTGGTGTTAATAATATAAATGCTTCATCAGCTTTATATTCTTGCAAATGGACAAAAGAACTCTCATCTGAGAATTTAGGAAAATGCTTAATGAAAAATAAGGTTAAGAATTGATACTATTTTCATTAGACGTAGTTAAAACTTTTGTTCCAGAATACATTTCACTGACACTATGGCACTGTACTCTGATGAAACCACAGTAATCTAACAGATGCATTGGATATCTAATATTTTAAGACAAGATGCAGCACAGATTGCTCTTTTAAGGAAAAAAAAAGGGGTGACCTATTACAAAATAGTTTTGTCAAATGCAAAATGATAAGTTGCTTGGCATTTCTGATCAAGCAAAATACTGCTTTAAACTCACATATAGATAATGAACTTGCAGTCCGCATGGGAGCTTTCATGACAGTAAGATAATAAATACTGACATGGATAAATTGGCATCAGCTGAACAAAAAAAACCCCTGTCAAATTATCAGCTTGATGAGGGTGGTGCATTTGGTTATAACGAAAACAAATGTGCTGGCGATTTCTTGCAGCAGTAATTTTGCTGTCCAAGATGACAGAGTTAGTTCTGAGAAACTTTTTAATTGTTTTATCCACATAATGGCATACTGATCACTTTTATGTCACTGGGCAAGGAAATAATCTTAACAACAAAAGCTGGATTTCATACCAGAGGTACCACTTTTATCTTTAATTCTTTATTTGTGGCAGCATAAGTGAAAATAATTGCATAGCATGGTGACTGGCATAGTGGGATCCATTTTGCCCATGTGTTTGAGCTGGATAGGATCCAGTATTGCAAATGTGTATATACATGACTTAGGTTTAATATGGAACCGTTTGCAGGGGCCCATCAGGTGGATCTCTGAAGTATTTTCCCTGAACAGTTCGGATGCTCTGCACGAGATACCTGTTTTCAGTATAGTTCAGTTGGATTCCCCCTCCGTGTCTCAGCAGATGCCTGTTGCATTATGAACTGCCACCTATCTCACTGAGCAGTATGGATGCAGTAACGTGAGTCTGAGTTTCATTCCCAGACTGATCAGTCCCCCTGAGTCACTTGGATGGGGAGTCAAAGTGGCTTGATGATGGAGCCACGTGACCACTTTGTGTGCTGTTGGCTACAGAAACAGATCTTTGTTTGATTAGGTCTGGTTAAATTTTCCTTTAGGGTTTCACTAGGCATCTATATACTCCTCCTAAAAGTGCATGAAACAAGAAAACAGACTGTGTCTGTTTATTTCAAGTTTTTGTGAGCAGCGCTACGTGAAATAGCAGCGACTTGAAGTGTATAGACTTCTCTTGATCATGCATCTGTACTGGATATCTAACATTTTTATTATAGTTAGAAAGTTAAGGGTTATGGAAGGCCATACAGATCATAAAAAGAACAAGAATCAAAATTACCCTAGTTTCAAAAACTTATCTTAAAAGTTAAGGAAGGTAAGAGACATGTATATTCATATGCGGTAAAATATTTTGGATTATATAGTAAGAGAGCTTACATGTTTTGATACCTGCTTTCTGTAAATATTTCAGATTTCTTCTCAAAAACATAGCTGATTATAATTATTGGGCTTAATTTAGAAAAAAGTGGTTTATTTATCTCATACCTTTCTTTGTTTTTTAGCAATATCAGAAGCTCAAGATACTGACCAATTTCTTTGTCCTTTAAAATGTTACATTGCTACCCAAACTTCCCAACACTGAACATTTCACTGATCCCCTTTTCTCTACCATCTGTCTGACCTGGACTCATGCCAAATAATACTGCTTTCCCAATGATATGGTTGTCCTGATACATAAGTTTTGAAATCAGAGTAAGGAAAATTCACATTATGTTCAGTTATGTCTTTAATAGTGGAGGTAAATATTGAATGGCCATAGACACTTACAGATGTACCCCAGAAAAACTGGCTGTTTGTCAGAACCTCTGACCTGTGCTCTGTGTTGTTGAAAATCTGACACTCACTGTTAAAAATATTTGTGTTTTCTGTCATTATGTTCTGTCTTTGTTTATTTTGACAATTACTTTATTACAGTGTCTGTATATTTTTTCCGAACAGATGTTTTGAAATCTGGTTGGCTGGTTAAAAAAATGTCAAGTTCCAGATTATACRCAGCATTGCAAAAGTGCTAATTCAGGATTCTGGAAAAAGATGGTTTATCTTAGGAGTTCAACTGGAAATGTCTTAATTAATATAATGTATTGTATTTTATGTATTTTAGAGGCTGAGCACTTTGCCATGTGCCCTTTAGAAGACTGTCAAGTCATTCATCTCTTTCTTGACCAATATCTTAACAATTTTAGATTTATTTAAATTATACATGACCATATATGGCCTTAGATATGGCATTGTATCTAAGAACCTCAACAGAGAAAATATATCACAYAGATCTAAGAAAATGCAATGCATTTTTAAAAACACAAAAAAGCATTGTATTTTTACATGGCCATCTGCATTAACTGTTGAAAAGGTGGAGAGGTCTCATTTCCCCTTCTTCCTTTATTCTAGAATCACTTTCATGCTAGTAATTAAATAGTGCATTTCATAGTGAGCAATTGTAATAAAAGCCCATCAGACACTGACAACTTCCTTTAAGAGTAGCGTATTACATTATACCCTAAACTATGTAGATCATCTCTGGACAGTGATAGGATTTCTTGTTGAATGATTAACTCTGTGTATCCCGGAATATCCCACACATGATCTTTCTCTTTTTGTTTGCTCTTGTATGTTCTCTCACATTTAAGAGAGAATATTACTCTTTTTCTCTCTAAGAGAGAATGAGTGTTTTATAGGTTGCCTGTTGTCCTAGTTTCAAAAAGCAGTTTTCATCTGTTCAAATGAAAAAGTTGTATAAAGAGTGGTAAAAATTACAAAAGAGTGTTATTAATATATTAATTGTTGCAGGGGCAAGATCAAGACCATTCAGTGAATCTGTGCCAATGACAGGTTGAACCTTTGGCTCTTGGGATCTGTTGCTGTATCAGAGTCACTTCCAAATTCTTCACTAGGGGCTTGAAACAACTGTCTTCTCAAGCAGCCAGCTCTAGGGTTAACTCTGAATCCTGTGCGTGCTGGGACAAGATGTTGGGAGCTCAGTCAATGGTTTGAGCATACACATGGAGGGTTACTTAAAGGCGTGCACCATTTAAGTCTTCCCTATGCTATAACTTGAAGACCTGCATTTCATTTATACAAAGGCCCTTTTCCAGTGCTTTGGCAGTACAAATGTGTTGCAATTGCTTAGCCTATTCTGAATTGGAATTGCGGGAATAGTGTGTGTAGCCTGTGTTCATTTTTTGACCTGTGATGATATCCTGAAAAAGTGGTTGGGGAGTGGTAAAAACAAAGTCAGGAGTGGCTGAAATCAAGGCAGCTGAGAGGAACAATTTCACTTCAACGGTAGATATGATTGATAAAATAGCTTCCTACTGAGTTTCTACATTGATGGTTTAAAGAAGTCTCCTGGGAGAAATAGAAAGTATCATTCATTTTCTTTTTTTTTTCTTTTCTTTTTTTTTTTTTTTTTTTAACCCTCAAGTTCCAGAAGGTGTATTTCCTGTATCAGAGTAGGTCTTTGCTACAAGAAACTTCTTCCTCTTCTTTTGGTGGTGAATGTGTTGAGTACAAAAAGCAATCTACAATTTTCCAAATTTTATCAGTTTTTCAAATGTTGCTGTAAGTTATTAATGCAGGATTGGAAAGATTTTTTTTCCCAGTGAATCAACATTCAGTGTAACCTGCTGGAATTGTATCTGGATTCTATTTTGTGCAATTATGATATTGGTTTACTATATTTTCTTTGCTAAACAGACATTCAACACCTAACTCATAATGCAGGGTATAGCCTTACAACCAGATGATATTTATTACTCTGGAAAGCTATTTGAAAAAAAAAACCACAAACTCTAACTTGCATGAAAATGAGCATATTCTCATGTAAATTCCTAAAGAGGAAGTTGGCAGAATTAACAAGTATGAAAACAGAGAGTCTGCTCACTTCACCAAAGTTTGCCCAAAGGCTGGGAAGCAGCTGAATTACTGGGTAATATTAATATCTTGTTTTTACTGTGAAACAGATGTACATTGCCAGATCTTGTTTCCATGGCAAAAAAGTCCTTAGCCCGTTATATGTGTCACATATAAATAGAGTGTGATCAATTCCAAACATCAACTGGCAATTTTGCCATCAGTTTCCATGAGATGAGAATCAGGCCTTGTATTTATAAGAGCTTCAGTGTTATATAATTACCTGAATGTGGTCAGAAAGCACAGTCTAATTGACCAGAATGTGGAGATAGAACAGGATTATGACCTTAAATATAATGTTTTTTGGATTATCAGTGTTGACCCTAAGCCCTGTTCTTGTAGACCCATGACTTGATTGCTAAAAATATGCTTATTCATGGCATTTAATTGAAAATGTTTGGAGGTCTTTTGGGGAGATTTGAGTAGAGATATTTGGGGGAGAGGGGAATCTGGTTCAGAATATTTGTAACAAATACAAAATATTTACCAGTATTAGTTGCTTTTGTAGGCTCTTAGTTTCCAAATTAATCTGAGAAGTGATTAGTGTGTACCATTGGATTTATCTCATTGTTCTCATGCTTCTGGCAGTGCTCAGACCATCATCAGAGCTCATCATGCCAAACCCCAAGGGGAACTGTTTGCGAGGAGGGCAACTATTGCCAGTGATCCAGCTCTTACTGTCCCTGCAGACCTGGGCAAACATCGTTGTTCCATGAAGAGTCCAGTTACTCTGTGTCTGAGGAACTACCCTTGCATGTGGAGGGTTCTTATACTAGAAGATCTACTCCGTGGCAGCTATAATAATAGCCTGAAGCCTGCAGTCCAGGAATGAATCTCTTGATAGAAATTCAGCCTGGATAATCTTTCTTCCCCATGCAAATATCAACATAGCTGAAGCTCTCCAGAGCATGACTGCAGCATGCCTGCAAGGACACAGCATCCCTGCGCCCTGTGTTCACCGCTGCCCCTCCATGGCAGAACACTGTGCCAGCTAACCAGTCTGAGGTATCTTAGCACACCTCAGTCATGCCTCCAAAAACCTCACCATACAGCTGAGTCTGTACCAAATGCTCTACCTTTTGCATGTGAACGGTCCCTTTGAAGTCAGCAGGACCACTCAGAGAGGCTCAAGCTCAGTGTACAGTCAATGTTATCTTCGCCTTTTGAAAATGGCTACGCTCATCCAAGGTTTGTGTTTTGTAACACTGTGAAAGAGAAGCCCTTCCCACACCCACAGCCACACACGAAAAATATTCTGAATAGCCAGGGCAGCAGAATAAGTCGGTCATGCTACCCTTGCACTCCCCAGACATCTGTGAAAATTTCATGCTTGTGTGAGCAGATCCTCCAAAGGGCAGAATTTGGCTGCAAGTCTGTCAGAGAATACTTCCATTTTCCCTTCCTGTGCCTTTTTTGTATGTTTTTAATTGTCCTTAGTAAAATAACATTGAAAGACACAAATTAAATAAAATGTATAAACAACAGGAGGGGGCAGGCTTAAACTGACAAAAAGCAAGAAAATCAGACTAGCTGTAAACCTGGAAAGGCTTTTCTCTCCTCCTAGCATGTGCAGGAAATGCAGCACATATGGCATGTAAAATCACCTGGAGCTAGGCCTCTTTGTTGCACCTTGGCATAGTAGAGCACAAACAAAGCAGAGATGCAGATTTTAACCCTCAGTTATCTGGTGTAGGTCAGCTTAAGCCGACCCTTAAATGTGGCTTACAGATCACAAATATAAGACATTAAAAATAGAATTAGTACAAAATGATACCTTTTTGAACTTTAACATGAATAATAATGCATTTTTTGATAAAAACTTTCAGTATCATTCTTTCTATTGTTAAGAAGAAATACATGTGAATGTAATTGTATCTTTTCCTGCAGAAAGTTGAATTTGATTATAATGACACTTCATTTATGATGMTCTTTGCAAAAGCTGTTTCTGATATTATGCTTTTAAGTGAGCAGCTCAGTGTGCCTTACATTCATTAATGAATCAGACTTCAGATAAAGATAGTGCAAGCATGGCAGCATATCATTATACAGGGGAGTAGAGTGAAGCATCAGGATGTAAATATTTACTACATCATGCACAATGTTGAGGAAAAGGTAGCTCGAAGGGTAGAGCATTTAACTGGATGATTTTTTTTCCATTCATAGTGTACTCATCATGAAATAGAACTTAGAAAAATTGACATCATTTCTAGTATTCCCTCAAAGTTGGCAAATATTTTTGCCAGGAAAAAATGAGAGCAAAAAAAAAAAGTCAGAACACCTGATTTTGAGTATCTGGCCAGAGTTATTTTTGGAAAAGCTGAATTTCTCTGCTTTGAGAATTTAAAACATTTCTGCTTTTTGTTTTGTCATAGCATTTTTCATTTATTTGGAAAAAGAAGAATAAAATTTTTCAGAAAGAAACAAAATGCTTTCAGGTTGATGCAAGTCTTTTTTTTTTTTTTTTAATATATATACTAAACACCCTCCCCAGATGCTCCTGTTTCTGCCTCCCTTCCTACTCTAGAAATTTGTTTCAGTTATTCAGCCTACTCTACCACAGGTGGTCTTGACACCACTAAGCGTGTGACATTACTATCGTTGTAATGTGTAATCTTTTGTCAGTTTTTCTGACAAGATTTACATGTTTTTCTATATTTTCTGTACTTCCAGGACAAAATGGGCAATAGTATTAATTATTTTACATCAAGCGCTGAAGCACAAAGTAGTCAATTTTTGCTTGTTTGTTTTACAAGGATGTCGTCATTATCACAGGCTGCTATTGCACAGATATATGATTAACTGTTATCTTATATTTTGAAATATAGATGGTAAGATTTCAAACCCACTGGAATAATTATATATACTTTTAGAAACTGAAATACTTTTTTTATATTTCTGATGCAGAGATTTTCAGAATAGACCTAGAAGAAGGGACAGAGAAAGTTCAACAAGTGGCATATGTATTCAGAAGTTTTAAGAATGCTTTTTATACTTAAAAGAAGATAATTATTCAGAGTCCAAGAAAAGGGGAAGCTGTTAAACTGTGGGACTGACCCTCTGCGCTGGTGTTTTCTCGGTTTGATGTAATCTATGAAAGGTTGCTGTACATTGCAGTATTGTAATCATTTTGATGTTTAAGCTGCATACAGAAGTTCTTCTGCCCTCTGCTCTGAGCTCTGGACACAAGGCAACTTGAGTCTGAAAGCTCACAGCTGTTTTAGTGCTGCTTTTTTTCTGAGCTAATATACACTGTGGCAATCTGTGGCTTTTGGACCAAAGCTGCCTTGCATTTTACTGACCTGAAGCAGAGAGCAGAAGAACTTGTGTCTGGAAATCAAAAACATATTTTCAGTGAAGGTGTTTTAGTGAAGGTTTAAATTCTTSATTCTGACTCTACCGCTGTGGTCTGACTTCTGTGTCTGCACTGAGCTTGTGACCTGGTGCTGAGTAATCCCCTCTTTGGAGGGATAGTTGCTACATTGTCAGGTTTGCATTCTATGGCATCCACTTTTTTTTTTTATTGCAATTTGATGCAAGTTCTGTAAATGTGTTGCAGACTACCTGAACTAGGAAAATGAGGGTGTGAGATTAAGTGCTGATTTTGAGCTTTGATAGCTTTATGGAGGAAAAGTTATTCAAGGACAATAGACTTGATTTCTTGAAATTTCCTGCCTGACATAGTATCACAGGGAGAGTGTGGGAAAGATTCTCAGGGAGGGCACTCTTTGAAGGGGGGAAGTATGGAGGGAATACTTCAAATGAGCTTCTGAAATCCTGAATGAGTACCCTAATTTTTATATGACAGAAGGTACAAGCAGTAGGCAGGGCTGCCAACACTACTGCTATTTTACAGACACCAAAGCTAAAATTTTGTACCTGGCCCAAGCTGTTTGCTGAGTGGGCAGATAGTTCTGGGTTGTCTCAATCTGCATTTTTCAGCAAACATACCTATCTACTGAAAGAAAAAGAGAAGAAATTTTCCAGGGTTAGTGGCACATAAATGGGACACTATTTGGCTCCTGTAGGCTGCAGTCACTGCACACAGAAGGGACTCCGTCCCCAAGCACACTGTGACCCATTCCCATCCCTTCCTTTTGTTTCACAAACTCTCTGCAACTTGTCCATCCACTCCCAATCTGTCTGGGATTTTGTGGCTCCACACTTCTCCAAAGACTTTGTCTGTGTTTTCTCTCCGTCCACCACCTTGCACCCTGCAGCTTCTCTTGATATCTCCCATGGCAGTGGTTCTGCGCTTCCTCCCAACTTTCCAGTTCCCACCCTGTTACATCTCAGAAGCTCAGGGCATCCCACATGCTCCTTTCTCCTGCCACTGTGTCCTGTTCTGCTCACACTGTTCTTGGGGCTCTCTTCCCTATTTTCCCCTTCATATGCCTCTCCTCTGGCTGGTGGAAGAAGCACTGTCAGCATCCTCCACCCCTCTCGCCATATCCATTCCCCCTGCTTCTGTTCTCTTATTATTTGGGTAAATTTAAACATTTTTTTGGTGCAAGAGGACCAAAATGCGAAAAGCATTGTTTTAAACTTTCCTGCTGTTACCTAGAGCTGGTCACACCAGACACTGTCAGTTGGAGTAAATAGAGGTTGGGAGCCAGAGGGGAAAGATGTTCAGTGTAGAAGTTCAGTGTGAGAATAGTTTTGTGAGAGTTGGAAGACAAATACAGGAAAGTAAACACAATGCACTGGATTGCAACAGATCGGTAACTACAAATTTTATAACACTTAAACAGAGTTTTTTCTTTAGACACAACTGTTGTATGCAGCATATCACATTGTTTTATCATCATCATTATGTTTTACTAATTCATATGTCTGTCTTCATTTTTGGTTTGCTTTACTTACAACAGTTGTTTGATGTTGGTGAATATTAGCACTGAGGAAGATCAAGATTTCAAAAAAACTTGGAAAAGAGGTAGTATGGTTTATGTAAATCACTCATTATCAAGGTGACTTTGTATTCTGCACTTTCTGGCTTCTAATGTGCGCTTGGAACACTGAATTGTGGCCTAGTTCTCCTGTAATGCATTAAAGTTACTGTAAATCATACTTGTACCTCACAACAGTGCTGAGAATTAAGACACTTCCATCTCCCACAAACTCCATAGCAACCTCTCACTTACTTTGGTAGGGGGAAGAGGAAAGCTAATTCACTAGCTTTTGTTAGGCTCTATGAAACTTTCTGTGTAAATCTGATTTACTGTTAGTTATGCGTCAGGTGATTCATGGTAGAAGAGTGGGAATATAAATGAAATATTTAACATCATGATGTTGAAATTTAGAGCAGCATATTTCAAGTAGAAAACTGGTCCTTTGTGAGGGCGTTGACATACAAACTTTTCTTCCTTTTTGTAAAACTTTCTGTTGGTTTTCTTTTTTTTTACARTGCAAAATTATAAAAACATAAACAGCTTTCTATTGACAAGATACAGTAATGTCAGTAGTAAAAGAAGTATTGACGTGAAAGGCTAAATTACTGCGGATGAACATTTCTGAACTATTCTGAATTATTTATTTTCTGACTGCTCACAGGCTTGGGCTAGCAGATAAATTCCAATAATTCACTTTCACAGACAGCAACTTTTTAGTTCTTTTACAGAGAAGTTGAGAGGAGAGGGCCATGTTTTACTATCTTCTCTCACTGTCTTTGAAGTATTTCATTGTAAGTGTCTTGTTTGAAAGCTCTGTAAAAGAGAGAAATGCTTTCTTAAAACCAGGAAATTGTTCCTCAAGGAGAAGGCTAGTGCAGTTTTCTAACATTGTCCAAACTGGCAAATTTCTTGTGACTATCTCTGTGTAAGATGATATACAAAGACAAATTAAGGTGGTGAGGGGAAAGATACATAACCCAGATAACACCAGCACACCTGCTTCTGCCTTTACTAGACTATGCTATGCACTAATAACCTGGGCCTATGCTCTTGTTAAAAGATCTAAACTTTTCCATTCTTACATAGTTAGCTTGCAGAACTGGCAGGTTGACTGGGGCCACTTTAGCTTGTATACGTATGTGCATACAATTTTTAATAGTTGTTAACAGTGTTTGGGTTTGCTTTTTCTGAAAGATGAAAGGAAATCTTCAGTTTTTATTTAACAACAAAATCTTCATTTGGTTTTCTCTCCATGGTTAACTCGTATGCTACACTTCAGTTATTCCTGCACCATCACTGTGTCTTTTTATTCTAGTGAATCATTCGACTGATTTTAGCAAGGCTAGTTTCAATGCTTGATCATATGCAAGTTGACACAACAGCCTACAGTCTATTATGATTCCTTTTATTCTGCAGATTTTTGCCTATGCAACTTGTAATAACTCCTGTGAAGCTGTCACAATCTGTTCTATCAAAACTTACTTACAGATCCTGTTGTTCAGGAAACATTGAAATGATAGATTACTATGGACTCTCTTGCTAATGTGTGCTTAGGGAGTCTTTCATTTACATGATAGACTTATTCAATTTTTGGTGAAATGTAGTTATTACTCTTGTATAGAAGACATGCTCTATCTAGATATGGCTTGCTTATTTTTTAAACAAATTGTATAAAAAGTATTTATCGTTCTGAGAGTGATGACATGGACTACAGAGTCAATCCACAGAACTCTTCTTTTAACCTTGCATATGAACGAATTACTTTTACCTTGCCATTTGCAGGACTGACTGTATTTCACATAGCACTGGACTGTTAGTAAGGGCTGGCAGGAAGTCCAGCTGCCACAGAGGCAGATCAAGCCATGGCTGATGGCTCAGGGTCACTGGAAATCATGGGCTTACTGGCAAGTAAGTCCTGGGTCTCCCACAAATAAATTCCTCTCTTCACCAGCTCAGCCATGCTCATTCCATTCCCAGCTATATGGCAGAAGGAGTGCGGTTAGAGTTGTCCGGTACTGGTTGTTGAACTGTGTATTAGAAGATTTTAAGCATCGAAATGTTTGAAAGTACTGGACACCATGGAAAAAAGCAGTCTGAATCTAACTAGTTTTTATCCATAGCATTTTTATTCAACCCTTTGTAAGGAGAATGGTGACATGATTTTTAAAACCTTTTCTCACTTAGATGCTCCTTTGCTCTTTGATATTATCCTCTTGGTTGTAATGCCATTACTTGTTAAGTCATCTGTGCTGTGACTAAGTCGTGGGGGGGTAAAGATCTAAAACTGGGGCAGAAAACTAGAGAAGTGAATGCTAGGTGTGATCCTGCAAATGTATGTTTCTGCCTGTAATGGGACTGCTGATGTCAGTATGGTACACCTGCAGAAGTAAGAGCTCATAGAGTCGAGTCCTCTGCTTGAGTCAAGAGCTGTCAGACTGTATGAGCACGGGAGAACATGAACTGAGAGATGCAGAGTGGCCTTGGAAGCCACTTTTTTCATAAGGTCAGGACCTGCTGACTGCACCTCATGCAGTATCTATTATTTAGGGTCCTGTATTCTCAGTTGTACTTTAGCTTCAGCCAGGCAAATGAAACCACATACCTTAGAGAAAGAAAATAAATAAATGGATTGTATCATTCAATTTCAGGGGATTTATCCACCTTATCTTGTAATTTTTACTTACACGAGTAATCTTTATTTATACATTCTTAATTTGAATGGGATTACTTGCATTAGTGTTAATGTGAGTAACAGGTACAGGATTAGTTCCTGTATTTGTCAGTGGTGCCAAAAGCAACAGAATATACAATAATTTGGTTACACTTTCAATTATAATCTGAAATTAAAGAGCTTTATTTTGGAGCTGTTGCTCTGAATAGCAAGTATTGATATTTGTAATTGAATTCTGAGATAGAACTTTCCATACATTTGTAATGCAGGAATTTCTCTCTCATTATGTGAGATTCACATGGCAGATGAATGATCACTACTTAGGAACAATATTAAATCTTGTATTTCAGGGGTTGAAAGGACTGGAGTCTGCTTCAGGGTAAAACATTTAATCTGTTTCATATCTCAAAATTCTATAGTCTGAAATTACTAGGTTGAGAAACATTTTATAAATATTTGAGTACGTGTGGTGATTAATTTGTATTAGAAATTTATTTTGATCTAGCATAATTCATTTTAGTGGGACCAACTGATGAGGCAGGCCCTGATCCTGAAAACTGCTCCAGGCAGACCTCCAATAAAAACTTCACCTGCCTGGAGCAATTTTCAGGACTGGGAGCTAAAATTTGACACAGTGTGAATAAGGGTGGCAGAATGAAAATAAATCATGCTGCATCCAAACTAATTTCCACACCTACAGCTTTTTTATTTTTGTACTTATGTAGCTCTTTTTTTTCCCTTTATATTTGGTTCATGTGTGGCTTTTAGCCTTCATATAATTGAATAGAAAAATTTGGAAAATGAATAATTTTAGTAAATATTCCTTTTTCAGACCTGTAGCCTTTTGGTGCTGCAGAGATGCTCTCAACTTATATGATAAACCTTTCTTTCACATGCTGTAAGTGTCTCCTGAGTAAAGAAAAGTCAAGGTGAGGAAAGAAAATCTGGAAAATACAGAGGAACGAGGTACATCTCCTCACCCCCAACTGAAATCAATGCTAATAACTGAAAATATTTTTACATAAAAACCTTGCAGTAGTTTGAATCAGTTGTTAGTGGTTGCATGTCACTTTACATGAAGGCGCACATGCTGATCCTGACTTCAATCATAGCTTATTTGCCTAAGAAGCAATGGTAGGTAGTGGATGTAATCCTGTTGTTTGCCCACAGTACATGATGCTATATAGATTACCCCTCTGAAACAGAGGATACCAGAAGTTTTGTGCCTCAAAGTGCCCAACCCTTTTTGGAATCTGAATGCTCTTCTCCATGGCCAGCTTCTTCACTGATGCTGGGAAGGTGACTCAGAGCTCTGCGGACACCTTGGTCTTTGCTCCACAGGGACTATTCAGTATCACAGCAGCAGTGTTCACTGCCAGTATATTATCATATAAAATCCTTACTATTTGTTTTCTTCCCTTGAAATTACAAAAGGATAATCACAGTCTGGCCCTAAATAAAGGCTTCAAGGTCTCATTCATGCTAGGTCTTTCGAATGTTCAGTATCCTGTTTTGTAAACTGCTGGATTGGCTTTAAAAGCTAAAACCCACTGTTTTCAACTGGACTAGCTCTTGCAGCTAGGTGAGAAAAGGTTTGTTGTCTGGAATGAAAAATGGGTACAAAAATACCCAGATTTGGAGAAACTACCTTTGGAGATGCATGAAGAGGGTGGAAGAAAAAGACATTTTTTTAGGTGACTGAAGTCTGCCAGTAGGTTGTAGTCTTATTGGAAAGAATGCAAGATTAAGATAGTGATGAAGGGGTTCTTAGCCTAAAAGCTCATCTGCTCTTCTTAATTATATCAGATAGTCTGTTAAAATATATTGCCTTTTCAGACAAAGCCTCCTTCTCTTATAGCTGGCTACTACATAAGATAAAGAAACACTGTGGAACAGTAAGGAAATAATATGTGAAAAATTACAGAAATAGTTTGATATTCCAGTAAAAACAGAAGTTTCTGTTGAATGAACAATAGGCTGTCTGGTAGAGTTAGATAATTGTCTTAGCATCACTAATAGCTCTAGTTAGAAGAGAGGATTTAGGAAATTGAAATTGATATGTCCAAATATTGAAATGAAGAACAAGATCTGCATATTTTTGATGGCAGAGTCATTCATTATTCAGGACGTGCTCATCTGCAATAGAAGGAAGAAGACCACCATAGGCTGCAATAATAAAAGCAAGGACAAAATTTGGCCATGACTCAAGAGGAAATGACTAATCTTTCTTCATCTGTTCTGAATCTAGACATACAGAGCTCAAATGCTCTAACTTAAATGAAAATGTCATCTTTGGTCCCTCAGCTGTTGAAAGTCGTAATAATAGGAGATCACAAAAACAAAAAAAGCTTTAAAAAGATTATTCTTTTACAGAAGTGTTTCTAAACTCCTCTTGAAAGAAGGTACAAGACATAAATGATACCCACCAGATTCTGTATTTTCACAGTTGCCAGGGAGTTAGCCACAAAACTCACATTAAAGTCAAAGAGAGTTATTAAAATCGGTGGGAGCTGGGTACCTGGATCTCGTGTGAGCTCTGGAAATCTAGAAGAAAATTACAATCCAAATAGTGGGGAAAAATATAAAGTAGCAGAGCAGATAATACATGAGTAAATGAGCCATATATCTAACAAAATGAAAAAGATGATGGAAAACATAAGATGGATGGAAAAGATGGTTGAATACATCAAGTTATATAAGACTCTAAGAGAGAATTCATAGAGTTTTGGGAAATACAATTTTATGAGAAGCTGAAGGAAAATGAAAAGGAATCCATCAGGTATAATTGCTGTGAGGAGCAGCTTCCTGCTGAGACAGGAGAGTTTTACCATCAGCGCTGTACAAATACATCCCAACAAGTGCAACAAACATAAAAGCAGATGTATCATAAAATCAAGAGGTAGGAGGAAGAGACTTATACAAACATACCAGAAGTAATGAAGAAGAGACAGAACAAAGAGAGAACTGTGGGGGAAAAAAGGAAAACATGGGCAAAAATGGACATTACTGTGCTTGAGGAAGAGGAAAGCAGAGGATTGATACAACATGGCTGACTGAGGAGCATGGGAAGCACGTACTGTCCCTGTATGAGAATGGTGAGTCTGATGAGTGATCAGCATACTTTCAGCAGCTCACAAGGTTTTACCAGCTGAGAGAGAAGCTAGCTCTTTACAGCACTGCATTTTATCCAGCAGATACATTCAAAAAAGTAACTCACTAATCCCATAAAAAGAATGACACCAAAACACAGCACTTTCAGTGATAAAAATGTTGCAGAGTCAAATCCTGTCTATTTCACTTCTGATACATAAGATTTCAAAACCTATGATGGGATGTTTCAGAAGAAATAAAGGGCCACTACCACCTACATTTCTTTTACTTTAACAAGACTCAGGTGTTTCTGACCCTTATAATCTCACCTAAACAAAAATGTCATCCATTGGACAAAAGCTCTCTCTTAAAAAAGATATTGTTTGGAAATGAGTTTTCAGAGAGGCAAGCAAATAAATAGAAAGAAAAACCCATTGATAACAATCTCTTTGCAAACATTAAAAAGAGCATAAAGCTTTGCAATGGATATGAAGAATGATAAATTTAAATGTCATCAAACTAAGTTCACTAACTGTTCATATCCCTGCAACTGTTGAAGTGAATGGAAGTATGTTATTTTACGCTTGCGGTGAGATTGGGATGTAATCTCAAATTCTATGAAGGAAAACCTACAGAGTTCAGCTGAAGACAAAGTACCAACTCTTAAGAGCCACGCAGTGGAATGTGTTGCCAAATGAAGGCTTTAATCGTTGAAGCTTTTCAAATCTAGGGAGAATGTCCTTCTTCAAGGAAATTCAGAAACAATGAAGTCAATGTCACTGTTACAGCAGGTAGCAAGCTTAGATGCCCCATGGAAAGTACCAATTTCTATGGATGCTGTATTAGGAGAACTTGTGAAGACACATAAAGAGCGAAGACATGAAGTTCTAAAAAACAATAAGTGGATAATGCACAAACCAGTTGAATTATGAATTGCTTTTAGGCCACACATGTATTTACTATGACATTTCACTTAAAATTTAACTACTGAATTAAGCTGGCTTTATGCCATAAAGATCGTATTTACAAGCAGTGTTTCACAGGTTGTCAAAATTGGTGATTTAATACACAGGCTATTTTTGCAGCTGTCTAGCAATTTATAGGCACAATTTGGTGTCGCTGAGAGACTGCATAAGCACTCTAAACTAATGAACTTTGTAGCATATGAAAGTAAGAGATATTGCTCTGAGTACAAAGCAAAAGAAACTACAAAAGAAACAGAACAGTTTGCCAGAAGGACAAACAGCAGGAGGACACAGGTAAAGGTTTTGAACAGATGCCAAAAACTAGAAGGCACAACAGAGGTAAATAAAATACACAGTGAAGATGCAATATAATAAAATACTGTAATTTGGACTGTCAGCATGAAGGTAGCAAGTTTAGAATAGAAGAGAGTGAGTTAGCTTTTATGGGATATTTAACCACACACTTCCATAAACTGAGGCTGCTGCTGGTAATACATATTCAAATAAAGCAAACATGTCATTGGGAGAAAATGATATAAAATCACTCTATAAACTTTTTGGTCGTATTTGCTGAGTTTGTCCACAAGACAATCTGCAATTTGTCTTTTGCAGRCTGTGTTTACTGACATCTGAAGAAGTGATAGTTTCAGTGCCATTTCCCACAGTATCATGAGAAAAATTATAACTGCATTTGCATACTAGGAAGACTTATTTGGCCTGTGAGTACTCCCATGAATAAACTGGATTGCCACAGGCTTGGAAGGCAGTTGGAACGCTATGCAGAACAGTTAAGAACTTCTAGGATTACCTCCTGTAGCATTTTTTTCAAGTGGTCTTAACTGAAAGGTGTAACCAGATTGGAGGAAGAAGAATTTTTCTTGCCTCAGTCCATCAATATCTTTTTTGAAATTATTTGAATGTGTGGAGATTCTATGACTGATTGGTGCCAGTGCTGAAATATAGCTGTTCTCCTCTTTCCTGCCAGAATAGTTTCCTCAGAGCTTCGTGCTGTTGGCTTTTTGACCCATTGTTGTAGAATAACAGCTAATGATAAACACAGTTAATGCTAATGTGGTCTAAAACAGCATCAATTACTGACTGATGGCTGCTTGAGAGGCAACAAAGTTACCTAACAGTGCTACTTCAAAAGTGTCTCCTCACATCTTGTATGTCATTGTTCCAGTGTTCACAGTTTGGAATAGGTCTACAGTGGTTCATGCACGTTAGAGTGGCTGTCTCTAAAGTTTTTCCATCCTTCCAAGTACTTCATGCCTTCTTAAAAGGTATTTTTTGGGTATGTTGTCTAGTCTGATTTTCAATAGTAGAAGATAAGGGTCTTTCACAGTGGTGTTCCAGCCATAATGCTTATTGTCCTTCAGAACCACTCCTATAAACTGAGCAAAGAAAAAGTTGATTCTAGTAATCAGTAACATAATATTTTATATATATACATATACATATATATACACAAAAACCAGTTATATTTTCTTTTGTGTTTATTTTACTTCCATTCATGCTAAAGGTAGCTAGATTTTTCTATTATTTTTGTTGTCCTATATTGGATTTTTAATAGCTTTATTATATTTGTTACCATCATTCAGTTCTTAATGATTCCTTCCCCAACCTTCATGCCATTACATTTTACGTAACACATTAATCTTGCATATAAAGAGGCAATGAATATAACTGTAAGATAGAATTCCATGTTAAGTTCATAATGCAATTCCTAGTTTACTTTTCAAGATAAAAAGGAAATAAAGTAATTCACTGATAAAAGAGTAATAAGACTAAGAAGTTATTTTAATGAATATTATTTGTAAAGCCCTCTTAGATGAAGGCTTAAGAATAAGATGACTGTTTTTTTTTATTTATTGTTCTGTGAATTTTCTACAGATTTGCAGATATTTGGTAATCTACTGGAAATGCTTGCCATCATTTCCAGCTTTTATTCCAATGTTGCTGTTCTTCTTTCAATGTTAGATGAGGAAATAATTACCTGCTACAAAGAGATCTTTGACAAATCAAAGACAAAAGTAGAGGAAAATCTCCTCTTTTATGCTCTCACTTATTATATATGTTACATGTTACCTCTATTTATATGATTAATTATCATTTTTTGCCATATTTTAATCTGGTTGGTATTTGACATGTTTTAAGTAATTAATTGTATATTTTCCACTTTATTTTTTATCTTCTTTACAGTTTTATATGCAGTCTCAGGAACATGGTAATTTTCTTTGCCTTTTTTCTGGAAACCTATTGATTTTCTCTCTTACCTTCAGACAAATGCCRTATTTTCAAAGTAGTATAGTTCTACAGGCTTCTTTTGTTTTCTGCTGTGCAGTGTTTTAATATTATTACTGTTCTGCAAATACATGATTGTTGTGTATTTATTATACGTTAAAAGAAGAGGAAACTTTTTTCAGTTTATTTTCACTCCTTGGTAGTAGAAATTATTTGTGTTGTTCTTAAAAATCCCATTTCTCCTTGAAAATAAAGATGTTTAGAACACTGTTCATTTTCCAAGCCTGTGATCTCTAAGATAGAAGAGATGAAATTTCATATGGCTAATAACTCCTTTCCAAAAGTAATCAGAAAGTCAGGAAACATATTCCTACACTTATACTGAAATTAGCCAAATGACTAGGAGAAAGCTGAATAGAATTCAAAATAAACCAGCAGTGGATTTTTGCTAATCATTTCTAAATGCTGACATGGCTTTTGGAACATTGTTCATTTTCATGCATTGTCAGGTTTGACACTGCATGAAGCACTTCTTGCTTCTAAACAAAACCAAAATCAGAATTCTTGAAATGTCATGAAAGAGGCAGTTGTTCAAGGTATTTCTCACTTGATTACAAGCAGATTTAGTGGGAATTTCATGTTTTAGCTTCTTTTAAGGAGACTTTACCATTTTGGAGATTTGTGGAATCTGGCCAATCCTTGTGGCCAATATGCTGGCTTTGGAAGTTAAATATTTTGAAATTCTCTCTTTACTGATCCAGTTTCTAATGATACCTATTGTCTGTGTGGAAATAAGACACTGGCACTTAGAACATGGAAGATCACTTCTCCCTGCATTAGGATTTGAAAAATATGATAGAAACTTGCCAGAATAGCAATAACAGGGAGATTTTAAAAAGCAGATGCTTTTGTGAACCAAAGCACAGCTTCTGGAGGCTGTTGAAATGTGCGTAAGAAAATTAAAAATCCTTGAGATCTGAACACTTTCTCATTTTATTCCATTGAAATTCAAATAATATTAAACTTTCACTTAAAAAAAGCTCAAATTTCTTCATTTTTTTCACAACCAAGTTATCTTTTCTCAAAATTCTGTGAAAGCAAAATACTTTAAGGGTAAAATGGAATTATGCAAAAATTTGACAAATTTCCAATTTATCCAACATATCCAATTCTTCCCAATGGAAAATAATTCCATCACAATGGAAAATAATTAAAGCAGAGATTGCATGGACATACAAGAAAGCTGATGTGCCCAGCTACATTTTGATTCTATTTACTGTCTTTAAATGCTCAGATCTGGACGTAGTTATGTAAACAATTACAGGTATACTTTGCTCTGAGTGCACAGGTATGGAAATATGTGCTCCTAGAGTTTGCATGGGATGCTATTTCATTTTTACAAACTGTTCCATGAGCAGGAGTCATACTTCTAAGTATCCTCCTTATAGAATTTTTTCCTGATTTCTCTGATTTCTGCAAGGATCATCTGGAAGAGAGGGAAATTCACATTTTGTGAAGAAACTTGTTGTCTATAAGAAAAATCTAAAGGAAGAACAATTGGCTATCTTGGCAGTTATAGCAGAAATCTGCAAAGACAAGCAAATTTCAGAATGATTTTAATGTGAGGATCCCAGATCTGCATAGTGACAAAAGAAATGATGTTTGATAGACCTCTCCTATGAAGATAGGTCTTGTGGCTGTACAACAATATCCCTATTTGTGTTTGCAGCCCACTCTGTTTTAGTGTCATCCATATGTTTATGCCCAAATTTCTGCCAAAGAAACACCCTGCAGTTCTCCAGGCTTTAGAAATGTGCTTTCTTTTTCTGTGGTCTGTCAGAAAAGCCACTGGGATTCCTAAACGGTAACTGGACTTGCCTGCAGCTAGCAGAAGGCCTCGCTCTTTCTAGAATGATAGATGTTTCACAGAGCGAAGGAATAAAAGCAGCTCTCTGGAGCACCTGAAACTCCTTTGTCATCTGCCGTGACTTGTTCCAGGAAGTCCTTGGGAATTTTGTCCTGAGCCAGAGAATTTTGGATCTGAAGCTGTTTCCCCTTTAGATATTGAGAGCAGACTTGGTGCATTATTTGCAGCTTATATAATGGTAAAACTGGCAGTCTATCACCATAAATGTTTCTGTTTATTTTAGTTAAGGATTGGATGTTCCTTCACTTCATAAAAACATGCCAGTGACTGCAGGCAGTTTAAAATGGTCTCAGGAGTTACGAGAGGCTTCTCAGGCACAGACCACATTTTAAGCACATCAATCATCTTTAAGTATTGCTGTAAAACATTGTACAATGGAGCTTAAAACACTTCAGGCACTTTCTGAAGTTACAGCCTTACTGTGTACTTAGAAATGACATTGAGGTGAAATCTCTTTTGTCTCTAGAATTTTGCAGATAGAGGAAACAAATCCTGTTTTGCAAAAATGCTGGAGAGTGTTGGAATGGCTGAATAGATATAACAAAGAGACACACCTCTTCTAGACACAGGATCTAAACCTTCTCTGTGCATCAGACCTCAATCTAATCATTCTCTGGAATTTGGATTGCACGAAGTAAATTTTGATCAGAAATTAAAACAGTTGTAAATCTCACTGTACTGATATAAAGCATTTCTTTTAATTGTTTTAGCAATTATCTTGTTTTATGGTAAAAATTCTCTTTTGCTCTGGAAATAATAAGCTCAAGTCATGTGTCAGATTTCATCAGTTTTTACTTTAGGATACATAATAATGTAAAAAGACTGTATGACAGTATCAGTTCCCATTCAGATTTTCATTTTAAAAAAGAATACTATGCAGGTATCTAAACGAAGTGTCTAGAATTGAAGAATGCTGATGGCAAAGACTTGTAGCTCTTGCCTTCAGGAGACTGACAAAAATTCTGCCTCAGCAAATTCCATAGGATTTACTCATGATGTGCTAACTTGAGCAAGCCTTTTAGTTAGTGTCTGATTGCCTTTTTCTAGTAACAAAACCTTTTGTGATTTTGTAGCTTTCTGCTGTTTCTCCGAGAGGTGAAATATCTTGAGATTTTAAAGCATCCTGCTAACACTAGCAGTTGCAATGCTCTTCTGTTTTAAGAGAGAGAGATTTTACAAGGTAAATAAATAAGATCCTTTTTGACAGGTGTGTGTGAATGTAAAGACATAGTAGAAAATTGGCATAACTGTAATAATCTCTTCAAATCTTCAACTACRCTAAACCAAAACCATACTGTATTCATCTATTTTTCCCAATTATCCTGTCTGCTGGGTGGTTGTTACTCTGTAGTTTGTAGTTAATCGTATGTTCTACTCTTATTGAGTGTATATATATGTGTGTTTCTTTGAATACAAAAGGGTGACTCCTAATGCATTAATTTGTAAATTAATAGACAGAATTAATTCCTCCCATCAGCAAATTTATGCAATTAAGCCTACGTGGCTTATGAGACCAGTAACGGATGATAAAACCTCTCCTCTTACTAGTTTAAACAGAAGGCTTTTCAAGGGTTGGAATAAAATCCATTGGTGATTTTAGTCCAGTTGCCAGAGACGTATGCTGACAAAACTAGAGTCATTCCTGCAGTGAGTACTGGCTGGGAGTGTTGCAGCCTCCACTGTAGAAACAAAGAATAAATTTCATAATGGGACTTCTTCCTGCTGATGGAAATAGCTTCTCAGGAACCCTACAGATATATATTGAATTTGTCTGTAAAAGTCACTGTGGTCCTTTATTAGGCAAAGGTGTGGTGTTGGACTGATTTTAGTTAATATGGTTCCAGTTTGCATATGGACAGTCAGAAAAATAGGCTTTCCTAGGGTCTAGACAGATTGTTATATAGAAAGAACCAGCTGATATAATCCCCTTTAAAATAAGGTAACATCTACACTTGAAATTATACCAGTTTAGCCGCATTGATAGAGCACTGCATGTTAACTAAACTCTGGCAATTTCACGTGGAACCTGTGGGGAAAAGGACAGAGGAGGTGCTGCAGTATGGAGGAACTCATCCTGCTTTTGCCCAGTCATCTATCTTATGGAGAGACAGAAATATTCGTTTTTCCAAGATATCCTGGCACAATTTGTTTACATTGAAAGCCAGAATCTCTACTAATATGTAAATAGGATGTAGATTCCAATGATTTAATAAGAATAAGGTTGATTTCACCAGCTGAGAACCTGGCACTATATTTTTTTAAAACTAAAAGTTTGAGTGTGTTTGATTTTTGTCCTTTTTTCTTTTCTAAGGAAAAAAAAAGATCAGCAGTTTATTGAAACATAACTGCTTACAAACTTATTGTGGGTACTTCTAATTTATCAGGGTTTCTTGAGTGAGTAGACTGAACAAAAAAGGAAGGAATCTGGTCAAAAATATTTCTGATGAACTTAGAAAGAATATGATTTTTTTTTCTTTTAGTGCAAATTTAACAGTAATTACAAAGCTGTACCAGAGGCTGCCCAAGACCATGCTGCAAAGAGCAGCAGAATGCATGAACTGGAGAATTTTGACAAACAAGTCATGCCTGCTTCTGACTTGGCAGAATGAAGATCTCTGGATTGTAATGAGCAGACAGAGGAACCTTGTTTGGGATATGGATGAGAGAATCTGAAAATTCAAGCATAATATGAAATTGTCTGTTGCATAGATAGACTCAAACCCCTGCTTTTGTCAAGAAAAATGGCAGAAATTCCTACTTCTGTCTTTTGATGACATAAAAAGAAATGTTCTAACTGTGGAGTGTGATTCAAGAAAAAGTAGAAAAGATCCACCAGACAGTCCACATGATAATAGGCCCAGTGAATGTTTTGTACTGTGAGTAGTATGTATTGTCAATAAATACATGTAAGTACTTAGAAAAAACAGGATTAAGTAAAAGCTAAAACTGTTTTCAAATATTTGCACTTGCTGATGCAAATCTAACTCCAAAGGGAAATAGCTTTCAATAATTAGTTCCAGATGTACTTGTAAAAGTTACAATGAAAAGGTAATTATGTTGTAAATAGTGGGAATGCTTTTCTTCATCAAAGTGAGAGTTCCTTTATTCCTGGATTGATCAGTTAACTGGGATAAGAAATCCACACAGCGAAGAGCAATTCTAAACCTCTGTTACTGATTCTCTAAATTACTCTTTCCAGGACAATCAGTATTTGCTCCAGGCAGATCCTCTTTCTGATGAATGGAAACCCTACACTGAATACATAGACCACATGATTGTAGATGGGCTGTTCAAGCTATCAAGTGTTCTCTTCAGTATCTGATTGAAAACACTGAGACAATATTTAAATCTACTTCTTTATTTGAAGTGCAGCTTGTTCTTAATGGCAGTGAAATGACTTTTAAACCTTCTCTGGACTTAATGTCAATGGCAATTTCTCTGATATTGTGGAGGAATTAATCAAAAACATCTACAAAATTGCGTCAGCTGTAAACAGAGTTGTGAGATACCTTGGAAAAGACCCTTTTCAGGTATTGTTACTTTCACTACTTTTCCTTTCTATTTTAAAAAGTATCCCAATTGACCTTTCCTCTAGACGTTGAGTGTAGTTGTTTTCCCACCCAAATCACCCCTATCCAGTGGTTTATGCCAAGAAGGCTAATATCTCAAGAGAAGCTGTGAGGCTTATAGCCATCTGTTCACTCTGAGTTATTTCTGTTCTCCTTAACCTCTGCCTCCTTCTTGTATTATGAATGCATCCAGTCATTTCCTTCAGCCATCAGCGCATATTTTTGGAATAATATTGGCTAACTTTTTTTTAACTCCTTCTGGTTCACTTGGCCAATTGAGAGTGCCTCTGCAGTACACGCTGAAGTCTGCAACTGGATGGACTGTAGCAAAGCTCACTCATAATTTAATCTTTTACTTTCGCTTGTGAATTGTCCACAGGCAGTCTTTGGCTTTACAATGTATTTATTATTGAGCATTTAGTGTCAATTGAGTTCTGCAGCTATATTCCAGGCTGTGTATTTCTCAAGAACTGTTTGCTTCTTTATGGCTGTTGGATGAGTGTTTGCTCTCTTGGTGCCTCATCTATCATCAGGTCACACAATATTGTTTCTGCTCCTGGTTACCCAAATACCACTGAGCTTATGTGTCCGCAACACTTTCCCTCTCTACAAGCTACTAGAAGCTTATGTCCACAGACAGCAGACAAATGTGCTTTGAGAATTACAGTGAAAACTTTTTCTAGATTTAATATTAATGCAAGTATTTTTGCAAGACTCTTTTTGCCGGATGAGCAGGACATGCAAAAATCTTTATGCAATTTCTTCCTTTTTCAAAAATTTTTATAGGAGAGAAGAGCAAATACAGATATCAAAATATCACAGTTAATACAGACTCCAAGGAAAAATAGATTAAATGTAAGTTGGTTACACTATATGCTAGTGAAATGTAAACAAAGGAAGGGTCACATAACAGTTGAGAAAAGAGGGGACATAGGGCTGAGGAGAATGGAAAAGAAAGCAGCTAGAGCAAGGCTGAGGTGAGGATATAGCAAAGGAAAAAAATAGAAGAGGACCAGAGCAAATAGCCAGTCAGCCCAGAAACCCTGTTTCTGAAGCTGTTTTGGCTTCTGCCAGCTTTATTTTCTGTGAGCTTCATGGCTACTGACTCTGCAGTGCTCAGCAGCTGGGATGTGAAGGTTTGCGGAAGGYGAGGATAATCACTGCCTGTTGAGTGGACAGGACTTATCTCATTCTTTATTATTCTGTCACTGCTGGGCTGGCTCCTTCTTACCTTGGACCAAAGCGAAARTAGAGGAAATGGAGGTCCTAAATTGTGTTCTCAGACACACAGAACCACATTTGCACAAATCTGTTCTCTRTGACTGCTGAAATTTTCTCTTTTTTCTTCTTCCACCAGGTGATGCATCTGTGAAAATGGGATATATTGTCATATTTGCAACAGACAGCAGATAATATTTGTAGACTGTACTTCACTGGTACGCTTAGAGGCAGGAAGAGTCCCCGGTTTTGACTCTGAGCATTAGTGAGTCCATTACCTTTGCCTGCAAAACAGTATCTTTAACCCAATGATAAAAAGAGTGGTGGGGTGTACTAACCACAAAAGTCCAGTCAATTGAGATATTTTCACCATCTCTCTATGGGTTTAAAAATCTGGGCATAGGCTACAAGAAACTCTTGGTGAAGATGTCTGGACTCAAGATTCCAGTTTTGGAGGGTCTTTTGGAAGGTGACACTGAGGGCTGTGAGGACCTGAATCGGAACACATCTCACTAGCAAGTGTTCTATGTTTTAGTTAAATCAGCATATTGGAGAATGTGA
This sequence comes from Apteryx rowi, assembly GCF_003343035.1. Classification (NCBI taxonomy): domain Eukaryota; kingdom Metazoa; phylum Chordata; class Aves; order Apterygiformes; family Apterygidae; genus Apteryx; species Apteryx rowi. Next base: position 2,248,551 of record NW_020447309.1, read on the forward strand.
GTAATAACAAGTGCAATGTTTTGTGTCTGGCTGATGACAGTAGGTACTTTGAATTTTTGATGTTAGCATGATGCGTGAAACAGAAATTATAATACTTGAGAAATATGTATCCAAGCAGTCATTTCCCATTAGCTTGTTTCAAGGAGCAGAGAGGAAACTTGCTGCTAACTGACAAGTTAAACTTGTCTTTGCCATCAGTATAATATCTTGGGTCTTGGCATGTGGCTTGGCTTTTAGGACATCTCTTCTTTCTTTGATCATTGGCTCCACTTTCTTTTCACTTTCATGTTCTCATTTAGCATGATGTAGATCAGATGGATACTGTGGAAGAAATGTGTCAAGTAGCTATGAAGAAGGGAAAGTTGGTCACTGTTTATGTTCTGGAGCATCAAAGTCTCTTTAACAAATACTGATACTTATGGAATGGATGATAAAACTGAGTAAAGCAGTTCCTGCTCTATGGACAATTTCTTAGTACTGGAAGCTAGAGCTGGAATTTTATGTAGACTATGAGCTTGCAAAATGTTCACCAAATTTAGTGCACTGTAAAGAACAGGTATTTCAGTTTTTGCAGTGGTTTCTTTACTTCTCTTTCTTGTGCCTCTTGAGCAAATGTCAATAATTACACTATTTTCATGACTGGTTTAAAATCTAGTGTTCATTATGTTTTGTTTTTTTTTCTTTAGGACCAATATTAATAAAATCTGATTTGCAAATTCACTAACTTCTTTAGAAGGTTTTTACTAATTGTTTCCAAGTTGACCATAAGGCTTTAAATATCTTTGGTGAATATTATTAAAAGATGGACACACACACACACACACACACACACACACACATATATATGTGTTCATGCTGCCTTGGATATGACCTTGGGACAACAGGCACAACTTCTTTGGGCTTAAGTTTCTTCCAGATTAGTGATAAACATCAAGCTCACAAAATTGTTGATGTTTTTAAGGTGCTGATAATATTCTAGAAATACAGTTATTTCTTGATTGATTGATGTGGAGTAGAATTTTAATTCACCACCCATATTAAGGATTTCTAACATTTCTGTCTCAGCTTTGGTATACATTTATATCTAAAACGCACTTCAAAATGGTGCTTCTCACCATACTGGAAAGCTAGAGCAGGATTGTTTAGAGCATGAGAGCTCTTTGATATGAGAAGTAAACCTGGACTCTTCTAAAAGATGGATGGATCATGGTGCTCTACCCATCCCCTTCGATGCCCACCTGAACTTTTTCCAACTGCCAAACAGCCCCCTTCCCCTCTCATTCTGCAGTCCTGAGAGCCTGAATAAGATTATTACCTGAACCAGATGCAGTAGAAAACAAAAAGGAGGAGAGAGCCAAGTGGGAGGGACAAGACCATGATATTTCTTAAGAACATCTTCTTATATATGTGAAATGCAATTCTCATCTTGCTTTAAAAAAAAAGCCCACTAACCAAACCTTGAAACAATGATTCTATGTTTGATTTGATTGCATTTACCTGTTCATTAATATAATTGATGTGTATAGTTTGTCTTAAGTTTTCAGGTGCTCTGTGCTAATTAAATTGACATTTTCTCACGTTACATATTATTAGTATTACTGAATAGAGAGACTCATGCATGAAACCAAGACAGGTTTGACTAAGAAAGCATAAGGTGGAGAGTGTGCAGCTCTGGATGAAATAATGGGACATCTAATGGCTATACAGGACCAGGAATCCATAGACAACATTTTCAAACCCTTAAAATTGACCTCTTCAGAGCTTGTGCATAGCAGATGCCAAAACAGATCTATGAAAACTGGGGGTAAGGATTCAACATAACATATATAAACATACATACAAATACATATATAAACACACACACATAAAAAAAATTAAATTTAAATATATATTATATATATTTTTATATATATTTAAATATAGAAGGATATCTGCCATCTGTTCCCACTTTTCAGGTAAAAGTTCTGTTGACTTAGTTGAGTCTAGAGTAGGAACAGCCTAGATTTTTCTCAGTGTTCTTAAGTTTTCTTCAAAAGACTTAATGAGAACTGTTTACTAGTGCTAAACCGTCAATGTCCTCCTAGGAATCAATTAAAGTGTTTGGGAGAAAATATGGTTAGTCATGGGGAGGTAGTGTTTTCCCCCAAGTGGACATAAGCTGAGGGCACTAAGGCCCTGACTCCTTTAGTAATAACACATAGATTTTAAGGCCAGACAGCATCATTAGCTTGTGCCTCCTTTGGCAGAACAGGATTTCCAAGTTGCCCAAATGTATCCTTGAAAAGACATCTGGAAATTTTTGCTTTTTTACTTTTATTTTTCTGTTTGGATTTCCATTAAACCTTAAATGCAATGGCAGAAACATAATCCGTGCTCCCCCTCCAATCCTTGGCACTAAGAGCAGAGTTGGGAGAGAGAGAGAGGGACCACATTGCTCAAGTAGCCAAAGATTTTTGGTCAGGGGTTCAGATGGGATGCGAGAGACGGTGGCTTTAATCCACAGAGTGTATGATTTAGCGTAAAGCCTTGGCTTTGGTGCTCTCTCACTTTCCAAATAAATGCATGAAACATAAGGCAATCCACTGCTGCATTTTGATTTTTTTTTTTTGCTGAAAACTGTTGAAAGGTTGGTTCCCTCTCCCCCAGCACAAAAAAAATTTTGGAAACATTGACATTTCTGATTAAATGAAATTTTGTTTTCCAGCCGATCTCAGCTAAAAAACTTGCAGGGTACATTTGATTTTAGTTTTAATTTTCAGCTACTGAAAAGGTCTCAATTCTGCCTCTATCACTGAAATGAAAAGTTTTTTTGTGCATAATTTGTGCGTATAAAGCRTGAAATCCTGATCCTGTAAAAATCTATTGAATAGTCTAAATCTTTACAGAATTGGGGCATTCCTTGTTTGTGCAGGTAGGCCAGGTAATTAGCAGCTTAATTACTTTGCTTGTGTACATACTGTCAGGGCCCTGAGTGCACTAATAGGCCCTATAATGACTCTGGTGAGCTTCACGTGGGGCCTTCTCCCATGCCTCTGCCAAGGGAAAAGGTCTCCATTTAAGCTCAGCCTTCTCCCTTGTCTGAACTGGGTTGTAGATGTGCCTGTCTTCAGTGCTGGCCCTGTATGTAGCTTGTCTCTTGGGTGGATCCCTTGGATGTACTCTCTTTTCTCTGCCCTTGTCTCCTTTGGCTCCTGACTGTACTTTCTGGTGAGACCCTGGACCTGGTTTATCACTTGCCCTGCCTGAGGCTGTTGATGGACCCTGTTACCAGCTCAGACTGTAGGACTGTGCCCTGGTTGGTGAGGTCCCAGCCTGTGCTAGGGTCCCCCTCTGCTCCTGACCCATGTTCCCTTGGGGAGCAGCCAGCCCTCGTAGCTCCCTCACACATATGTACCTGTTTGCATATAGAGATGCAAAAAATGGTCTCAGCTGGTATATGAAGAGCATCTTCTTGAAATTTTGAACTGTGCTTTTTAACATAGCTTTAATTAGGAAAGGGTTGACGAACCAGAAGTTAAAGAAGTACAAATGGCGCCATTGTAAAATATGACTTTTTTAACATGTAAAACACCAGTTTTCTATAAATCAGAGCTTTGCTTTCAGCCTGATTTCCTCCCCCACAAATGACTAAAGGTGTTTCTGTGTTTGTTTTCATAGCATGATTTGCAGGAAATGTAAAGACTTGTACTGCATGTGAAACTGAGAGACCTTTTCAAATCGTTACTTTACTTTTCAATTCTAATCTTTCATGCCTCTTAATGCTGCTGAAAAACACAGTTTTACTATGGAAATATCCTTTTTAAAGTACAGTTTATAGACAGATATTTCATTGTGTCCTTATTTATGAATGCATTGTCAAAGAATTGCTTGTGTTGATTAAGCTTCTAGCCAAATATGTCAAATCTTTCTTCAAATAATGATCAGATACACTCTTTTTGAGCAATATGACTTGCAGGGAGGCAGTAAGGTTCACCTGTATCACAGAATTGTAGAATTACATAGAATGAGGTTCAAAGTAAACTCAAATGTTTGGAAAAGCCCAGTATACATTTCCCAAAACAACAAAAAAAGCTATTTATCTTTGTGTAGTTGCCTTTAAACTACACAGTCTAATTATGCATGCTGTGAGCTAGTTCTTGTCCATATTCAGCTATGCTTGCTGCTGCCCTTTGGTAGGCAACAGGTATTTCCTGCAGAGCAGATAAGGCTCTGGGATGGCTAAAAGCCATCTACCACTTTCTTGGACAGAATTGGGGCCAAGTATAGCCTTACTAAAAGCTAAGCATGTTTCTGAAAGCACTTAACATTGCATTCTGAAGTTACCACTGCATTCGGCTGTCACTGTGTGTGTTTTACACTTTTGGGGGGTCAAATTAATAACATATTTATCAGAGTATTTCCCAGTGAGTTGCATCACTAGGATGTTTTTGATATTGCTGAGATTTATTTCCAAAGGTAATACACATAAACATGCTCTAACTAGAAAATACAGGATATTGTAAACAAACTTCAATCTTTTGCATAAATTACACTTTGCAAATTACCATGAGTAATGAGTCTGTGTTTGTCACTATATACAGATGTGGAGAATGAATGACGTAAAGCCAAATAATGTTTTTAAAAAAAGAAAAAGGCGGGGGGTGAAAATAAACTGTGTGTGTGTATGTGTGTTTCTGTGCTGGGAGGGTTGTTGGCTCAGCAAACTGACAAACAATATCTGCTTGTAATGTTGTTAGGAATTACCTGAAAAGTGGAAGGATCTTAAAAAGATTGCCTTCACTGTAAAGCATGAAGTGGTACCTCTGCAGTCCAATGAAGTGTCTGTTATCAGAAGAAAACGTGTACTTTTGGAGGTGAGATCAGTTCTGTGCTCTGAACCGAATGATTTTTCCTTTTTTGTTCTGATAACAAGCTGGTGGCAAGCTTCACTGAACTGAGAAATTGTAAACTCTTAGAAAAGGCTGTCTAAAGATAACAATTCAATGTTTCTCAGTAATGTATTCTGGATGAATCTGATAATTTAAAGCCCACTCCACCAAAATGGGAGTGATGCTTGTGTCCTCTTTATCTTCAATTATGTCTAATCTGTTTCTAATTCAAACATGGTGCTGCTGTTGTCAGATCAAATATAGATTTTAAATGTTTTATGCTTCTCCCCTGGGAATGTTTTAAATGTATGCAGGCTGTCTATCAGGTCTGTACAGACTGAATGTAATAAAGTTTTAGGTAAATTTAAAGGAAATAAAAGAGTGCTTAAAAATGAAATGATTCATGATTCATGGGATGGAACATATTTAATGAATGGCAGCTAAGGAAAAGTTATGGTATAGTCTCCATGGATTACCTACTTTTAACCTCTAAGGAGTCTTACTTCAATATATTATATCTTTCAGCATGGGTTTAGAAACAGATTTTGAAATGAAGTCATCTTTAGGTTAGCTTCCAGTATATGGAAAAGGCTGAAGTTAGCTTCCAGTATATGGATAAGGTAAAAATAACAATTGTTTTATGAATTATGATATATCTACTACTGTCAATAGTTTGGAATACTAATCACAGCTTACAGCCAAAATATAAACTGCATCAGTGTTATTTATGAAGGTTTTCAACCTGCTTTTTCAAACTCCCAGACACTCTACAATATGAGAATGAAAAATGTAACAAGAAGTACTTTCCATGTTTGAAATATATTTTTAGAAAAAGAGCAACTCACCTGAATATATTAATTTTGAATGTCCCTTTGCATGACCTCTGCCTTGAGGAAGACTCACAAATTTCATCTTAAAGTCAGCAGCAGCTGATGAATTCAAGTATACTTCTTTCTCTACCATGATCAAGAACTACAAGAAGAATACATCTGTATTTTTTCAAAATGCTGTTTATGAAATTATTGTCTTGATTCTAAAGTAGATTCTAATTGCAGACTGATCATGAACTTGAGTCCAAAGTTAAAAGTGTGTCTTTGTCAGTGTTTTCCCTGTGCCCTTTGATTTTTCACAGGAGGGTTGTTTGGGTATGTTGGTGCCTTTACTGCTAAATAGACCAAAAAGTGGGGGGAGGGAATGTAAGCTCTTGTTTAATTAAAAAAAAAACAAAAAACACAGAAACTAGCTTTTTTGGTTCAGACTGCTAGAGAACTGCACCCACCTTCATTGTGTTGCTGATTGTAAATCAAGGCTGGTAAGTTTGGAATATGGAAGGAATCTTCCTCAGGTGCACTCAGTGGAAAAGTTGTTCACAGAGGCTGTTTCTGCACTTTCTCCATAAATGTACCCTCTGGAGTTGATTAGTGATGACCCATTCCACTGTACAACAGGAATGTAAGACAACCCAAACATGTGACTGTCAAGCTATGGATGTTGCGCTCTCTTTGTCACTCTTTGGTGTTTTCTGAGACCTCCTGTAAATACTAAGAGGAGCCACCAGACAAAGGGTTCAGAGTCTCTGTCTCCTTAGTCTGTCACATATTTATGTGGTGGGAGACCTGGCTATGCTATTTGTCTAGTGCATGGGTGCTAGCAATTCATCTGGCCTGCAGCCTAGTCTTAGCCTCTCTTGGGTTCCCTTAAAAAACAGCACAGAAAGGACAAAATTTGACTAAGTACAGGTACTTTGTCAGATGTGCACAATAAATTCCACACTTATGTAGAGTGTGGACCTACTGCATATGGGCAGATTCAGCTTTGCTTCCTGTGGCAGGGGAATAACTGTGATAATGGCACTGCAAGAGTTCCCAGCAGAAGTAGTGCTCCCTTGGGTGGCAGGAACACTGTGCATCTGCTGGAAGGGAGAACAACTTGCCCTTCTGACCAAATGCTTTAGTATGGTTCTTCCTTCTTTTCTTTTGTTCTAGGAGCAGACAACGATCCTTCTTTCAAACATGATGACTTCCGTCCCCTACCAGCTTTCCTAGCAGGACAACTATTAATGACAAAAAAGTGGAGTGAAGAGAAATTTCTGGACAAAGCATAAAAGGTTCTCACAGAGTATGTCAAAGTACTGGTGAATGATGGAAGACAAAACCTTCCCTCTGTGCAAACTCATAAAGATATTGTAAGGCTGGAGGTTCAGCTGAAAATGCTTCCAGCACGCCTTACATCTTTCTGAAGTGTACGTAACAGATTATAGGTGGCTGAAACAGTTCTTTGCTGATGCCATTTTGCTAAAGCCTGTGTGTAATATAGTGGCCTTTCCAAGGTAAGACCTCTTCCCTTTATTTAGCTTTCATAATGAGGAAAAAGAAGTGCTTGTCCTCCTCACTTAAGGAAAGAAGAGAGAGCATTTCCTATGAGTAAAGGATAGAGAATTTTAGATGTTCATTATTCTTTAGTTTTGCTGAATTTAGAGACACTTTAAACTGTTAGTATAAGAGAAGGGGGGGGGGGGAAGACCCTTGAAAAGTAATAGTAATTCCATTTAGCTTCTGTTTACTTTCTTGTGGTCACTGCATGCTTAGAAAACTGCACTTTTTTCTTATTTGRATATTACTGTATTTTAAAGGCCAATTCTGAATTCTTTAGGAACATGTAACCAAAAAGATTGAAGAGCAGACAGAGTAAAACTAAGAAAAAACAGATGCTGGGCAAACACCTCATTATATTGTTTGATCCTTCTCTAATGATGCTATCCCTTTCAAGTCCTTTTTTTTTYTTCTTCTTCTTTCTACAGGACCTTTAAGAAAACTGGAATTCTAAACTTCAATGGTAAATGTTCTAAGAAATTGGAAGAGAAGCTTTGCTTTCCTTCTGTTCTTGTCTTGCACCCATGTGTGTTTTAATACATGTTGCGCGAATATGTATGTTTGTATTAAATGAAAGAATGTAGATTTTAGTTAACTGCTTTTAAAATGAAGCCCTCATTTTTAGTATAATTTTCACTTTGCTTAGGTTTCTTATTCTGTAATATAAGCAGAGGTATGAAGGAAAACACTTTATACATGAAAAAGATGATCTCAGTTTTTGGGATCACTCTGATTTCCAAATATATTCCCAAGTCCTACTTGTTTGGGGAAGAAAAACTGCCATCGCTCCCTCATGAAAAGCAATGCTATGAGAGCATGTCAAATTCTCCTGAATCTCTTTACACTTTCCTAGGGAAAACAGAAAAGATGAATAAGGAAAAGAAATGCCTTCAATGTACAAGTTGTTGGTAATCCAGGAGCACAATTCTTCAGCTGCTGGATGCATGCAACTAGTCCCCCCTGGATTCAGAGGGAATTGGTCATAGCCTATAATTGCAGAACAGAATCCAGATGACCACATAATATTGTGATGGGCCCAGATGGAAAAGAACTGCAACAAGCTGAAGTGGGTCCAGGGTTCTGGACATACTCTGTGTCAAGCCCTATGTAGCTGTGTTGCTTCAAAAAATTTTGCACAAGTGGAATCCCCCAAACTTTAATTTTGACTAGAGCAGAGCTGCCATTTTATCACATTGCCTAGCACAAGAGCCAGTAAAGCCTCTTGGAGAAGGCAAATACATGCTTGGCATATGTCAGTGTTTCCACTGTGGGAGAGCCTTCATCSTCTTTTGCACCTCCTAGCAGAGAGAGTTCAGGGAACAGGCCATTATCAGCTGATGTGCAGTTTGGGCTTGTCCTCTGTGCCACAGAGAACCCGAGGGGGACTGACCCAAGCTATCACCTTCTATGAACTCATCCATGCTTATCCAAGCTAGTGTGGTCTAACCCTAAACAGCAAAACAATTTAGAGAGAGGTTCAAATCAGGACCTTTATATTTTCAAATTATGGGAAAGTTCAGATCCAAATTTAAATATCTGCCTTGGAGCTTGCATGCTCTCTCTGTCACACATGCAACAGACTTCATAGCATCTGTACTTCTCTATGWGGCATCTTCAGAGCTTTCCCCCCATGAAGGGAATGGTGTGTCTTCAGTATCTATAGGACTAATGTATTCTTATGGTAAAATAAAGGTATCCAAGTATCAAGTGGCACAAAGGCAATTTGTAATAGTCTCATAAACTAGCAAGTTGCATTAAAGACTTTAATGACAACTACTGACACCTGAACTAGTCATTGTGGACTCAGTTTACAGCCAGTGAAGAGAAAAAGGAGTTTTCTGGGTGCAATTCATCTGATCTGTTTAGACCAATGTTAGTCCCCTTTATGACAGGATGAATCACACCCTAAGCACCACTGACCTTTTTACTAGATCTCCACTGACTGTAAAATGAATTGTTTTGTTTGTCCTAACAAGGTTTTTGCTTCAGCTAAGCTAACTAACTTGAGATAAGAGAGCATGTTTTTTCCTGATAACGATAAGCCTTAAATATACATACACAGATTTTGACCAAATTTATTAGTGTTTATCTGGTAGATTCTACCTGCTCTAAACTTTTCTTTATCCTTTTGCACCCACAAAGAGTTTATGCATTTGAGTGCATAATTAGCATCTGCTGATGACCAAAAATAACTGGGAACAAGATTGCTTTACAGTGTTGTGCATAGGTAAACTTTTGCAACCTAACATAGGTGCTTTTATAAGCCAGACCCAAGAAACAAGATTATGTGTGTACACTTGGAGGACAAACACGTTGCGTGATATTTTAGTTATAATGAAACAGCATAAAATGATACTTATGGCTGCACTTCTCGGTGTTTGGTACTGCCTTATATCTATGCTCCAGTGCCAAAGCAGCAAATTGTTTTGCTCTGTTCTCTACTGGGAGAAAAGCTTGTTTGACTGGTTTGCTCAGCAATGGTCTCATTCACTGCACTTTTAAGCAGCAAAGTGGATAGAAGTCATTAGAATGCCTTTCTTCTTATTCAGTAGACAGGATGGGCTTATACTCGATCCAATTTCAATGTTGGGCATACATCAGTGATAGGCATACATCTGTTGATTCTTAGAAAGACAGAAATAAAACCACTTACTTACCTAAATGTGCAACGCACTGAGCATAAAGATTGGCTACAATGACAAGAAAGCAAAAATTTCTTCAAAAGAGGGATAACTTTTTCAAATTAGTCTAATACATTTTCCCCAAAATATCTTGTCCAATACAAGCAGCTCCTAAAAATTCACTTCCATGGGCTTATATACAGCAATTAACCTCTCATTAAACAAACGAACAAACAAGCAGAAATGCTCTTGGAACCCCAAAGCATAGTTTTGCTTAAACAGGGTTGCTCAGTGTTCATAATAGTGTAATTGAATCCTGTCTTCTTCTTATCCCATATGGTATTGGCAACACATTTTTCACCCTGTAATAGGACAGCAAGCTCTTCAGGACAGAGGCCATCTACTTTGTCTTACTTTCAAGTCAATTTGCAGGCTTCATGATTTTAGAAGTGTATATGAATGAAAGAGAGAGTGAGTATGTGTGTATACATATGTGTTTATACATTTGTTTTTAGTGGTATGGTTGGCTACTCCACCAGTTTGCTGTGAAGTGCTGACAGTGAGCAGCCCTTCATTTATTTGCAGAGGAAAGTTTCCATCATCGGTAAATTGCATGAACCTAGTATTCACAGTCACCCATCAGCTTTATGCATTACTGACCTCCACAGGCATTTTAGGGGAAGGCACAGCAGGAAAAGAGAAGGTCAGTACAGAAAGCATTATTCCTTTTGCAAATAAGTAATGTATGTTTGAATGTTGTCTTATGCCATTTTTAGATATAAAGCTTGGCTGCTCCTCCTGGGAAAATTATCTGCCCGTTAGAACTTGATCCTTATTTCAGCCCAAGGGGCAGTGTTAAAAAACATTGTCAAGATCCATTTGGTCCATGCGACACTGTATCTCAAAACCCAGTTGGAATTACAATCACATTAATGTTGCTTGGGTTTCAGTATGTCTTGATCAAGAAATAGTTATGAGCTGTGTGCATTATTTTTGCTGATGGGTGTAAAGCATGGTTTTCCGTGTCTGTGTATATGAAACCCAAGTTTGGAGATGTGATGAAATAAAGCACTGAATGCCCTCCTTCTCCTTCCCATCAGCTGGAAGGAATGTTTACTTTGTGTGTATTACATAATTTGTTAATAATTAAGCAAAGTATTGGGACACTTGTTGACACGTTTTTGTTTACCCCTTGAATAGGAAAACGCTTGGCCTCACCTTGTTCAAAGGACAACAATGGTTCTACAAATGAGGTGAGAAGAGTCAGTATTTCCTTCAGCATTCAGATTAAGACTGTAGGAATCACAGGAAATCCTTGGAGTAGAGGGGAATGTTTGAATCTGAATGGACACCCAGGGAAAGTTTGAGTTTGTAAAATCCTTTGAGTATCTAAAATCTGATAGGTAATAGAAAAAAAAATCTTGGAATAGATCTTAAATCTTGGTGGATATAAATATGTTTTTCTTTAATTTCTGTATACTTCTCTTTAACTATAAATACACTACTTCCTAATTTTGATGATCTTCTGATGTTAAGGGTTATTTCAGGGTGACCGGGGGGCAGCAGGTACCCAGAGTTCAATCTGCAGTGCAAACCGAATTTCCCATGACAAGGTATCCTGGGCAGCACTTCTGCTAAGTTGCAAGCAGTAACATTGACAAGAAGCTCTGTGGTATGAAGCGGGACCCCAGAGAGATGGTCTGAATGTTGAAGGATTCCCACAAGTTTGTTAAAAAGTGTGATTGGAACTGTAGGTTTGTGGGTTTTTTTACACTGACACCGATTTAAGCACACAGATCTTGTGGGAGAGACAAATCTTTCAAATCTAGTTTTCAGAGCAGAATTGATCATTTTGATGGGACAAACTGATGAAGTAAATTAATGATCTGGATATGCTTTTCATCCACAGATCTTATAGCACCTTTCAAAGAAATAATCAGTGACCTTATGATAATGTGAAACTAGCCAACTAAGCTTTAGATCAGCTGTCTTAAGTATTCATAGCAGTATAGCCACAAAAACATGGCTTATCGGCAATCAGCTAATATGGACATAAGTGATCCAAAAAGGAGCCAGGCTTGCTGAAGATTGTGCAGTTTAAGAGAATCAGGCTTTAAATGACTGGACATCATTCAGTTTTCCAGGCATGCTACTACCGTGTGTTACCACAAGAAAGAGCCTGACTTGATTCCCAGGTCTGCAGCTCAGTTCTTGGATGGACAAGATCAGGAAGCACCATAGAGGTATGGGGGTATTTCATAAATAGAACAGACTAGGACATGGAACAGACTCTGAGTGTGCCTTATGCCTAGCACATAAGCAGAGTGAAACAATTAAACAAGTGAACAACAGTCCCCATGCAGTACCTTATATGGTCATTTAGACATTTGAAATGGATGTAGTAAAGTACAGTGGAAGCACCAGATATTACAAACTRTGACATGGATGAGGAAGAAACTTTGAGATATGCAGTTCAGGTTTTTGCTCAAATATTCTGAACCTGTGAACTTTGTTCTTAAGTAGTCTAAGAAACAATCAGAGATTATTCCATCTGTGAACTATACGATATTACGAGCTTAGAGTTCAGACTTGTTTTAAATCACCTTGCAAAATAAGCACCAGTAGTTGATTATCATAACCCTCCTTTGGATGCAAATGCATTAGTGGTGTCTGCACGAATAAGCAATGAAGAGTAGTGAGAAGAAAAAGCCTCGCACAGTACCGTGTGCACCCATGGTGTCGTACTGTCTGCCTCAATTTGTACCTTTTCAGTATCTGACAGTGAATGATAACGTTATTGCAATGGTATTTACAGGCACTGCTGGAGTATGGGATCTGTCATTTTTGCTATTCTGAATTGTTGTGCATGGCTGTAAAAAGTGCCCAAGGCTGAAATGTGTTTCAGAGATCATCAAGGAGGAARCAAAGTGGTTTTTTTTTCTTCACTAATTTTTATGAAATTTGGCAAATCAATTTGAAGTTGGAGAAGTTCCAAACCTAAACGCACATTATTGTGGATTCAAATGGATAATATGGTTCCTGGCGGGGCTAAGTTTCTCATAGTATCTTTCAGGAAATTATTCAACTCTCTCTCGTTTTTCTCTACGTTTTCCTTTAGCCTAAAGAAAGGAGGTTTTGAAGTGGCCATTTAATAATCCCCCAGAAGAATGTCCTTTGCAGCACTCCTATTTTATAGCATAAGAACTATGAAACCTGGCCTTGGATGGATTATAACTGAATCCTCTCTATTGCCTTATAGTTTATGATTAAGTCACTAATCTGGCTTCCAGCTTCACTTGTATTTATCTGGAATGACAGGAGTCTCTTTCAGTGGTCATCACAGATTTCTCTTTCAACCAGTTTTTTCTCAGAGGTAATTGCAGTTGTGCACAAGCCATTCAGTCTCCAGGAGAGGACAAAATTTATTTTAATGTTCATGAGTGCACAGTTACCTCAGAGGTGAAGGTATTGTTGTGGAATAATCCCTCTCTTCTGAGGAAACAGAGTGCTTGATAAGATCAGGAAGCAAGGGATCTTCCTGATATTTTTTTAGATGAACAAACCATAATTTGGTTTGTTTAAATACAAGTTGGTCTAAGCTTGAACTTATGTTATTAACAGAACCCAAATCTTTTGTAAAGCTTGTGTTTTAAATACATTTCTATTAGTTGTAGTATCTTGTACCATAATGATTTTGCCATTGCAACAGAATTGTATTGACAGTACATGGGAGTATTGCAGCTAATTGGTTTTGTTTTATGAGAACTTGGGGTATTTGACATTTACTTTGCGTTTTGAATTCAATGTCTCAAAGCAAAACCACATGTTTCTAAATGCCAGGCAGACTTTTACATACTCATCCACCAATTTACATGTGGGAGGTATTCGTCGTCTTATCTTGTTCAGGTTTCTAGTATGGTTGTTTTCATAGTGGAGTAATTTTTCAGAAAAAAAGTCACTTTATTTTGGTATAAAACATCCATACAGTACATTATTTAAAATAGCAATACTGCAGCACTGTTTATTGAATATATATTGCAGGTGATTTTACAGAGAAGATGTTCAAGTGAGAGCTTTGTTTTTTGCATTAATATTGCTAGATGACCAATTCCATTAAAAAATGCAAAGTTTTATGTTAAATCATTGCTTATGCCAAAGCAGGGAAATCGTGTATACTTTGCTTTCAGTTTTGCTGAGTATCAAACTTTTACCTTCATGAAATTTTCTTTAAAGTTCTTGAAACAAAATCATCCCCGAAGAAAGCAGGAATACATTTTACAACTGTGGAAGAGATATGCCTGCTTACCTCAGGTTTGAATTTTAGTTCTGTCTTTTCTCAAAAAAGACAGAAGCCCCCTCTCAATTAATGCTACTGAAATGCCATCATGTAGAAAATGAACTAGTTCACAGATTTGGAAATTCAATACATTTCAAACATTTTCTAAACTGTGAAATAAARAAGTGATCAAAAACATGAAATTTAGGGAGGATTCTTTCCCTATAACAAATAGGGAATGCTAGCACAAAGAGCAAAGACTGTAAGTACTCTTAGATTAAATTTCAGCATCAGTAGATTTCAGATTTTGAAGCTGATATTGTTACATTTGTATACTTACGTATTTATAAATATTGGCCTACTGATGAGTTGGAAACCTTCTTTTCATTTTCAGCTGCCACAAGCCTTGCTTAGAATATTGTAGGAACTGTTTGTTTATTTTTAAAATTTTATAGACAAGTATTAAAGATCAAATGAAAACTCCATGGAAACAAATAAATTTTGAACACATGGAGATGGAGCTCAGAAGATTTGCAAATGTGATCATTTCCCTAAYGAACGGTGTTTTGCTACTTGAAATGATCTCTCCTGATCTGAGTACTCTGCATTATGTAGGAGCCTGTAGCTTGCTAAATTCCCTTCATTAGATGGAGATTTTTCAAAAGAATTCAAAAATTGGGGAAACAAGTATTACAGGATTGAACTCCTAAATCTTGAAGTACTTCTGAAAACATCCTTCTGAATTCATCTTTTCTTCAGTAACCAGGAAGTTGCCCAACTGGCTTTCACATGAAATTCAGAAGTCAAACTCCCACTAGCCTGCCAAAATCTAGCCAAGACAGCATTGCAAAACTCTGGACACCAGCTTCCTGTACCAAATATGGTTCTGAAGAGGGAGTAAATTTTCTATTTCCTTTTTTTCTGTCTTTTATTTATACAAACTAATAAATGTCTGGTTTTCCACCTCTGTGTTACAAAGCTGTAAGGAGCCCCTAAATATGAAGGAGACAGTTTTTATCCTATGTAAAATTCAGATATTCAGAAGAGCAGTTATTGGTTGGTTCTTAACATTTCAGCTGTTTTACAGAGCTGAAATTTACCTCCATATGATACTATAAACAGTGGCCCTTGTCTGACTAGCTGGGTAGTCAGCATAATGAATCTTAGAGGGAGTGTACAGTGTTCCTTATCGTAGCACTGAACAGGGTAGTCCATCTTCTCCTGTGCAAAGATTTCAAAGGTTCCCAGGGATAGTGGGCTTCCTTCACATGTGTTACTCAGCACCTTCACATAGGCAACTCCCCTACAGGAAGGATGGCAGCAGGCTGTGAATGGATGAATTAATTATAGGACATAACAAGCATGGGTGCTGTATGTTGCACCTCCTAGTCATAATCAGATAATATATTCATCACCATACTTGAAGTCCGGAATATCCCAAAGACCTGAACCATGAGAGGTATTGTCAAAATAATTGTGCTAAGCAACAGTAGGAGTCTAGCCCTTATTTAAGTGATTATTTCAGAACAATGCATCTGAAATTCTGGGCATGCTTCAGGGCAAAGATCTTAGAAGTCTGTCAAGACCTCTTTGGAAACATGTGTGAATCATTCGCCGTTCACTGATGCTCACATCTTTTTCTTCATTTCTTCTGTCTTTGTGTTCACGACTATCTGCTACGTAAGAAATGAAGACCTGTCAAAACACTGTGGACCTGAGGTGTGCATGTTGCTTTTGAATCAATGGTTCAGAGTCTGAAAACTTCATAAGTTTAAGAAGTTTAAGAAATTAAATCTTCTTAAAATTCAGAAGCCAGCAGTTAGGAACACAACAGTGTTTATGTTCTGACTTTGCAGAACTGTGGGCGCCTTTGTTTCTGACTTGCTTGTGCCTTATTTCTGAGGTAAAATTTGTCAGGAATGGAGAATACCACATTGGGAGACTTACTGTTTCTTCAGCTGCATGGAGGAGCTGGAAGATAAATGGAAAATTATTGTAGGTAAAGCAGATGGGGAAATGGCAATATAAAAGGAAGATGCAGATGATGGAGGACAGTAAGTAACACTTCACTTATTAGGCTTTAAAGTTTACTTCAGCCTTTCTGGTATTTCACAGAAAACTGTGGAGATCAATCAAATGTGGAAAGTTACAAGCCTTTCACATGAGTAACGCTATTGTGTAGGCATTCCTCTGCTGAAAACCTCAGACACCCTAGAAGATAATGTGACAGGGTAATTCCTTGTTGTTCAAGATTTTTTAGAATTTACGGATTTTTTTTTTTCATGGTAGACTGTTGGAAAAGGCAAGGTCAAATGGTAAAAGGTCTTCCTCTATTTTCTAATGTTGTTGAGCAAAGTATGCTAAATACTGTATATTTAGATAGAAGTGAGTACTCCAGGGCATGCTGGAATCTATGGAAGTCTGTCCATTGATTTCAGATGGTTGTAGTTCAGGCCTGTAATAAACTTAATGTTTATTGCTTTTGTAAGATTTGAAGAGTCTTCACCTGGCTTTGATTTTAATCCCAGTTAAGCTCCAAGGATGTGTTATTGGTTGTGAGAGGGTCTGAACACATGTGAATAGTCCAGAATCTGCTGAATGTCTACTCATTCACTATTTTTATAGCTGAACTATTTAAAATAATGTTTGAGTGTTACGATGTTTTGGGAATGTGAATGATCAGGGAATGAAAGAATGGCTAAGCACATAACAAAGTGTAACAGTCTTCATCCTTCTGTATCTTAAAAACTGTATGGGTTGTGTATTTATCTTAAAGATGCTGCTGATTGATTCTCCAAACACTGAGAAATCAGTCTGTGTAAATGAAAGAAAATTCGCAACTCCAGCTTCTGTCATTACTTGTATATATGAGCAGATATTACCATAATTCAAAGCTCTACTGTTATTAATAGCATGCAGTGTAACACATTTAGGTAATTATTGTTTGGTGTTGGAGAATAATCTGCTTCATGATAATCTGTTTTCTATTCTCTTTGCATAGCCTAAAAACAGAATCATGGACATTTGTGCAAATTCAGACAATCAGTAGTAAACAAATTATAAATTAAATATCATTACATTATGTTTATATGATATCTTCACCTTTTCTCTAAGGACCAACAGAATGACACTATCAAATAGTATCAGTAATTTCAGAAACTGCATCATAATGACTGTTCTACATTTCACAGCTTTACTGTCTCCAGCCCAAAACAAACATTTCAGCTTATGTATGTAGATCTGATATATAATACGTTAGAGGTAATATATATAGCATAATAATAAAATTAGTCACTGAATTTACTTTTGGCCTCATAAGTTCAGCTGGAAAACACTCTAATTTTTCTCTGTAGATGTCACCAGTTGACAGAGGGATGGAATCATATGGTCATTTCCACACGGCTGGAAGAAGAATGGGCCCACCTGCAAGATATCTTCACTAACTCTGAGCCCATAAAAAATCAGTTCTCAGAAAATGCCAGAAAACATGGAAGGGACTGATCAGAGATCTGAGGTAGGCTCTGATGTTTTACAAACTCTGAGAGGCAGTGTAATTTGTGGATAGATCAGAGGCTTGGGATCAGGAATGCGAATTCTCTTCCCAGTTGCAATGCTGTCTTGCTGGGGTGCCTCTCTGTGTCATGTTTCCCTCTCTAAAGATGGGGATAATAATGTTCCTCAGTAAAGTGCTTTGAAATCTGAAGATGAGTTCAAAGTCATTGCTTAAGAACATTGAATTAGGTATTTATCACTATTATTTTATTACAGATGTCCTTTTTTCTCATAATAAAAGTTGGGAATCAGCCAAGGAACTAGACTAAACAGATCAAAAGATTCTTGTTTTCTACCCAATGCAAAATTATTCTATAGCTCTTGGTGCCACTGACACCAAATGAAATTTTGACAGTCGAGGTTAGTGAAAGTTTGACATTGACTTCAGTGCAGTGAGGATTTCAACGCAGTGATTTACAAGAGTTAGAATAGTTTTGAGATGTTTCCTTGGATAATGAGAAAGCCAACAGTTCACAAAGTCTAAATCAGTGCTTTGGACCAAACTTGGTTGCATCCAGGAAAGGAAGTGCAGAAAGAGCATATAATATATAATATACCCACCACTGCCTGTATGTAGTGGGCTTTTGTGCTTTTACTTGCAGTTTCTTCAGGATTCTTTGTCTACTGACTCTTATTATTCAGAACTTTCCAGACCAGATCCACTGGCAATTCTTGTCTTTGTTACCTATATTTAGTTTATAATTAAAAAAAAAGTAGTATTGCTTTTGGTTTATTTTCTCTTCTTTCTCTTGCTTACTCCTATTAAGAACCTTATGGCTGGAGTGGTAAGAACAAGAATAAAGTAAGTAAAGTTATAAACACTATGGGACTGTTTGAAAAAGAGAAGTTCTTCTAAGTGGTTAGATTTTCCTATATTTATTATGAGAGTCTGCTGTCATCCAGAGAATTCCCATGCAGATTAGAAGAATAGCTGGTTGTTAAATGGTTGTAGAGAACAAGTCTTACCTGGTAATAAATAAATAAATGATGCAAACTAAATATCAGCAGTGGACAGGTGGTAAAAATATTTGCTCGTTTATTCATTTCATTTGCCTTGTCTCTGTTGGAGTCCCCTTGTGTTTGTAGTCTGTAAATATTCATCTATATTAATTTCTGGAGAGGCATGCATGCTGAAAGAATGCTAAACAAATATTTAGAATGTTATAAACAGTTGCTATGTATCTATCTTAGTCGTGTTTTCCTCTTTGCTGAAAACAGTAAGTTAAACTCATAAAAAATAATTAATATGGGGTTTGGTGAACAGATCAAAAATTAGTTTTGAATAGGCCAAAATTAAATTTGTTTTTCATATTAGAATGAAAATCTCATTTTGATTTTTTTCACCTGGATCAGGTCACTGAATATTTAAATATTTTTTACAGCGTGGGATAACATCAAAAGCAGAATTTAAGGATGTCTCAGTAGTCAGGATACTTGTGAGACACAATGGCTGAGATCCACTTGGGAAAAAATTGAGTGCAAGTTTATCATATGGTTTTGTTTGAATGCCCTCAAATGTTTAAACAGAACTATCTATTGTATTTCACGCAAACTCATTATAGGTTTTGGTTTCCACAGGAAAGATCTTCCAACTCCTTATCTGGGTGTCTCTTAGTCTTTATAAATATAACAATTATATTTATTTACCCTCATAAAAGCTCTGTGGGTAGGAAAGTGCTATTTATCCCCATTTTACAGTGAGAAGCAAAAAGAGGTTCTGAGACTCATCAAAGGTCACATGCAGAACCTTTGGGAGAGCAGATCTTCTGAGTCCTAGGCCAGAGCTCTTAACTTTGGACTATCCTTTCCTGGAAAATAAGCACTCCATTTCTGATTACAAATCCTCTGTGACTAATGCAAAGAATTCATTTCAAATCCCATAGATAACCTTAATATCTCATCGGGACAACTTCATTTTCAAGGAACTTCTTATTTAAAAATGGACAGACCACAAATATTTTGCAGAAATGAATTGACAAATACTGTGATTTCAAATAATATGAATCCATCTGGAGAAAACATGTCCTCACTGGTGCACCATTCACTAACAGAATGATTTTGTTATATACACACTTCAGACTTGCAGCACAAAGACAGAAGCAACTATTTTTTATTCTGAAGACTGGCCTGCTGTGCACATRTGCTCTGATGGTTTAATTTATTTGTATTTCAGCATAATGGGAATTGTTTCTAGTTCCCAGAGCTCTTCCGTGCTCTATACACACTTTGGAAAAGTAGAGGACCTTAAAACATTGGAAATACTTTCAATTTTGCAGTGCCTTTCCTCTGATGATCTCAAACACCCCTTTAGGCATTAAGATTGTTTAGAAAACTTGCAGTATAGAAAGTAGAATTACTTGGTTTTGTTCAGTTTCATCTGTCATGACCCCTGGGCTGATTTAGAAACAACTGTAACAAGGAGCTATAACAATTTCTAACAAGGAGCACTAAAAAGTGCTATAGTAATTGTTCTTACTCAGGCTTTACCAGAAAGACTCAGCAATTCATTTGGAAGCCCAGAGTCTCACTCTTCCAAGATTCTGCTTCCTCTCTGTGGTAGATTTACTGAAAATCATTTCGAAGGGAACTCATTCAAAGCAGGAAAACTTTTCGTACTAGATCACTGTGTTCTTTGATTGCTGTGCTTAGCCAAATGAAAATTATTCTAACTGCAGCTTTCTTCAATGTCTGTCAACATATTGTCAAATAGTGAAGTCATCTGACAGTGTGACTGACCTTTCATGAGTATAAGAATCTGGTAGTACAAACAGCAGTCATTTATACTTTTCAAAGCCCTGTGTTTTGTGAAGGACATGTCAGATTACTGAGTGACGTATTTTCTTGCCTAATGTTCTGCTGAATTATAAAGAATTCTAGAAACCATAGACCCTCTGTCCAGACTATAGTATCTGTTGCTTCCAGCAGGAGAAGCTCCATCAATCCTGAGGTCAGAGCCAATCAGACAGCACTGAGGAGAACTCTTCTTTGTCCATCCTGTTATCCCAGAACTGTTTGCCAGTTGCACAAAGCATGCTTCTTGTGTGTTTTCTTTTCTCCCCTATCTCTGAGGCTCACTGAAGTGTAAGTGTAGACTAAGGTAATGAGAGATACTTGTCAAAGCTAGTTTAGTTAT
This sequence comes from Apteryx rowi, assembly GCF_003343035.1. NCBI lineage: Eukaryota > Metazoa > Chordata > Aves > Apterygiformes > Apterygidae > Apteryx > Apteryx rowi. The sequence goes on from NW_020447309.1 coordinate 2,269,373, forward strand.
CTCAGAACGTGAAGACTTGTCTTTTTAATTGAAAGTATCCTCGTGCATTTGAAATGAAATAACTACTACTAATAATAATATAATATCCTCACACATTTGAAATGAAATAAATAATAATAAGTTTGAGGAGCCAGTGTAGCTGGATCCACCCAAGTTTAGGAGCCAGCACAAGCTAGTACTGAGGTTTAGGCAGAATGGCATTGCAGTGTCTTGACCTCCGGCCTACACTATCGAGAGGAGCAAGGAAGAGTTTGGGCAATCAAAAATAATTAGTCAAATATGTTTGCACTGGAAAAAGGAACATCATTAACATAGACATTTTCTGTGGGGAAATGATGCTTTGGGTAAAACTTTCTGACAGGAAAAGTAAAGCACACCATATATTGTTGGATCAGTAATAGCAGCCACTTTTGCCTGAGTCCTTGCTGTGGAGTGGCATGAGGCAGAGGTCCCAGCAGCCAGGGAGCTCCCCAGTTCATGTGTGGATATCCTGGGCCTGTACAGGAAACTGTAGATATTTTTATTTTCCATTCCTCCACAATGGGACCTGTCTCTCTGCTGAACTCTATATCCCATGACATACCATGCTGTCTCCCTGTAGTTAGCAACTTTCACCAATAACAGGATGCTCCACAGTTGCACAGTGGTATATGATCTGAAGCACAGGCTGGCTAGAGAAYGTGAGCCATGGAAGATCAGAATTTTTACTCAGGACAGTGGAGATGGATGCAGGATGTATTGATTCAAATGTTAAAATTTTGACCTTTTCAGGTGTCTATTTAAAAAAAAAGAGTTTTGTTTTGCAAAAAGTTTCATATTTTAACTATTAATCCCTGTTCTCCCCATATTACCATGTGGAGATTTCATATTTGATCAGCTCAGATTAGGGATAGAAAAGGAAAGAAGAATTAATTAAAAAAAAAATCACCTTCTTCCTCTTCAGAAAAAAGAACGTTGCATTCTTTGGGACACCCTAGTCTCTGTTTCTGTTGAGTACCTGCTAACTTCCTTTCTTCCCTATTCTCCTTTCTCACCTGTGCACTCAATCATCTGATCTACAGGCTGAGTTTAAGAGATTCCAACAGGAAACCAACAAAAGTCTCACCTCATTTTCCTCCTGAACTTTCATTCCTGCCTCAGCAACCTCAGTCGCTCGATCACACACAGCTCTCATACTTCTCTCTGAAACCAAGTAGCAAAGGGGGCAAAAAAGGTTGTATTTTACATTTTTCCACGGAGATTTTTATTTTTCACAGTAAATGACTGATTTAATGTTTTCAGTAAAATCCAGGTTGCCTGAGAAAATAATAAAAATAAAGTCTTATCCATACACAAGTGCCAGTCAGTTAGCTATAGTGTCATCTTTCCCATGCTGTTCAACTAGTGATTTTGACCTTGGTGTGAATGGTTCATTCAAGTGATGAGAGTTAATTTAGTCTTCATAATAGCCCAGAGCTCAACCTTTTCAGAGCTGTGATTGTTTCAGTGATGCCAAATTATATGCAATCACTGAGTAATATGAACAGAGATCCACTGCTGTGTGTTTGGATGTAGCCCACTGAAATCATTCTTTTCTTACTGGTACAGATTACAAGCTTATAAATCCAGTCAGTGATGTACACTGCAAAGTGCATAAGCCATGTTGCCTGTGTAAAGAATATACTGAGAGAAAGTAAAGAGGATTTTTACATGTTTGCTTCTATAGCTGCTTTCTCCTATGTGGGATTCAGTTCCAGTCTAGATGAAACTCCCATAAAATTCTGTTTCTCAGATTCACAAACCCTTATATGGCTAGCAAGCGTACCTGTTAGTATAGTTGTTATCAGAGCTTACGAAGGGAGGCATGTTCCAAAAATCCTACCAAAAATCAGTGATTTTCATCCTGCTCTCTGCAAATTCTTATGAGGTTCACAAGCCACTCTGCAAAGGTAACGAAGAAAGCAAACTGTTTCTCAGTAGTCTGATTTGCTGAGCAGGGATCTGTACCTCCACTAGAAGTTTTATGGTCTGAGAAATGTTGAAATCCCTCATCATAATAACAGGACAAATATGTGAAGCAGGACTTTTTAGTCAAATGACACTGGGTATAAAGAGCAGAACATCAAGGTTTTTATTCATAATTAAATCTGTGTTCTAAGCAGGCAGATTGCTGCATGTTGTGCAAGATGGAGGTCATTCATAGTTTAACTCAAGCTCAGAGACTGGAAGTAGGATATAGGTTGGTTTTTCATCCAGAGCACTGGAATGCAATCATCTGGCCTGCACAGGTTTCAGTGGTTCCTGCATCTTGCTTTCTGCCAGGAAGAAGGTCTGCCAAGACAGACCTTCAGAAGCAACAAGACAAAGTCTGTGATGTAAGTAACATTTTTGTAATGTTTTTTCTATAAATCACATCTCCAGAATGTTAGAGAAATTACTATTTCTATTAAGTAGAATGCTGGCTAACATGTTTAGAAGAACCTGTGTGCAACTTTCCAGCAAGAGATCACAGAAGCTGTGGCAGCATGGGAGGATAAACCACAAAATCAGTGGTTATTTGACTGTCCAGCCCAAGTGCTTTGACAGACATTGAGATTTGGTGCGAATTTCTCTGAAAGTCTGGAAGAATGGTTTGAAATTGCCTGAAAGACTGAAACCACAAGGAGATATGTGAACCTGCTATACATAAAATGTTTTTTTTTAAAAAAGGTAATTTTAAGAGAAGTCATAAGTCTTATAGCAAAAGTCAAACATGTGGCAACTCAGTGGTTTACAACATTTAAATGCAAAATTCAATAGTCTCTCAAAGACATTACTCTACTTGCCACAGTAACAGTCTGCTAAGGATGTTGGTTTAATAATCCTGCTCCTTGCCTCAGTGCAAACTTTCTTCCTTTGGCTTAGATGGGATTCTGCATGAATCTGCTTTGCAAAACTAGCGCCTTAAAATGTATGGGAGGCCCTGTCAGAAAGATGCATTTTTCAACCATTTCAAAGAATAGACAGATTTGTGCTTATTGCTGTTTTAGTAGCAAGTGGACTTTAGAAGTACTGTTTTTAAAATAAAGTGTCTGGATGCCTTTGAATAAAGCTAATCCATAATGACTGCCAGTGGCTTCCAGGGCCCCGAAAGCGGGTACTCTGGAACGCCTTTTCAGTGTCACCATTCCCATCAGGATGGGGAATTACACAGCAGTCTGACAGAACAGACTGTTCAGGGGTCAATTGGAAAGCCAGATTAACCTGCTTTTTCTGCTTCTCTGATACAGAGAGGACATTATGTCCATTAGAACCAGGCCCCAAATAGTGTTTTTTTTCCTGCATTTGCTGCAATAAACATTACTTGAACTGTGACTATTTTGCAAATGATATTTGACTATTTTGCAAATGATATTTGTAAGTATACATACCACACTTTAAACACCTAGTAACTTTATCATACTTGTGAGGATGCAGTACAAATGTAGCTTCAGACTACTATTTATCCGTTCTGAAATGAAGTTCTGGGCACCAGCTGAGAAGGGTATTTTTATTGTTAAAGAATCAAATTAAAAATGTAAGAAAACAACACCATTATTAGTTTTCAAAAGTTATTTGCTTTGATTAAAAGCACCAATAAATGTGTCTTGGTTCTATAACTGCTCCATTTAGCACTTGACATATAATAGTTTTTTTTTTTCCCCCACAGTGTAATATCTCCATTGAAATATAATTATTTTGCAGATTGCTCAACTGGATGCCCTTATAAACATGCTGTTAGGGGAACTCACCCCTGGTGATCATCAGAACATCATGACAATATGCACAATTGATGTACATGCGAGAGATGTTGTAGCACGCTTATAGCACAGAAGGTAATTTGTTGCAGAGCAATTATACTAATGCATTTTTAAAAGCATAAAATAAAGAATAATTTAATTTGTTGAAAAGATATTCTGGAGGCTTATGTATGGCAATGACAGAATATTTTGATTCAATCCATTTTAATCCTTTTATATTTTTTGCTTTAGAGTTGGATAATTACATTTACCAGTTAAAGAATTACCATTAAAAATATATAGATATTTTGTCCAAATGTTTAAAGACGTCTGTTAAAAAAGTATGCTGTAATGTGACAGCAGGTTTCTCATTAATTTGCCTCCAATTACTGATCTGTTCACAGTTAATATAAAAACTCATATTTATTACAGGTTGCTCGGAAGTTTAGCATATACAAAATATAAAACAGCAATTGTGTTACGTTTCCAGACAGCATTTTTTTTTTTCATACGTGGGTTTTATTTCTCTATCAATTTCTGAGGTGGAGTCTTTACTGCTAACTCCTTCCATGCCTGACTTCAGCACTGCCGCGGCCTATTTATAGCAATTTGCTACTCCATCTCCAGACCATGACCGCTCAGACAAGAGGGAGGAGGTGAGAGATACCATGCAGTGCCTGCTTCCTTATGCACAGTTAGGCAGGTGAGAGATAGCTGTCCTATCTTCTACTCTTCCTGCCTGCAACCAGCTGCAGACAAGGGATGGCTGTGCCATCCAGAGGAGAGACAACCTCTGGCTTGAACGGGCAGCTTCGTTTCAGCATTTGACACCTAGAACTTTCTGGTTTCTACATGAGAAATAGCAAGGGAGAAGAGGAGAACTGTGTGGATAAAAATTGTGTGCATGTGTATATCCATTCATCCGTCTTTATAGCCTGTCATCCTTCTACATATTGCATTTTAACGACRTGTTTACTCTTGATGAAATTCACCCTTTGGCAACACATTGCTGCCAAGACCAAGGATTGCACCCCTCCTCTCCCAAACATTTGCAACCCCCCTCCCATCCCCATGATGTTAAGGAGTTCAGAATTCTTTTGGTAGCTTTGGGAACAAGAAGAGGTGATGCTTGTTAACAACCTATTTTTTGGATAATAATGTTTTGCTCTATTATAAATAATAGATAATTTTGCTGTAGGCCAGACCCACAGTATTGAGGTTTCTCAGAAATCTAGTCTTTACAGAAATGACCTAAATAAAGAATGCAGGCTATAGTCCACAATAAACTCATGAAAGTAAAAATTGTTTTAATTAAAAGAATGAAGTAGAAAAAAGGCACTATGAATTATCTTAGTGTGCCATGAAAGTTCCTTGTCCAGGACAATGGTCTTTCAGCCTTGTTAACTGGTATTCTGCAAAACTGTGTAAAAAATCTCTTACAGTTGCTGAACAAAATCCATTCTACTGAGCATAATCACTTTGTTGTCGTATGATGCATAATAGCAGTTGCATCGAAAATTTGCAGCAATTTAAAATATTCTTTTCACTGAAATTGTTTATCCACATTGCCAAAGCCTTTAAGGAAGTACTGATGTTTTTCATATTGTCAGGAGCAGCTGTTTCTATCTGCTGTGGCTGTGTAACCGCTAACTAGGCAGATGGCACACAGTAGCTGAGGTGTGTCTGTTGTATACAGGACTAACTTTTCTGGCTTATAGGAAGCACAGCTGCCATGCTATTATGATGATGATGATCCTTATGTATTTCAGACATTGGAGGCCTTATATAGAGCTGCATGCTTTGAAGGGGTGATTAGGGTCTTTAGTACATTGAATAAGCACTTTAATAATCAAACTGACAAGCTGTATGGAAATATGGAATCCTTATTAATTAGAATTTTGGGTAGGGATCAGGCAGGAGGGGGSTCTGTAAGAACCAAGTAAAATTATTTGCCACAGATACAACCATCTCAATATATTCTAGTATGTAAATGCCAGTAAAGAGTACTTCAAAAACTAGGAGATATAATTGAGTTTATAAACAAATAAATGTGTTTCATGTCATTACCTTTGGTCTGTTGTTTAAAGAACATGCTGAAGAAAACACTGGACAATTAAAACTAGAAATGACCTCAGATTTTTGTCTCAGTTGGCAAAAGTCAGGGAAGCTTGGTTCCATAGAATATGGAACACAGCAACCATTCCTTCCCCACATCTCACTTGTAGTAATTAAAATATTAATGTCCCTTTTTTTCTCCTAAATAACTGCTTTCCTCAACTTTCTTGTGTACAGGGATATAGCATAGGAGAGCTGGAAGGAGCTGAGCTGGAGGGGGTAATAAGGTGTGGCTGGGGCCTAAGGAAGCAATGAAACGCTGACCAGATGCTGCATTTCCTGTTGATTTGAGGCGTTAGTTCATTAGACCRCTAATCAAAACCGTGTGCTCTGCTAACAAACCATTTCATCCCCTGAGTGCTGGAGCACACACATGCTGTTCCCAACTAATTAGGGCCTGCTCCAAGTCAATGAAAAGTCTCTTGTTCACTTCCGTGGGTGGTAGAAGATCTTATCTGAGAATGGGTGTCCTTGTTATTGTTTGTGTCTTCATGTAGTTTAGTTTTCTAATCTTTGAAAATTATTTTAGCCAGAAACATGAAATTAATGTATTCTGTTAGTGCTTCCATCATATTAATACTATCAACTCCAAAAGTTTACCTTTCAAAAAGCATTTTGGTCTTGCTATAGAGTTAAAGAGAAAAAAAAAAAGTGTTTAACTGGGAGATCAGGTCAGGTTGCACAGGTGTTGGTTTCAGAAGCCCCACTAGTCTGTGCTGTCTAGACAAAGAGGTCAAGGTACTGAGCAGACATGGAGATTAATTCATAAYCTTAGCCCTAAGTTAACACTTGAAGTTAATCAATATGAGTGGGCAATGCTGCACCAATAGTGCTTATGTTGTGCCACTATTGTGCGTATACCAAAAATGTCTGTCTCCAAAGATAACAGCAAGTTTTTTTCTCCCTGGCAGTAGAAAGGATCTGATGAAATCATATGCTGCAATACTTCCCCAATAGTTAGAACCCTAGAAGTATGAGCAACAGTAACATGAAATTAGAATTACTATTGTAAAATACATTCCTTTCTTCATTATCTGTAAGAAATCTCTGGTGAGCTTGAATAGGAAACTGAGCTGGTAATTTCTTTCTTCTTTTTTTTTAATGGTAAGTCTTTTACTCAATGGAGGAGACAATTTAATGCAATGCTATATTCTTCATATATTATTTTGCAATTTTAAAAAAAGTTATAAGAACAAGTGAACAAGATAGAAACAGCTGGTAAGAAAAAACAGGAAAGTTTGGTCACTTAGATTTCACTGAATGGGAAAAGAGGGATATGATCAATTACATCCTAGTAAAGCTCTGGGATCAATGTGCCAGAGAGGTGTGCAAGAACAAACAAAGGAGGATGACTCATGGAGCGGGAGGTAGAAAGATAGCATGTCTTGATCAGGAAAGGACAAAGGAAACAGCCTGATTCCTCAGAAGCCAATGGAGGCAGACCTGCAAGCAAAGTACAAGGTGAGCAGTTTACAGCAATAACAAGAAGTACTGCAGGGTTAGTGGATCATGTGGAGATGGTCACAGAAGAAAGCAAAAGTACTGCAGTGCTAAGGGAAAAGGTTTTCAGGAAGTCACAGATATCAGAAAGCACATGGAAGACAATCACAAAGGTGAAGAAGATGAAGATCAAGGGCGGAGAAGAGGACTAACAAGCCTGGGAGATTTAGAGCAAGCAAGGAGACCTACTGGTGCCTGCTAACATGGGAGATGAAAGGACACAGGCTGATAAATAGGAAAGGGATTTCTTCAAGCAGGTGAACAATATTGGTAGGAAGTGAAGAAAACTGCCTTGACTGAAACAGGAAAAAATTTGGGGGGCAAAATAATGGCTTTAGAAACAGATAAATTGAGTTTTTCATTTTGAATTGAGAATTTTTCAAGAGCATTTACATGCAGTAAGAAAAGGGGAGAAGGTTCCTGTCTTATATTTGGAGGGAATGTTGGCACATGCCACTCCAGGGTAAGATGGCTTTGCAGTTGGGGAGGGGGGAAATGATAGATTGGAACAGATGGAATTATGGAAACGTCTAATGAAAGAGGGTATATGCACAGTGGAATTTTCTTATGGAGCATCACAATCAAAACGATACTGTTCTTGCCAAGCCCAGTTTTTGCTCTCCTTTCACTAACTTTGTTTTTTTATGTAGGGATCACAACTGAATACAGGGTTAGATTACATTTAAAACACTTTCATTTTACATATGTGAAATATTTTGTAATTCTGGTCACGATATTGAATACCCTTTTGTGGATCTTGAAAGCAAGTCTTTCTTGGGTCTACTGTAAGGTGCCAAAATACAGGGGAAAATTACCAGCGTGAGGTGACATCTGTCTGAGGCTTTGATCTGTACTCCTCCTTGTGCTATTTAAAAAGGTGAGGCTACGTGTGCTCTAGCTAAAGTGAAAACATCGAAAGTCTGATAAAACTGTAATTTAGCTGGCAACAGACATTTTCTGTCTTGTGACTTGAGATGTTCTGCCATTCTAACAGCACAAAAAAGATTTTACCTTTGCCTTAGTTTTTCTGGATCATCTGACTTTTCCTAAAAATTATCAACCTTAATTACTGAAGGAAACACATACTCTCACCCATCTTGAAGCTAGTACTTTTAAGCAGATCAAAAAGTAGGCCTGATTTTGAATGGCTCTGCCTCTACATGTCCACTTCATCAAGTGATATGAAGCAGCATCCTCCTGTTGAAGTGAAATGAGGGGAGAAGATGTTTGTAAAGAATCTCAGGTCTCCAGGTGGATGCAGAGCCATCAAGGCAAAAGTATCTATCTCCCTCCCAGAGATAACAGTAAAGGAACTTCTTTTGTCTTCTCTTGTTGGAGAGGTGATATACTAGATAATTACATTTTGCTCAGATACTTCTCTACTGTTACTTCACTGTGTACAGTAGCTTCTCAAACAAGCTCTCTTTTCGTTCCTATTTCAGATTCTCTTGTTTTGTGGACATAGGCAGAGGAGGGTCAAATTCACTCACGCCTGATTGAATGAAACCTTTGTATAGTTTTGCACTTACTTTTGGGAGTTCAGAATTTCTAAAAGGAAGCAATATTTCAATATATGGTCAGATCTTAAGTTGAAGTAAATAGGAACCATACTGAATCAGGGATGCTTAGGTTCTTGCCTCAAATCCTTATTTTTTTAATGAATTATGTGGGGGTTTTTCATCTGTGATCATCTGAAAAGTCAAAGAAAAACTCAAACCCATATGACAATTTTAAAGTGTTAAAGAATACTTACAGTACATGTTTTCACATATGAATCTACATGTAGCTTAAATTCACTCTCTGCTTTTTTGTTGTAGTGAAGATGGGAGATGTCTGCATATGTGCTGGTGGTCACCAGTTCAGCAGGGAAAACTTCATTTTGGTGATCGTCTCTTTTTCTCCAAGGCAGTATGAAAGAAAATGGCAGATCAAAACAGAAACAGACATGATATTAATTAGTGCATGACTAAGAGCTGAGTGTTGCGAAGTGTTTAGCATTCTGGCTTTAATCTAGCAAAAAGTGTTAATATATGCTCAGTCTTATACACCTACAGAGTTGGCCGTTGGGGTGGGGGGGAACAACCAAAAAATAAAAATGCAAACTCAACCAGAGTAATTGATGATTTCTTGGAAAAGAATGTCTATTTTGGCACAGTGCCTGCTCTGGGAGTGGCTGTTCTGCTTTCTTTGGGTGCAAACTGCCAGATAGTGTAGGGCCCTTCCTCAGGAAGTTTTCATATTTCCTGCTGGGCCAGRTGAGCCAGAAGATCAAAGATGTCAGTTGCTCACCCTTCCTTAATGATGCTTTGTCTTTTGGTAGTTATTTCTGCTCTGATTTTTTTTTTCCCCTATGGGTGGAACTTGAAGACATATGAAGTTAAATTAAATGCCAGCCTTCCCTAAGAATGTATACTATGCCTGGAGTTTCTTGCTATTTTGGCTGAGGTCATATTTTCCAATTGATCAAAATAGTGTTCTGCAGAAACCTCTGAAATGTTAACTTACTAGAATAATTCCAAAAAAATGAACTGCGTATCAGTTCTTTCACTGCTTACTACTGATACGTTGTGAGTGGTAGTTGTTTCTTGCTCCAAATTTGCTGTGTAAACTATAGAAAAGAGTGGGCTGCAGCAGATAAATGATTTTGAGTCATATTGGGATATTAAAATATCTCAATAGTTTTTGTCCTTTCTTGCTTTATTTCTTAGGCTAAGCAACCAGCAGAGTGAGACAGGAGCACACACAATCTATATGATGTATAGGTAGAAATGTTTGCAGTTCTCTCTTTTCTCTTGATTTTATTTATGCAATTTAAGAGCTCGTGTGAGGCAAATGAGTGTAGTTTTCAGGAAATATGCATGATTGATATCCTCAGACAGTGAAGTCATAAAATCAGGCTGGTGCAGTGCACTTTCCTCCATAAACCTGTCTTTTGAGATGAAAGAATACTATTCCACACTCATTAAAGAGACTTTCTCCACTTCCAAGTCGTGCTATGCTCTAAAATTTTGTTACCAGTAAAAGGTAAGATGACCATAGTAGGCGGATACTTCCTTTCTTCAAATACATTGCCTTATGTAACAGACACCATTACAATCTAGTAAGTCAGTTGCATTTTTTCTCCTCTAAATTCAGTAGGCTGGCCCCGCAAATAAGTATGCACTTGAGTATCTTGAAGTCAGTAGACAGTGGGAGACAAGGAAGAAAATGTATGGGCAGAGTAACTCATAAGTATGGATATTTCAAGCGTTGGGTATTAACTGGCATTCTGTCATTTTCATACATCACCTGGAGAAAGAAAATCTTTATTCTACAACAGAAAAAAAAGCTGTGTCCAGCTCATCTGAGAGGCAACATATGGCTGAGGCACTAATGAAAGTTCTAACTTGACCATCACAGACTTTCCAGTTCAAAAGGCAGCCTGGGCTGGTAGAGGCAGAATGTTCCCACTGGTGGCTATGGTCCCCATCTTTGTGGGCAGTTACATTATAATTAGATTAGCAACAGCAGGGTCACTGTTAGGAGACCATGGACTTGAGATCAAGGCAATTACAAACACCTAAGAGAGTTAACAATGTAGGTGACTATGTCCAGCTGTTCCATAGGATCAACTTTCATCCCTCAATATAGTTCGAATGTTTTTGGTAATGATTTGGATTTTTTTGTACTACTGAGGGTAACATATTTCTGAAAACAAATGACCAAGAATCTAGTTTTCAGCCATTCTGAGTGAAGAKAATAACATATTTGATTAAGATTGTACAAAAGCTTGACATCCTGCTAGCAATTAGTGAATTGTTTTAAAAAAATGGCAGTATTGCAACCTGTGAATATCTAGCAATGAAATGTTACTGCTTTCTGAAAGACCGAGCACAAGGGGATTTTCATGATGTTTTCACTTGTGGTATTGTCAAAAATGAATTATTTTTGACAGCCTTACTTTCTGCAGCAGTAACATTATTTAGTAATCTAGTAGTAAGCCCAGAATGCAATGAGGTGTAGGGCCACAAAGAAACACTTGGAGAAACCTTTTCTTCTGGAACATGTTTGGCTAGCATACATACAGTATCCCTAGCTTTATGCCACTGGTTTTTGTCCCATATTTACTTATATGACCAGACAGGAGCAAAAAGAGAGTGTTCTATTCTCTAATGAAGAGATAGATAAGTTCTTTTGCTTAGGTCAGTGATAAAATTATATCCTATGTACCTGAGGTTTTTTTTGTCAGTTTAGAATAGGTGCTCTGTACAATACAGAACTTCATTTCATTCAGCTTTCTCTGTTTTTTCAACTAACAGAGAATAAAACCAGGAATAGATCCGGTTTTGCTTAAGTTTTTTTTTTTTTTTTAATTTCTGTTAGTTTGGGGATGAATGCTAGAAGCCACATTTCGAAAAAGCAACACATGCTTCCTCTTTCAAATAGATGTATGTTCACTGGGCATGTGGCAAAAGCTCTAGGCTTGGGAAGTTTCAGCTAGTACTGCATAGGCACACTGCTGTAGACAGCAAAGGTAAGGAGAAAGATACGGTCTGTGATCTGAAAAGAAAGAAGGTATGCACTGATCTGTTATCTGAACAGACAGGCTGTCATCAACACTGTGCTTAAGTCAGCAGAGGTAGATTTCTTTTTCTGCTGAGGATCTGGCCCTCATTATTAAAAACATTAAACATTTTTCTTCTAGTTTTGTCTGTTCCATTGCCATGATGGCAATTGTAATGCTTTCACATTTCTTAATGAACAAGAATTTGCCATATACAAAAGACCCGGTTAACTGAATTTTATAGTGACGGAGGAGTTGTGAAATAGTTACCAAAGCAGTAATTTGAAAGGAAAGGAAATGCTGATTCAGAACAGACTATAGGTCAGACCAAAAGGACACTCTTCTGTCTGCAGTGTCCTGGAGCTGAATATTTAGAGGAAGTTTGAAAATTTACATACAGGACAGCACTTGTCCAGTTGTGGAAAACTTTGTCATTGGTCACTGATGATAATTGTGGAATCCCTTCCCAGCATCCCAAAGGCATACAGTTTATATCATGAAGCATGAGAACTGATATTCCATGTGTGTTTATGACCTAGCTAATGCTGCTGCAAATGTAGCATGCAGTCATAGAATGGGCTCCTGAGGATCTTCAGAGGTAAGTAGACAGTTCTAGGAAATGAAGTTGTGGCTATTGGATATAATATATTGAAATACACTAGATAAGTGGGACAGATCACAGGAGAGTGCCATGATACATGCGGTAGGTGAAACTAAAGGGCACAAGAGTGGTGTCTCATATAAACACAAATAATCGGAGACCAAAATGCTGGTTAAATTAATCACTGGCACTGCCTTACAGTGATCACATTCTTTGTTTTAAATTAAAATCAGACTGAGTTACATAAAGTGAATTGTTACAAGAGAGGGGAAGTGTGGTGGTGTATAGAGTCCTCCCTTTGCCTGCTGATCTTTCTTTACATAATTAATTCAGGAGTAGTCTGATTAACTAATTGTATACTCTTAATTTATATATCCACTATTGCTGATGAGATTATGTATGTTGTACTACTGTAAGAAAGAAGTTGTATCACTTCTGAATCTAATGCAATGCAATAATTCATGTCTGGGCTTGCCTATAAGTCATTACATCATTAGAGTTGCTTTAATAGATGATGATTTATCTTGTCCTATGAATTGTTTTGATTTTAAAAATTCTTGAACAAAATTAAATGACTGTCTGGCTGGACTTTTTTGTGTTTTTTTTTCACCCCAGGAGATCCCAAAAGAATCTGTCTTAAGTTGTGATATGAGGTCTCACATCCATTAAATGAAAATGCAGGGGTGATTTGAACAGAGAGCACGTAGTCAGAGATAAAAATAAGAGTGAGTAATTTTGTGTTGAAACAAAGTTTGTAGCACCTAAGAGTATACGAGAGGCATAAGACACTGGTAAATGAAGTGAAATGGAGGCAACAAGACCATTCTTCCATACTGGGCTCTGAAGACAAGAAAAACATGGACACACTGAAGCAAGTCCAGTGAAGGGCCACAAAGATGATTAAGGGACTGGAGCATCTGATATCCAAGGAGAAGCTGAGAGAGCTGGGACTGCTTAGCCTCGAGAAGAGAAGGCTGGGGGGGGGGAATCATATCTCTGTGTGTAAATACCTGATGGGAGGGAGTAAAGAAGATAGAGCCAGACTCTTCTGAGTGGTACCCGCTGACAGGATGGGAGGCAATGTGCACAAACTGAAATACAGGAAATTCCACTTAAACATAAAAAAAAATGATGGTGGTCAAACACTGGAACAAGTTACTCAGGGAGGGTGTAGAGTTGCCATCTTTGGAGATACTCAAAACTCAACTGGGCACAGTCCTGAGCAATCTGCTGTAGTTGATCTGCTTTGAGCAGGGGAGTTGAACTAGATGATCTTCAGAGATCTCTTCCAGCCTCAACTGTTCTGCAATTCTGTGCTCCTGTCTGTGATGCACAAAGTTACATCAAGCCTGATACACAAGGTGGTGTCTTGCTCTTCATGAAGGCGTTAGGCATCACATATGCTTCTGTGAATCTAAGGGGAAAGCTGTCTCCTAAAGGCAAGATGCTTCCCAGGCTCTTTATAGGAGACCATGTTTCCAAAGTAAATAAATACCTTAAATGGCACAATGGAGCCCTTTTTTTGCAGGAAAATGCTGAAATACCACACTGCTCTAGGAAATGGTACACTGCTTATTTATCACTTCACTGTGAATACAGAAGAATCTTTTTCTCTTGCCAGCCAGAGAAGATAAAATGTGCCAATGGAGTTTTTCTTTCGAGGAGTTAGTCATCCTTCTAACATATGTAGCAATAAAGGTACCTATAAATTTTTCTGAAATCTCTGTGCTTAAGAGTGAATCAAAATGAACTATGTTTAGAATACTCCACAAAAATCTATCTTGGTATTCTGGGCCCTCATCACAGCAGCTGGCTCTTTCTCTTTTTCACTATCACTAGTCAGTCTGAAATATCTACAAAGGTTTATGCCAAACCAGAGTATGGGGATGCTTTTATGAATTCAGTAGCATTTCTGTTGAGGTGCTTTCTGTTGTGGCAGTTTAAGTTGAGACACTGCAGAATGGTATTTGGCACAAAGAATAAAGATACATCAGAAATAAAGTGATTTTTTCAGGGTTGTTTTGTGTGTCATCCTATGGCACAGTAACCTTTTTCTGCTTTTTAGGTGAAACTACTGGATTGAAAATGGCAGTGGGGGGTTTCATAGCATTAAATCCAGAAAAATAGAACTTCCAGAAAATACTAAAGCCCTTTTTTTGGCGAGTATAAAAATCTTTTTTTCCTCTGTCTGAATTAATTATAGCATTAGGTCTTAAAAGAAAGCTTCCACTAATAAAAAATAGGTAAAGGTTAGAGTGGAAGATCAAAAAACTGACAGGAGGGCAGTTAGATAAAAAGACTTCAAGACAAATAAGACTTTAAGATCTAATGGCATATTCCACTGTAAGATAGAAATTACTGAAGATGGAGAGGATGCTAACAGTATTAAGCATTTGAGTTTTGTGAGATTGCATTGGGGAGGCAAAATATTTTCTTTACTTTTAACTTAGGGGGAAAAAAAMCTGGGAATTTTGATCTTCTCCTTGAGTATCCCACATATTTAGATTGTGGAATAAATATAAATGGTATTATGTAAAAGATGGCATATAGTGTTTAAAGCATTACTGTTTTATTAAAGGATTTTTGCCTGAATATTCCAAGAGAGTTTTACCACAAATTTTCTAGTCTGTATATGCTAAATACTGATTTTAATGTATTTCTCTCTTTTTGTTTGTTGTATCATTATTCTAGAAGAGTGCACAAGCTTTCTTTTTGAAAATGACCTTAGTATAAAATCAGTCTTTTGTACTTATCAAATCCTGAGACATTTATGGTCTTTTAATCTAAGACAAGACAATGTTTATTGACCTGAGACATACTATTGGAGTTTTCTTAATTTTGTCTTTTTATTGCTATTTTTAACAAGTTTTCCTGTACATTTTTATGTCTAAAAATGTCCAAATACAAATATTACTCTAAAACATACCTGTTGCTCATAAAATTCTTGTTAAATAACATGATATTGTCATTAAGCCACTGGCACTGCTTTTGATTGATTTATGGATTAGGCACAAATTCTTATAAACAGCAACACAGCAAAGGGGCGCTAGCAGCAGAACTGTCTCACGTATTCATATTTTCTATCCACTCTACAGAGCTCACACAAAGGTGATTCAAGACTTCTAGCCTGTATGTGAAATAATACTGGCCTCAGAAGAGTTGCAAATTCAAGGAGACCTGTGAGAAAGTTTATCTGTCTCTATAAATTGTACTGTATCTAAAGG
Organism: Apteryx rowi; assembly: GCF_003343035.1. Taxonomy (NCBI): domain Eukaryota; kingdom Metazoa; phylum Chordata; class Aves; order Apterygiformes; family Apterygidae; genus Apteryx; species Apteryx rowi. Next base: position 2,285,093 of record NW_020447309.1, read on the forward strand.
GGTGCTGGAGGAAAAATTTAAACTTTCTGGTAATGCTACTGTTAGGCAAGTGTACTAAAGAATTTGGGGGGCAGGGCAGTATCCATTAGAAATGGACTATAGAGGATTCCCAACATATTCAGTAGCAAGAATGTGAGAAATACTCTTGGCATTGTACTTGAATGCCAGCAGCAATAAGAGAGAAAGCAGACAAGTCATTAGTGTACACTCCTGTATGAGCTCAGGTCTTGATTATCTCTTTCCAGTGCCTTCAGAGACTAGAGGGAAGGCAGCTGCTAAAAGACCTGTCCTTTCTAAGAAGGCTGGGATGCATAATTATATAGGTTTACCTGGCCTTTTCCAAAGGGACAAATGGCACCACTTCTCCAGTCCCTTTCCTTACTAGTCTTTCTGTTCCTCCCCTTTTCCTTAACTACCAATTTTTGCAAGTGCAATACATCTAAAGTCTTTCCTGGCACAGAAAGTCAAGCATGTCTGTCTGTGTGAGGGACGGGATCCCCCGTGCTTCCTGATACTGGTAACTTCATGTATGAAGTAGGTGTGAAGACTGAGAAATTTCTGCTCAGTTTCTCTGTTTCATATAAAATTTCTTCCGGAAGTGAAGTTTTCAGTACTATCAGGCTGGTTTTGGTTCAAGCTTTGTGCAAGATTTTTCACATGGGTGCTAAGGGCCAAATTCAAAGCAAATATAATCAGATGCATCTCCTTACTAGTTCAAGCTGTCCTACTTAATATAGGTTTGATTTTGACATAAGGACATTGGCCCTGTGACTAAACAAGTGCAAGTTTCCTATGCATGTAGCATTGCTTAATGCTCAGATGAGAACATCATGTCAGACATGTTTAATCATAACAGTGTTTATTCCTTTTACTCAGAGTGTACCCCCTTCGTGACAAATGTATGTAAATGCTCAGATAAAAATAGCATCTGACAAGATAGTTGGGTATGTTTCACTCTATTAACACATTAGTCAACTTATTCTGCTCAAAGTAATATGTGAATACTATATATATATAAGATTAGCATAATTTTTTCAGTCAACATTTGTTCTCTGAGGTTTTTGATTACATTATTTTAATTAAGCAATAAGACATGACGAGCAAAGGATTTTATGGTGAGTATAGCACTTCTCACAAGGTATTATAAAGCATGTGGCTAAAAGCTGAATGATTTTAAACATTCAAAATGTGCATTAATAATCTCTCTGGAAGAAATTGACTAGTGTGCCCTTTAGTTTCTCTAATGAAATATATATTTTCAAATAAAGGAAGCATTTACTGGTTGTAGTCATCAGGGCCAAGGCTTTGCTCTTGGCCAGTGAGAAAGCTCCATTTGTGCTCTAAAGCCTTCTGCGTTATCTCTGGGATTAGTTTGCTCATGACAGCACAGGACAACTTTTAAACATATTCAAGGCACATCATGCTGTATATGAGGGAAACCAACTGTCCTCTCTGGAATCGCATAATGTAGTAGGTGTCACAAGCCAGAAATAATGAAGATAATTGAGAATATGGACCCAGAGAAAAGTACATATTTTCTAAATAATGCCCTCTAGTCAGGGAGCAGGAAAGTGAAAATGTTCAATTTCTTCATACCTGTCCAATGGAAACAGAAATGCTTTGTGTATAACTTGTGTTTTGTACCAGATTGCATCAGTCTTACTATATTAAGTATTAAAATGCTGGAAATAGCAAATATCTGTTTATTTTAAACAATAATTATGCTCTTTCTTTGCACCTTTGTTTATATATGCAGAATAACTTGGATGCTGTGACCAGGGTCTCAAAGAAATTAAATGCCTTAGTTGTGATTGTGTCCCTGTAATGAGAGGGTTGAAGTTAACCTGGAGTTTATACAAGTGTATTGGGTTTTGATATTACTGAGTGAAGATTTAAATAGGGAAAATCAGAAATTATCATGACTGGAGCTATGAGCATCTTGCTGTCATAACCTATTCATACGTTGCTAAATTCTCACTGTTTCATCAAACGTTTCATTTTGATTGTCATTCATTCACTCACTGTGTTGTATTAGTCCTACCTATAGTCATTTAACATTTTACTTGAGTGCCAGTAAAAGCAATCCCAAATAGCCAATAGTTGTTCAGGGTTGAAGTGGCAACAAACAACCAGGAATATGATGTACCATTTATCTTTCATGTTCTGTCACCTTTTTGGAAAGTCACAATGAGGTAAGTGAAAGGTCATGTCTTTCCCTCCCTTCCACACCAAACCACTGGCAGGCAAATTATCTTTGTGAATATCACTTTTCCTCATTCTAGCAGCCCAATCTGAATAACTAGATGCAAGAAAGCTTCCAAGATAGTTCTGAGGAACCTACTGGACTTTTTCATGTAACACATCCTATTTTGTGTTTGCTTTATTACTTTGAATGCTCTTTATTTTATTTTATTTTATTTTATTTTTGTTCCAGTCTGTTCAGGGTATAAGCAGAGTGATCAACTATGTTGTTATATTGTTCAGATGATTTCTCATCTTGAATGTAAATTTTCTTAGGAGAATCTTTCAAATGTTCTAGGAGAACAGGTTGGACCTCAAGACTGAGACCGGGAATGCTCAATTCTTAGCTTGAAAGTCTTTACAGGTTCCACATAAGATTAAAGCATTAGAAAGGTGATGTGGTCTTTTTTGAAGGGATTTCAATGTCAAGTTTTAAAATGTATAATGCCACCAGCTAAGACTTGCAATATGCGACAAAGCAGGGGACGGAACCAGAATTTCAAGTCCATGTCATTTGAGAGATTGGAGTCTCCTCTCTAAATGCATGTGGGATGGAAAGAAGAAGCTCTTATTTGCAGGATCCAAATGTGATAACCTTAGTGGTGTGTGCGAATGTGAAATAAGTGTGTATACATACTTAAAAGTAATATGAGTGTGATGGTGTAGGGTTAAAAAGTGTCATGAGATTTGATAAGCATTCATGCATTTTATCTGACTTGGGGCATTGAATCCATGGAAACATTGGCTTTTACACATAATTTTCTCATTCACAAAATTAAGTAATTACATCCTGGGAGAAATGCACTGGCATTGACTATACAGTATCCAGACTGTCACTACAGGTAGCAGATTGAGTTTAACTAACCATATGGGCTGTAATTGTCTAAGTATGATTAATTCATAATGTTTGTTAATTTTATGCCTTATATTATGGTTTGTTATTATAATGTCAGTCTTTTTTTTTTTTTTTTTTTGGTTTTGATGAGAGCCCTCAGGGATTTTAATCTTACTATGATACTAGCTAATGGTGTCCTTATATTCCTGGGTCTCATCAATGGCTTGTTCCCCTTGCTGGAAGTTTCACGGAAAAGGTTCTGAAGTTGGAACAGATGGTGTGTCAGGCCATTGCAAAACTCTGTCTGCAGCCTGAGGAAAACTTTATACTGAAGGTGGAAATAATGGCTTTCTGCTTAACTTATTGTAAATTCTAAATGGGGTGATTGAAGACTATAATGATCACTGTTGTTTGATGCCTGTGAATTTCAACATCTGGCTAATACCTTTACTAGCTATAGTAGCAAGAAAAGGCACTATAGTATTTCCTGCTTCTTTCTTTTAAAAAGATTATAGCATACGTGTATATATGTTTGTGTGTATAGGTATGCACATGAATATATGTGCTTGATATATGCATATGAATGTGTATATATATATTTATATATGTAAATCAATGTTTATATTAATATAACTGATTTCCTTGATAGCAAAATGGAGTATTACATAATAATATAACATTGTTCATACCAGCACTGGACTTTCTTTTTTTTGTGGCCTGAATTTGATTATAGCCTACTTGAAGTATTGGATTTATTTAAAACAACATTCTGGCTACTCTTGCCCACAAAGACAAGCCTTTAACATAAAGTAAATTACTGCACTATAATTGACTTGAAGGAATATTGTTAACAGGAATCATGATTGGAAAAAAAAGTTTTCACTTAAAAGTGATTTCTCTAGTGATGTTTGTTTGCTGAGTTCTTCTTTAGTCTAGAAAAATGACAACAGTTTAGGAAGCTTCATTTTGGAAATGCAGCAGCTTCCCCTGATGTTCCTGAAGCAAACTGTCAAAATCTCTAACAGCATTAAACATTTTTTTAACAATCCAGTTGCATTCAACAAACCATGGGAACACATACCTAACTTCAGGCACATGCTGAAAATGTTTTGATTTCAATGGGACCTTAATCACAGGCTTAAGATGTTATGCTGAACTGGGACCCAAACACTTAATAAAACATACAGACAAAATATTAGCACCTGATCATCATGATTTAACCTTGTCATGTGTTTTTCCCCCTGAAGATTTGATGCTCTGTCAATTTTGCCATGTTGGTCTAGACAGTGAATTCTTCAGGCCAGACCTGTGAAGTACCTTTTCATACAAATAGTGGTCAAAACACTGAGCTTCTGATTAAAGATATCAGAATCAGACACATTAATTATCCTTAAATACAGCCTGTATCATATTTCATGGAGAAAAGTTCACGAATCATATGCTATTCATACAGAATTTGTGACTAGTTTTAACTAATGCCAAATTTGAGTTCTGAAGTTGATGACAGCAAAGCCTTCTTTCCCCCCTCCCCGTAGCATTATTATTTCAGAACTTTCTCATGGTAGGACAACCGTGAACTTACCCTAGAATTTTATATATTATACAAATCTGAAGAGAATGGCTGTGGCAGGTATAGACAAGTATCTCCACACACAGAAAATATTTGAAATAACTATGTGGGAAGTTAAAAACCTTTTTCTTCATTTCATCCTCCTGCTTCAGATTGGCAGTTTGTAACTAATCACTAGCTAATCACAGCTGTCAGAGGCTTTAAGGAACTATGCAAGTGATTTGTATAATCAGACAGAGTAGAAGGACTTGGACAGTGGCTTGGAATTCACAGGACAATGCTCTTTAGGAAAAAAATTAGTGTAACTACGGTGATTCCTGTGACTGTTTTTGTTTTCTTTTGCTTTTTTTAATATATGGTGTATATTGAAGCTTGTTTTCAGGCACACATCAAATCAGCAGTACTTCTTGGATTTAATATCTGTACAATCATAATGTATATTGGACTGTTGATCTTTCTCTTCTGCCTCACAGATGCAGTGAAATTTATAGCAATACCCACAAAGTCAGGTTTGACGCACACTGATTTCCTGTGCAGGCAAATAGGAATAATGGCATCAAATGCCCATTCATGGGTAAAATAAAAATATTCTACCCTTTCCAGGTCGTTAAGACCCTAAGCAGACTTTGCTGTGAGATCTGTGTATTGCTGTGGTGATCTCCAAAATGCATAAGGTGCAAACCAATAACCTAGTAAAGAATCTGTGGCTCGTTGAGTTGATACAGCCACTAGCACAAAGCCTGTGGGCTTTCTGCTCTGCGTGTCTACAGCACTGGCTAGTCATCCATCTGTGCCTTCCCTCCAGCTTCACTGTCTTTTCTCACATGGTAACTATGATGATGGAGACAATTACCAGGGTTGCTAATGTTTCAAATGACTTTATATTGGATCCAGAGAATTCAGGGTAGTCAGCAAATTGGACCTGGATACCTGAGCAACTTGATGGGATGCAAAGTAATGAAAGAGGAAGAGCGTCAAAAGTACTGGAGGAAGGGTAGCCGGCGCTGCAAGTATGAACAAAACAGCAGACAGTGCTCTTGTGAGTGGCTAAACCAGCTGATCATCCATTTGTTATACAATTCTTTAAAACTGGACTGAAATCAAGAACAAGGTCATGCTAGGCTTGAATTGTCCTGGTATCCCACAATCCAGGAATAGACTGCCAGATGGAGAAAGAGAATAAGTTAACAATTTGTGGCATAGTAAGGCCCTTATTAGGGTTTTCATGTTTTTTTTTGTCCTCTTGACTGTATCCTCTACCTCTTTCTTTACTCTTGCACCACTGATGCACAGTTCTAACATCTGGAGGGGCTATTGGCAGGCTCCCAACCCACAATAAAGCTCAACCTTGTATCCTTGCTAGCTTATTCATGCTGCCGGTTCTGAGAACTCTTAAGCTATTTTTTATTTTGCAGGTATTTCCTGCAAGAAATGGTGACGCATTTAATGATTGTTTTTGTGGATTTTCATCTGGCCTAGGATCAGAGACCTCTATGATTCTTTTGGAGTCAGAGGCAAGCGAGTCCCCGTAGGGTATTCATCAGTTCTGGTAGGCCAGATCTTGCAGTATGATTGCGGAGACTCTCTGCTGCATAGATTTGCTATACTGAGTCCTATTAACATACTTGGCTGTACTGTATTTTAAGACCATAGCGTTTTATTGAAATTACAGGAGGGATGTCTGCCTTATGTCAGGAAGATATAACTGTCAGGGTACTTAAAGTCTGTCTTTCTTTCCGTATGTTGGAACATGTCTGGATTCCTTTTAGCTCCTCCCTTAGATAAATCCTGAGTGATTTATTTAAAATCAATAGTTTTTATTTTAAAATAGTAGAAACTTCCTTTAAATCCCATTTTCCTAACCAGCGCCTAGAATAGCTCTTGTCATTAGATTCTAAGGACTCTATTGTGGCTTTTAAGCCAGAGCCCACAGTAGGGGATGTGGAGGGATTACACCGCCCCCAAGTAACTCCTAGAGGGTTTATGCTGGAGGACAAATCTGATGATAGAATTTAAAAAATGGAACAGGACCACTGTAGATCATCTAGTCCTCCCATTGGCCGGCACAGGATTTTCCCTCCCAGATATTCTTAATGCATTGTTCAATGTAAAAGTCTCAAGTCTGGGAGTTTCCAAAGCATTGCTTGGAAAATGTTTGCCTCCTTTTTTTCCTCAGAAGTAGGAGGATGCAGCAGCGGCCATGACCATGTCTTTTAATATATATCTCTGTGTACTTTGGACTGGCTTCTGCCTGCTGGCTGGTGTGAATAGATAAATCTCAAGTGATTTATTTAAAATGAGTGCTGCAGCAGAGCAGGGTTGGGCAGTAACTGCTTTGAGGGGCCTGAGTGTACACTTCATGATGATCCTCAAAGTTAGAAACATAAGAAACTTGTGTCAACACTAGCCCAACCTTGTCCAGATAAATAAAACCATCATTTGAGAATTTCCACTTCTTCATGTCTGTCAATTCTTTCTAAGATTGCTTAGCTTAAACCTCTAGGAGGAAGATAATCCTTTGTACACATTCATTCTCCTCCCCTTAATGAGAAGCTTCAGGATAATTTTGTGAAATGGAAAACAAAAAAATTGAAATCCTGAATGCAAATTTTGCTGTTACAGTTTTCTAATGCCAAAGGGGTGTTTACAAAATATGTCTGCTGTATAAGATTTTCAGTAATCTTGAGTTTCAAAATGTTGTGACTTTTAGTCCTCAGAGTTAGAAGCACTGGTGGCTGGGACACATTCAGACTTTGTGGTTGGAAATGCTGGAATGCAGAACAGTCAGGTAAAGTAAATTATGTTTTCAAATATCCTCCAAAAACACTTGTTTTGCTTGCTAATTGTTTGTATGTTAAAGTAAATATTTTAGTAAAACAATGTGTGTTACAAGTTCATTACTTAGAATGCATTAACAGCATGAGCTCAGAATAGAATAACAGATTCTATGAATTATGCTGTAGTTCACACACTAGGTAAATTGGATAAAATTGATTGGTGTATTATGCAAATGCTGGGGTTTTTATATGTATATATAGCTTGGAAAAGTAAACTGTAATGTACCTATGTTGTAATGTCACATTTTATAGTTTATATTTTGGAGATATCTTTTCCCTTTTTTTGTCCATGCACTTTCTGTGCATCTAGTGTAGATGCCAATCCATGCTCTGTTTAATTTATTGTGCTTCTTATCCTTTCTTTTTTGTTTATTCAGCCCAACCCTCATAAACAAATACTAGCGATAGAGAAAATCTGTTGCAATAAATTTCCTCTACTGGGAATTCAGTGTTAATCTTATAAAATTCACTTTTTATGCCTCTTTATTCTGTGACCAGGGAAGGGTCTCAAGTTATGAAGTTATTTCCAACTCRGATAGAAAATGTCGCTATGCTCTGGCAGTGTTCTTGTCATTAGATATTAGAGATGTTGCATAAAACCTATACCAACATGGAGCTAATGTCATTATGGAGTGATGTTAGCCATAAGGCTATCACCATATGTGAACAGTTGGGATTTCTTCATCTTTCAGTGGAGGAGTGGGAAGATATGTTCAAGTTAAACTGGCTAAATGAGTAACTGACATATTACATGATTATGGCTAAAGGGAATCAACTTTCTGACTTCAGCTGAAAGGCCTATTCACATCTACTGTAAAAGAATATTCTGGCTTAGCCCAGGATAGCTCTGAATAAACTGTGCTTGATGGGGATATTGACCATTTTCAATTGAATCAGTGAACGTAGTCCTGGATGACAGTTWGATCAGTGTATCAGATTACTAGTACTTCTGTGCAATGTGCAATTTGTATCAGTTTCACGAACGCCTCTTTAAATCAGCGTAACAGAATGCAGTGAATGTGGCCTCATGTAGGAATCTTAATATGATTTAGTTAATTTATTAGGGAGAATATAATATAGGGATCACTACATATACAAAATTTATACGTTTGATGCTATATAAGCAATAATCCAATGCATAGAGCATTTAGATACATAGCTCAAAATCCTTCTCTTGCATGGTGGATCTCAAAATGGGAATTCTTCTCTCTCTACATGTATGTTTGGTGTTTTCTGTGAGGTGTCTGTCACTTTAACAAAAGTGACATGCAGAGTAAAGTGGAAAGGTCCTGTTTCAACCTGGGAAGAGGGTGGGACAGACAGTTGAATTGTTCTGTATTTTCTGTGAAATCTTAATTGATTAGACTGTCACCTTTATTCACCATAGAAAGACCGTCTTTCTTTATGATGGATACAACAGCAGGAGAGCCAACTGTTGGAATTGATATACTTTGTTGCTTATCTGAAAGGAGATTTTTTTGCCCTAATTTTGCACAATAGTAGAAACTTCCTTTAAATCCCATTTTCCTAACCAGCGCCTAGAATAGCTCTTGTCRTTAGATTCTAAGGACTCTATTGTGGCTTTTAAGCCAGAGCCCACAGTAGGGGATGTGGAGGGATTACACCGCCCCCAAGTAACTCCTAGAGGGTTTATGCTGGAGGACAAATCTGATGATAGAATTTAAAAAATGGAACAGGACCACTGTAGATCATCTAGTCCTCCCATTGGCCGGCACAGGATTTTCCCTCCCAGATACTCTTAATGCATTGTTCAATGTAAAAGTCTCAAGTCTGGGAGTTTCCAAAGCATTGCTTGGAAAATGTTTGCCTCCTTTTTTTCCTCAGAAGTAGGAGGATGCAGCAGCGGCCATGACCATGTCTTTTAATATATATCTCTGTGTACTTTGGACTGGCTTCTGCCTGCTGGCAGGTGTGAATAGGGGGCAGATGGGTAGGACTTTTCCCTTTGCAGTCTCCAGATGACCTAAACATACCATGTGATCACTGTGCCCCAGGAGAAGGTTTGTAACTAACTGCCTTAAACCATCACCTGTCCTTAATGAATGTCTCAGATTTTGTTATGTGTAATATGAAGTGTAATTGCTCAGCTCTGTAATGCAGTGAAGTTAATTTCTGGTTCAGTCAGAAAATTTTGTCCTAATTTTCTGGGTGGTAATTACTCTCCCAACCAGTGAAATTGGCTTGAATGTTCCAGTGCATTTTGTTTACTGTTTAAAGGCTGATAAAACTCCCATGTATTATTTCTTTTTTGTGAATAATAATAGTGCATTCTTCAGTCTTGATAACAGTTGATATTTCAGTCTTCCAGAAGGATTTTGAAAGATTTGAATCATCAGATAATTTGTAATGCTATTGTAAATGCTATTGGAAAGCAGACACTAGTTTTTTCACATGTAATTCAAACCTGTGCTGGAGACTGCGTCAGTCCCCAGTCCTGCAGAGATTATTTCATGTGTTTAACATTGTTACACATAAGTACTACTGTTGAATTTATAAACCCAGAGTTTGATGAATCCACAGGATAAACAAGTAAACGTTAACGTATGTTGGGATTTGTGCTTTAGACAGTACCTATGAAGCCTGTGATGGCTTTGAATTAGTGTCATGAGTAATGCAAATGGGACAGTGCTCTGTAGGGAGAAGTGTGGGGTGTCAGTGATGTACAAAATCTCCCAGTAGTGACTGTAATAGTCGTGGAAAAAATGAAGACTCTATCAAGATTAAATTCCCATTGACAGTGTTCTTTGAGGATCAGTGTATGAAACAAGTATGAAATCTTTAACCCAAGTAGTTGTAAGTCAATGGTGAACAAATACAATTTTAAAAACTAGCTTTCTCCACTTTCAAAAGAATGATTTTAAGTCCTACTTGTCCTTTTAAGTGGGAAAAGAAATTCCTATAATCTGAGTCTAGCAGAGAAAGCCTCTAGGGGCAAGGAAGACTATACAAGTTGAGGTAGAAGCAGATGAAAATCAAGCCTGGTTAAAATGGAACATGTCCCATTTCCTTGATCCCGTGATATGCTGTAGACCTGAGAAATCATAAAGACCTTTGTTGTTCTTTTAATGTGTACTGTGCAGGATATGCAGGGCAGAAGGATTTATTTGTTCATTTGACAAACCACTGTAATATTTTATATAAAAAATTATGTTATTGACTGGTTTTACTTGGGCACTTCATGAGCCTTGTTCATCCAGAAACTGCAGCTACTTAAAAACAAGTGGGGGACTATAACAATGAGTTCTGGTTTTTTCGTTTAGGTTCTAACTGTAGCAAGTAATGAAGGTATTTCATTAACATTTCTCGTGCATCCAGTGTTTGAAATCAGCCATTTCTGAGTAGTCACAGTATCCAGAGGTGGCACTGTCTACGTGAACACACTTGATTTAGGCTGGAGTCCATAAATACAATAATGACAGCATCAGGGTAGCTTGCTAGGAAAGGACTGTTTAATTTTAGACTGAAAGATATTTTCTATTTATAAACTGTGAACAGATTTAAGGAAGGTCGGGTTCCAATATCTAGAGTCCTTTCCCAGTGTAATTAATGTCATCTGGCTTTCTAATAATTTCAGAATCTGTTACCACATATTCCAGTTTGACTGCTGTGGTATCTGGGAAGGACCGCTGAAGAGTACCTCCTCCAAGAGACACATGAATTTTAGTGTTATTCCTAATAGGCATTTTCCATCCGTATCCTTGTCCTGCTTCATTTTATGTCACTTTCAAGGGACAGAAAGTACATGGAGCATTGTGTAATTCCTGAACAAATTTTCTATCCAAAACTTTTGGTCTGTGTGGCTCCCCACCTCCCACAAGGCAGAGCAAAGACTTAATGGTTTTAAATGGACTAGGTGTGAAAAAATAGGTGTACTTCCTTTTCTGTGAGAAGGCAACATAGATAGGATGGTTTTTACATGTATATTTTGCAATTTAATTATAATTTATTTGCTCTTCTGCAAAATATTATTGAAGACTATGTACCTACACTTCCCTGCAGTTCCATTGCTACATTTTGCACACTTATATTCACCCCTGCAGTGACTTCATAGGGTTTTTGCCATCTGTCATTGTTCTTTCACTTTAATGTACAATGCAGCCTCCTATAATTTATGACTTTGCCTGATATTTATTAGATAGACAGGATTATTGCCCACAGATGGCTGTGGTTCACAGCCAGAGGCGTCTTCACAGAACTAGCAGGAAGAGATTTATTCATGTGACCATGTGACTCCTACTGTAAGCTAATTTTAGCACTTGGTTACTGTTGGTAAGTTAAAATGAAACAAGAACTCTGGGTCAAATTTATTCTTGCAGTAAGGGACTGCAATTCCATTGATTTCTGTTGAGTCACACCTGCATATGTCAGGTGTGAAATTAGCCCCCCATTTTTTTCATTAGGAAAATAAAATATATGAGAGCACATTTTAATTGCAGTGCAAATGTGCAGCTACAAATATTTCTAGTCCCAGAGGTATACCTTTGGAGCAGAAACAACAGAAAAGATTTATCAAGTCATACAGTTGTTGCCAGTAGATGACATTGTCTGCCGGCTTTACATTTTCTCTGCTTCTTTTTATGGGCCACTGGAGTCGTATATTCTGTCATTCACAGTGTGAAACTCGGAACATTTCTTTGGCAAAGTCAGGGAGACTGGCGTGTTGAAAGTGAGCCAACACAGTCAGGTGGTTTCATTTGTACTTGAATTTGAGACTAGTTCTTGCAGCTGATTGATAGGACATGAAAATTGTATTGTGTCTTTTTGGTGTGTGTGTTTGGTTGCTAGTGAACTAGTTGCTGCTGATAATTTTGAGTCATCTCACTGGTAGTAAATACATTGAGTCAATTCAGTGGCTTTTCTAATATTTAAGGATTCCATTTGGTAAAGTATAACTCACTGATGTCCCAGAGAAGCTGCTAATTCAGTGTATCTATATAATAATATTGCAACTACCAGTACACAGATTAAAATCCCTGCTGATTTCCCTGCTATAGACTGAAGCAGAAATTCCCAACCTCCAGACTGTAATCTATAGGGAGCTTATTGGCAGTTGGGCTTGGGAGGGATGGTGCTTCAAACAGAAGCCATCTGGAATACTCATTAGGAGATTCTGTACAGAAGAACTAGGAACAGAAACAGGCATAGAAACATACTGCAGTCTCACCCTGCAAAGTGCTAGGCCTCCTTATATTCCACTGGGAAGTCAATGGGAGTTAGGTCAGCACTTTACAGCTTTATGCTGTAATTCAGGAATGCCATATGTAGTTAAATATGTTAAACCAAAAGATCAAGTATTAAATATGCTAGGTGAAGTTCTGCCATCAAATTCAATAGCAGAGTTATGGCATCAATATAAATTCTCAGCATTTGTCATTATCTTTTGCACTTTTGTTGTTATTTCAAATATGTGGTTGGTTATTTTAGTGCTCCACCTTTTTAGGTCTGTGAGAAGCTTGCAAAGCACAGTCTGAAAGAGCATATCTGACACGTATGTTCCTTATTTTTTGCCAGTGCTACTTTAAAGCCGTCACCCCCTTTCCTCAAAACTGCACAGTACGGGAATTTCCATTCTGCTCCTTATTGCCCAACCTGTTTTTCAGATGTGCTTATTACAGATGAGAGAACTAAAAGGTAAAGAGAGCATGCCTACCTAGGGAACATTTGCAGTTGCTTGCTGTGCCAACATGAACATGGCTTCATTTTGTCCTTCCACAATCATTGAAGTTGGGCTGGCATAGAAAGGAATGCAATATATGCCCTGCTGAAGACTATAAAGCACTGTGTCAATGTGCCGTTGGGTCAATGTGTCGTTGGGTCAATGCATCTGAATGCAAGTTCACTGATTCAGGTGCAACGCCTGCAGGATTGGACTCCAGAGAAAAGGAACTCCACACCCTTTACTACAGACATTTCTAGAAGGCACAGGCTAATTTCAAGTTTGACATGTCAAGGCACGGAAGAGTCATTGACACAGCAGGTGCACTTAAATATAACTGTCTAATTATACATGATGCAAGTTTGCTCCCAAGAAACTAAATGTACAGTGCCATGGAAAACACGGTATCTGCCTGTCATGCTTTTGAATAGGTAAGCAGTCTTCAGCAGTCAGGCACGTTTCATGTATGAAATCGTCAAAATCATGGCATGGTAAACATCTGCATGATTCCCAATCTTTATTGGGTATCCACACTGTGATTTCTCTTTTGTAGAATCAGGAAATTTTAGCATATATGCAGTTTGTTAAKGAGGAATACAGCTTCTGAAACTTATCTGGGTATGTTAAGATCTGATTTCAAGCTTATTTATTTAGTTTGGATTTGAAATTTCTGCAACAGGATTTCTGAATCAGTTTAAAATCCATGACAGTAATGTTAGAGGATAACAGAGCAATGTGATTTTGCAGTTACTGCTACGCTAATCCTGGCACATGGGAAAGGTCACTGCCTGTTAAGTCAAAGCAGAGCCTGGGGCTGGGTAGTGTTTAAAGAGTGTGAGTGGGTAGTTTACTAACATGGTTCTGGCTTCAGGACATGCTTCAGTGATATGAATATTTTCTTGCCCTTCCCCCATGCCCTATAGCTAAATTCTTTTTCTTTTTAAGTTGGCAGTTCTACCTTGGACTAATAAAGTTTTATCTCCACTCAGCTGCTTAAGTCCAAAATCTAGGCAAGAGAATAATTTTAAAGAAATGGGAATGCTAATAAAATATATTCTAACCAGTGATCAGAGAAAAATTGTTGTTACCTAGGCAGAAAATCTGAATAGTAAACAACAGTTATTGTATCTTAAATAGATCTTAAAACTGCATCTGTCCCTTCCATCTTTTGTGAGTGTCCAGTTCAAACTCTCATTCACATTATCCAGTTTTATTTTACATTCAGTCTTTCAGGGTTTTTCCACCTGCTTTTGCCATGGTGTCTCTTCTACACTGACCACATCTGCATTTAGCTGGCAGGGTTGAATCTCCAAAGTTAACATCATTCAGAATTGCAATAATTGTGCCTGTGACCAATAAATGTTTTGAGATAATAAGTATTGCTCAAACAGCCATTAAAGAGTTTACAGAATTTGCTTAGGCTCTCTGAAAACCCCCCGCTGAGAAGTAAAACGTTCCTGTAACATACACATTCAGTCTAAGATTGCCTAATTAATGACCCTACCTTTAAGTCTATCTTCTCTCAGCCATGATGGAGAAGGGCTGTTTGTTTTGAGCACAAAAGGAAACATTTACTGAATGACAAAATGGATATTCAGAGCAGCCCAGAACAAAGAGGGTGAACATTGCAAAAGAAAAAAGATGAGCATTCATGGTGAATCTTTTTAGTAGCTGGAGTTTGAGATCTATCATTGTGAAATACCTTGGTATTCTGATATCAATCACCTGACAAAAATTTATAAAGTGAAGGGTGTGACTCATGCATTCACTGGTAACACTGTACTTGGAGAGAAATTCATTTCTTGCTTCCCAACACTATCTCTGGCTCCCAAGATCATTTCACCACCACCCCACCAAGAGGTGCTACTGTCAGCAGCCCATAAAATGTCACGGATGCATTCACCAACCCTAAGGTTATCTGATATATGCTTCTTTTAACACAAGCATCAGTCCCATCTCATTTCTATTGCCCATATTCCTTTACACCCTTACTCTCCAACATTCTGCCATTCATAGTCAGTACTTAGGCTGGAAATTATTTGGTGTCAAAAAGTACTTCGTTGGAGGACAAAAGGGGTTTTGCCTGATTTTTCGTGTTAGTCACATTCTGAAGAGTTAGTATCTACCTCAGAAAATCTACAGAGCTGCAAAAATAGACTCCTTTATGAGCAAGAAATACAACAGATGGTTAGTATGTGACCTGGTAGAGCTTCATGGCAGGAGATTTATATTTGTGTTCTTATTCAGATGCATTTTTCTCCTTTATGTTCAGAGTTGTTTTCCCTCTGTGAAATACTGCTATCTCTGTACTGACATCAGTTTCTTGGAAATTATGTTTTTATTTGTCAGGGTGTTATTGCAGATTGCTACAGATCCTTCTCCAATTTAAGTAAAATATTTCTGTGCCAAGATTTTCAGATTCTCCAAAGAATTTTCTTAATTTGTTACTTAGTAAAAGGCAATTTACAGGTCACATTAGAAACATCTTTATGTATCTTGTAAAGAATATTTGGAAAATAATTCTAGACCTAACTTAGTATTTACTGTTGTTACTCACTGTTACCTGGTGGAACAGCATATGGCCAAGGAGGAGAAGAGGAGAACAACCCAGACATCTTTAAAAGTCCAGTGTTGTGCAAGGCAGAATCTTTCTGAAGACCAAGGGCAAATCTGGAGAGTGTTGTTTCTCTGGAAGGGGAGAGAGCAGTGCAGTGCTCTTCACAGCCTGCTGATTCTGGCCATGACCACCAGAAGGCCTAATCACCTCCTTACCTGAAACCCCACAGGGTTTGCGGCACCTGCTGCTCTCCAGCAAGGCGAGCAGAGAACTTTCCTTGTTGCACAAGGGATATGTCCTTTCCATTGCTTGACAGCCTTCCTGCTTCCCACACCCTCTATCAAATACCAGAGTGTTCTGGAGAAAGAGCATTAAAAAGATGCTGCAGCATTCCCCCTTCCAGTTGACAGTCCATTGCTCTGCTCTGTAATGCTGGAGGACTCGTTCTAGTATATGGGTACTTCCTCCTCACATAGTAATAGTCAAGAAAAAGCAGTCWTTGATGTAATTTTGTGTTTTGGGCGGTGTTTTCAGCCTTTCAGTAATTTTGTGTTCTCAGGCTGATTCTTGGCATCTTAGAAGCTCAGTTTACTCCAAGGACAGCAGCCACTTGATCTTAAATACTGAGCACTGCACCACCTTTCTGTACCCTCCCCTCTTTTTTGAAGGAAGGGCAAAGAGAAGTTCTCAAAGAAAAGTACAGAATACTACATTCTCATTGAATTAAAAAAATCCGCTGGAGTTTTAAGTGATTCTTGGCACTGTTCAGAAGCAGGGAAGGCTGCAGTTGGTCAGTTCCAGCCTGATTATTAATGTTCATGGAAAACAGTAGGAAATACTGTTATAGAGAAGTTCTGGAGCATACAGACAACTGTAATAGAGATGTTGTGGAACATATAGTCAATTAGACCAAAACTGCTATCATTTTTAAAACAGAAATTTTTGTGCAAAGGTGCAGATGTTACACTTCGTAGTGAGTTTCACAGCAAGTCACTGAATTCTTTGAAAACTTTTTGGATCAAATGGTTCAGCTGTGAAGAAAAGGAGATAGAAGTAAAAAAAAAATCTTTGTGAATAACGATACAAGATAAGGGCTTTAGCTGCAAATTCAGGTGGGGGTCCAGCTTATGAATTCCTGAAAGTTGTGTTCTCTTTAAATCCAGGCTTTTTTCTTATGTAGGGCTTATTAGGAGGAAGTAATGTTCTTCACCTGTGCTTCTCCAGAAGGAGAGAGAATGTTGGTTTGTCATGTATAAGCTCAGTTGAACCACCTGATGGTAAATATTATATCTGTTCTACATTAAGAAGTAATTTTAACCTATATATGGTTAAGGATTTCCACCTGCCATGCCATGCCATCCCTGTTAGAGAGTGTTTGTGAACCTGCAGGTTCTCCCTCATGCATGAGCACCAGCTTTGACAACATCTTTTACACTATGCTTACCCAGACTGCACTCATGCTATGGCCTCCTCACAGTTCTCAGCTGTTAAAAGCTTTTGGTTTCCACTAGCCATGCTAAGTTTAGGATACTCAAGATTCCTGAGGAGGAGTTTTGAACAACCAATAAGGGTGTTACTGCTAGACAGTTTTTCCTTTTCTTTCATAAATTTTAGTTTGTTTTTTTTTCTTAGGGAACACAAATGTTAAGATGAGGAAGAATTTTGCGAGTATAGTAACAGGTATAACTCATCTCCCTTTTGAGCTTCAGTTCTTTCTTTTTAATTTAGCTTGGTCCATAGTAGCATGGGAAACACCATGTGAAAAGGCTTTATGTGGAAACACTAACTAGTCCTGAAGGGTTGTGCTTGTTCATAGTTGGGGTTTGGCATTTTGATTGGTGCTTTTTATTTTCTGTTTGAAATAGGAAATGAAAGAAACTATGATTATGGATAGTTTGCTGGCAGCAAAAACAGGTTGCACAGAGTCTTCAGATATGGAAATCTTACATCCTGCAGTTTTAAAAACCAAACTTCAGACCAAAGCAATTCAAAGGAGTTTCAGGTGAGTCTCAGAACAATACTCAAACTTCTGGATGTGGAGCTGAGTGTATGACCATTTTGAGACTGGCCATCTCTATTGTGTTCCACAAGAATATCTTTTGAAGTAGCATGTCTCTTGTGTTCAGCCTTTGCCTTGTTTTCTAGCTAGTTGATGATCTCATGGAATTTAATAACTGGTGGAGCAAAGAAAAAAGCAACATAATTTCCTTCCTGTTCACTTCCCTGACCCAATACAAGGAATTTTACTCTTCAGGCTGAAAAATTTCAAGACTTTAAAAGGGAAGGGGATATCACTCTCCAGATATCAACTAATTTAATACAGTAGTAGGAGAAGGGATATATTTTCGATAGGTATTGCATGAATCAGGGAGGCCTGCAAGTCATAACATTGACATTAAAGTGACAGTAATTAACAAAGTAGCTCTGTAATCAGTAGAAATGCAAAGCCCATAAAATGGTATTAGTATAATAAGGAATCCACAAAATGAACAGTGTGTTTATTTGGCATAATTGAGTTGTGAATTTCATTGCAGATAATCTGAGTTGAACTTACAAAACTCATATTACTTCATATTTGTATGTGGCTTTCATGTAGAAGTATTCTATTGGGCATTAGCTCAATCAATGCTGAAGCGTGTTTTTTGTTTCACTGGAAAGCAACAGCTATTCTGCATGAAAAACACTATGGAGGTGTGTGCTACTGGCACTGGGGAAATGGTGACATAGCACAAAGTTATTCAAGTCTCAGTATGAACCACATCAATCCCAAGCGGTGAGAACTCATTTCCCTAATGAAAAATGGCAGTCCAGGAACACTGTATTTAGCATATTGGGGGTGCGAGTATAACATGAAGTCACCATCATTGCTTTCTGCAGTTTGTAGGCATTTATGACATATTTTTCGTGTAAACTCTGGTTTCTTGTACCTCTGCTAAGTGTGGTGCCAAATCACCACCATGCCTGAAATATTATGATGTATTATGGTATGATATTGTACTGCTAAAGTAATGCTGTAACACTAGTGGGTTGTGCAAAAAGTAATAGAGATACATTTTAAAATAGAGTTTTATATTTATTACTTTCAGTTCCTTAAGGACTGTGCAGTTCCTGACCCTTGAACTGATAAGCAGAAAAGATAATGGTGGGCTGAAGAGAAAGCATAATAACAATTGCAGAATCTATATTTGGAGAGCTGCTTGTACATGCAGAGAACTGGGAGAGAACTCAGAGGCTGCAAGAGCTGGTGGAGGAAACAAATGGGAGGTTATTATTAAATAGGTACGTGCTGGTCAAATAAGAATGGTCCCACCTCTCAGTTCCAGTGCCTAAGCCTACAAATTCTTCAGACCTCCCTTGTAGTTTATTTGATTTATGTGATTAAATATTGGTAGGACTTAGCTCAAAAGACAACACAGTACCTGTAAGCAACTTTCAAATGTGCTGACAGAGCCTGGGCTAGGCTTAGGTTGAAGCCTTAATCAGCAGTCTCATCTCATCTGCTCCACCCTTTTCTCCACCCTTGCATCTTCCACACACAGCTGTGAGGGGAGTGGGCAAGGGAGGCTGGAGCAGCTGCTTGAAGCTCAAGGAGCTTGTTTCTGACAGAGGTTCCACCCTGGAAATGCTCATGGCAATGAAATTCCCTTTTCCACTCCTTATATACCTGACAAGGAGCGAGGCCTGCCTGGCTTGCCAGCTCTCATCTTCAGGGTTCTTTGTCCTCAGCTTGGTTTTGCTCGCATTCCCCGTCCCTTATCCAGTCAGGCACCAGCTGTTATGTTGCTGGTCTCCATTGAGTAAATCAAGGCAGGATCCTCCTGCTTCCCCAAGCTGGCTCCATGGAAGGGAGAACAGTCCAGTGCTCCTCTTTTGGCACACGAAAGCCAAAATGCAGGAAGTGTGGCCAGGGAGGCCTAGCCTGAGGTGAGTCATTTCCTCTCTGCTCTCTCTGCCCTGCTTCTGTTCCTCATATCAGCAAATATGTGTATGGCCTCTTCCTAAGGGAAGAATTCATGGAAGGGCTTCACCAGAAAGCTGGTTCAAGCCCCTGAACCCTATGAATTTCTTTATAAGCTTGTAGTGAGCCAACCTTTGATGGCCTCCAGGCAGGAAAGAGTTAAAGGGCACCCAATCGGGCAGGGTGTTATACACCTAGGAGTGCATTAATGGTGTGCTGCTGGGGCAGAGACAGAGGTTGGTGCTCGTTTGCTGGGAATAAAAAGGGGGAATTGCCAGAAACAGGGAAGTGGGTGTTCTGCTGTGCTGGTGTAACATCTTCACCTTCAAGTCAGGGGGCCTGTAGGGTCCAAACCGCATTGCAGTGGAGCAGTAAATGTCCATCTCCTGTAAGAGAGAAACACTGCAGAAGCTGAGAGGACTGTGAGCTCTGCCTATGCAACTGCAAAGCCAGGGCATGTGGAGTAGCAGCTGCTGGCACCCAATGTTTGGCCTTGACATGGCACCATCCTCACACATGCAGCCCATGACAGTGTCAGGAAACTCTCCCTTCTGTAGCAGTACCCTGGAAATCCAGGTCAGATCCTGTGTTTTCTTCCGGCACATGATACTTTCTGGATCTACTTTAACATCCTTCCATTTCTATCTTCATTTAATTTTTCCACCCATCCACAGAACCTTCCACCAAGATGGACCTTTCTTTTGATTTGTGATGGACACACGGTTCCTTGAAAAACCTGTCTGTGCTGTCCTAAACACTGGCTAGAAATCTTGCAGACACATTAAGGTGATCTCCTTTTTCACCAGGGACTTGATGACTAAAGGTGTGCTGTCACTAGCATGTTGATATTATTTGCATGTTGAAACACTTTGGCCTTTTTGTTAGGTAAATTGTGCTGAGTTCAATGGAGTCATTTTAAGGCTGAATTTAAGCCTAAACATTTATTCAGTAGATTTGATTTAGCCTCATCATTATTTACTTGTTTGCAAGAATTCTCTCTTCAGCACCCACCTGGAGTTTCTATTTTATCACATTTTGCAATCTAAAATTTGGCTAAAAGAGAAGCCCTCAAGGTTGACAAGGACTAGGATTGACAGAACTATGGCTGTTTGAAATCCCTGTTGTCCATTTAAATTTTAATGTTTCTATCATTTGTTCCTCAGTGTAAATTAACAGCCATGGCAGTGTGTTGGGTTTCTTTTCTGAAGTCAAGACTTTAAATTTAATTCAATAGCCTAGATTTACAGCTATTCTATATTTCACAAGGCAGAATCAATAATGTGACTGAAGTGAAGAAGATAAAAATTTATGGTATCTTGCAATTTAATGGTTGAAAAGATGCAATTGGAGAGATCATAAATTGTGAAGGAGTTTATGCTTCATTGCTCCTGATTCAGTGCTTGCTGTTAGAACTTGATTTGTGACTATTCACAAGGTGTGATTAATGGTGTGATCGATGCTTGCTTCAGTGCAGTAAAGCAGTTGTAATGCTCTTCATTAGAATAAATAAAATAAATTGACTGAAGCTTTATAAAAACTGTGTAACATTTAAAATCTAAAATGTCAATTTTTTTTCCTGTTACAATTTAGGTTTCTTCAGACAGTTTCCACCTACATCACATCACTCATTGTCATTCTTTTTGGATATTATAGAAATCCATGTGGGTTTGGGTTAGCTTTATGCAAAGCTCAGTGAAGGGGAAAAAAAAGAGTTGAATAAGACTGACTAGAGCCTAAGATTTTCAGGTGGCTGTGTTTTGCTATCCTGCAAACGTACATTTATCCTCCTTTAACATGTGGAAGTTTAAAGGAATCAAGGCAGAAAATGAGCCTTCCATACACAGCTGTACTAAAAACAATAAAAAATAATAGTTTTCATTGTTTTTAAATAGGATGGCTGTATAATCGGCACCCTAGTAGAGACAATGAAGATAAAGGGGCATTTTTTGAGCAGCATTACTTTGGTTTAATGATGTTCATTGCATAATCCAATGCTGTCTCACAGTATGCTCTAAAACAGGCAGGGGAATATGAGAAAACTGCAACAACCATGAAAGGCAGTGGGATGTAATGATTTTGATGTAGTCATTTGAAGAATTGGGCTCCAGGAGATGCAAACAAGAAATAGTGTTGAGAATGCCCTAGGATGCCTTGCACGTGCCAGTTAAGCCCCCTGCAATATATGGATCATTTTGAAGTTTAAAAATGTCTAAGTTTAAACATGCTGTGTAAAACCTGGTGGTGAAGAAATTATACTGTGAAATTTAGGGAAAATAGCAAAGAGAAGGCTTAAATCTAGAGCTTTTCCACTTGCTTCAATCTTGTTTGCTTTTGTTTGTCTCATTGAGAGATATACCTTGTAATTGGCTGTAGAAGTTTCCACTGTGCTCCTTTGCTCTGATTGTCTTTGGTGTCCTTTGTCATGATGTACTTGGAGATTTCAGGTTTGTGTCTGATTTTTTACTAGGAGCTACAGGTAATTCTAAAACAACTGGACAACAAGGCACTGTTTTAACACATTTACATATTCTGTAATGCAGTGAACTGAGTATTTCCTGTAATTTGTGCATCTTGAAATATGCTGAAGCAACTCCTGGCATCAATGATCATGCATTTGCTCATTGGAATTGCAAAGAGAATGAAAAATGTAGGGAACTTCAAACATTTTTGAAACATATAGCTATGTCAAAATTAGTGTTTCTATTATTGCACACAGTATTTACAGACTAGCAGTTGTCACCTCACCAAAAAAATATCTTAAGATAGATCATATTCTGTCTGTCATCAGTCTGGCAGAGATTCAGGTATTAACTGCGACACGTTCTGACAGTAAACACATAGTAAAATGCATGAGACTGTAATATAAGTAGATAAGCCTTTCTTTTGCAGGTTTTTTTTTTTTTTTTTTTTTTTTTGCTCCCTCACTGCAGATTGAAAAGCCAGTAATTCACACACACAAAGGGGTTTCTGTGAGTCATAAAAACCAAGACTGGGTGGGTAAGGACAGAAACTATGTAGCTGAAGCCACAGCCCCCAGGGCATTGTAGCTGAAAGATCCCAAGAGCTCACAATGCTGTGGTGGGCAGAGAGGCACAGTTAGTAGGCAGTTGTAGTTACTTGACCTGCTGAATTTGCCTCTACCGAACAGCTATCCAAAAATATAGAGTCGCAAGGAGATGTGAAGCTCTAATTGTGCTTAACACAAAAGAAAGTTGAGTAAACTTAAATCTCCACCACTTGTGGGGTAGGCGGGATACCTGTGTCCCCCACTTTTTTTTTTTCCCAAGGAGCTGATAGCCTATCCARCCTATTAAGCTGATTTGAGAAGTTATAATGGTAATAATGCTGAGCCCTTAGACAGAACTCGTCATCTTACTGTATCTCACTGCACTATCAAACTGCATCATTAGTCTTGTTTTACAGATAGGAAGACTGAAGCTTTGAAAGATTTCTCCAAAGTTGCAGGCAAATTTGCTACAAAGTCCTTCCTCCCTACTCTTTAGACCTGCACCCTATTTGCTGGGCTTTTGTGCCCCTCTTGTCAGTGAAGAAAGCCATACTATTAATAAGGAGTGCCAGAAAGTATGCCATGATACTATTTTGTTTGGGATTTTTTAACTTTTTAATTATTTATTTATTTTTAAATAAATTTTGCTAAGTAGAAATGTTATAATTATTTGGGCAGCTTATAGATACGTATTCAGCCACAAACATGTAGGCACTGTATAAACAGAACATTTAGTTACCAAGCTGATGAATGATCATTTTAGTGGGAGAGCAGAGCCCTATTTGTTCAAATGTGGCATGCAGTAAGGCAATGTCCCAGTTTTCATCCAGGCTACCTTCAGTGCTGAAAGCAATATAATAATACTGGAGAAGCAAAATATTAGCCTATGACGGGGATGGGAGGGCTGACCTAATGCACCTTTACTGCTTCTTGYGCCTAATCCAACCTCTACAGAAACAGATGGACTCTGCACTGGGCTGCGTATGGACATCCTCAGTTAGTTTTACCAACGCCGAGGGGCTCACCTGCAGGAGGAAGCTATTGGGAAATAGGAGAGGGTTTGAACTGAAATTGCTCTTCCATGCTGCCTTTCACAATGGGCTTTTTTTTTTTTTTTCAATGGATACCTTTCTGCAGTCTAACTTAGTCCACTTCAAAGTGGACTAAACAAAAGGTTACTCTTCAGGCAGAATGAGATTGTTCATATAGGAAACTATTACAGAACAGCTATTCCTGGCTTTTTCTGGRTGAAAGAAAAGTCATTAGTCCCTCAGAAGTCTGGCCGTGTTTGGAATATGGAGAGGATGGGTTTACTAGCACTGGTTCACCACCATGCAAAGGTGGTAGCATGTAGCCTTTTTTACGGTTTTACATGCCCATGATACACCATGTGAACACCCAGAATGTTTATGCCTTCTTTTTATTTTTCTTCCTGAAGTAAAGTTGCTTTTTCTTGTCTAAGCAAATATATTTTCTCATTGCTTAGGTATCTTCTGCAAATATTGGGTTCTCTCTTGCATCAAATGTTCTCCTGTCTGTTTTCCATTTCTCTGTAACAGTATCAGTGGTAAACATTTAACAGCATGCTCAGTGCTTTCAGCTGAGGCTCTCAATTTCAAGTTACAGATAGAAAAACTGAGGTGGGGCATGATTTACCCAAAGCTAGGCATAAAGCCTATTTGCAGACCCTTATTAACTTCAGTCCTGCATCTTGTCCATGGGCTATTTCAGCATAGGGAAAATTATCCCTCTATACCAAAGGAACCTTCTCACTTTTTGAAGATGTGTATGAAGAGATCTTGGCTCTACAAGCAGCACCCAGTAGATGCTGCTGAAGAACACCAGCAGCAAACCTGCTCTCATGGCTTTTATTGTCACTGTTGCTGTTGAAAGGAATACCATTTATTCCTCTGTTGTTGCAAATTTGAGGTGGGCTGACAGGTTTACTGCACAATCAAGTTAAACAATCACTTACATATGAAGGGGTGGGGGAGGTTATGAAACATGGAGTGCTACTCCTTTCAGGGGAAAAAAAGGTGCCTAAATATGTTTCTTTGACTTACCTGTCTTCTGATATATATATTTTTTCTTTTAAAGGTAGGCAGGAGAAAAAATCTAAGCTACCTACTACTCTTAAATCTCCAGTCAACAAGKTTTAAGGACACAGATGAACAGAATAAGAGTGAAATCTCTTATAATGTCACTTCTGAGAGATACTGATACCTGGATAAGGGGAGCAATAAGGACAGACAACAATTAGGAGATAAAAAGGAGAGTTAACTGAAAAGATTGCAGAATGGTTCGTTCCTGTAAATGTGGGGGTTTATAACTTCAGTTCAATAAATATGCAATACAATTAAACTACAATAGTAATATTATTACTGAAACCAAAATTAACTCATTACTTCTCTTGGCAACAAGTCATAATTCAGTGGCTGGGAAAAAAATAGTAAGTTCCAATTGTTTGACAAGGAAGTTTTGCTCTCACCCATGGCTATATTGTCCCTGCTGTAACCTGGTTCTGAGCATCCTTTCTGCATGCAGAGAAGGTTCCTGTGGTTATGCTGGTATTTTCCCAAATGCCGGCAGAACTGAGCTTGCCTGTTGATGCTGCTGGGGAAAGCCAAGAAGAAACGCTGTTGCAGGGCAGTTCTGGCATCTGGGAATTATAGCAGCTGGTGTGGGGAGGGAGTCAAATGAGCAAATACTTTATGAAGGAAATGGAACCTGATAGCAATGTTAAACTAAATTTCAGACTACTAGAAATGCCACCAGTCACCTCTCTCGCTGCTAACACAGAGCTGCAGAATTCTGAGGTGATCTTTTTTTTCCRATTAATTCACTGTAGAGCTTTAGTTGTAGTGTCTCACACAGAGGACAAGTCTACCTTTTCCACAAAGAAGAATTTTGCAGCCTAATGCATTTCAATTGTATGAACATGTTTCTTATGTTTACTCTTTCTTGTATGTAATCTAAATTCATTGTTCCTAATCATATTTTCCTGTTCTGTAAAGAACAACTCTTTTCTGTCTTTATCAACTCCTTTCAAATGGCTGTGGCCTTGAACTCTCTTTATTGTTATTTAGCTAAACTACTTTTTTCATCTTCCCCATTAAATCTGCCCAGTCTCCTGAATATAGCTTTTACTTTTCTTTTGACTTGCTTTGGTATGTCAGTGTTATTTAAACAAAAGATCCCAGAGGCCCATGGAAAGGGAATGCTGTATCTTTTAGCTGAGCAGGAAAACAGTTGTGTAACATTGTACCAAATCACGTAGGCCAGAGTGGTCATGACTGCAGTATTTACATGCTTGTTTTTGACAGTAATGATCCTTTCCCCAGCAAATTTCTGATAATTTCTTTCTCCCAGAGCCCTACACCCTCCTATTTACTGTGCTAGCAATGGATGTTACAGTACAGCGTATAAATGCTTTTAGGAAATTCTGCTCTGTCTTCCCCTTGCTATTATCGCTTTTTGTCTGATTCTGAGTGTCTATGTCTAGTATCTACCAGTTCCTTCTAGATCCCTCACAGTTCATTAGGGGGTTGCTCAATTTATTAGGAACCAATCATGCATTCATACCTTCTTCCATCTGAAGTGCACTTTTAAATGTTAGACTACACACTAATCAAGTTGAACATGATAATGAGAGCACGTTCACATTGTTAAGGTAAATGACCCAATGCATTTATAGTGAAGACATATTTTAACTACAGTTTGTGCTTTTCATTGCAATATTGAACATTCTGAGGAACTCTGAATATGTTGTTTTGTGGTCACCTTGCAAATGTGTGATTATTGTTACATTGCCGGCAGAACTCTGCCCATTTTGTTACTGCTTTGTGATAAATTTCTAAGTGCCATTAGGTGGGGAGGATTTTATGGCATAAATTTCTTGTTGTAAATTAGACTAATAATGCATGAATGAAATGTACATGCACCTTTAAATGCACACACACTTACACTTACATATAGTAATATTACCACAGTGGTGAATAGTATATCAGGCTGAGCTTTGATACTGTGCGTGTTTTCTAAGGGAAGGTAGTAGGTATCCATCATCAGCTTCAGTGTTAATAAGACAGGATCTGAAGCTGACAGGTGGAGTTAAAGAGCAAAAGTGAATGAGTGTTTTGGAGGTAGGAAGGTGGGAGATAGTAAACACACAAAAAGTTTCTCTTCTGTCTGCTGAATGAGGCATGTTCTGGGATTTGGGTAATTTACTTTTTTCATCCCCCAAAAAGGGGAAAGGAATTCCTTGAAGGAGATTTTCAGATTGTCTAGAAGAACCAAAACTCAGTTTGTGCTAGCTGAGACATTCTGTTCTGGGACTCCTGCATGTGAAAAGAAAAAGAAAATTTTAGGTGAGTAAATGGGAGTGATCATGATACAGAGCAAGCAGGTTTATGCCTCATTTTTGTAATCTGATGCCCAACCTCCTGGGGCTAAATACACAGCAAAACGAAAGTAAAGCATGTGCTAGGTAATCTAGTTAACGTCAGTAATGATAGCAGCAGGGGTTAGCAGACAGCAGTGACCCTAACATGCTACCAGGGTCCCAGTGTTGTGTGCTTGCTGGACCCAGCAAGTGCAGGCTGCTTTCGTTGTGCATACTGCATAGGTGGAGCAGAGCTCCCTGTTCCAGCTGTGCCTTCCTTCTGGTGCGCAGCAGCCTTCCCAGTGCAATGAAGGTGGTCTTTAGCTTGGTGCTTCTTCATAAGGTGTTTTATGACTGAACACTTTCTCCTGGGGATCCTTAAATTGGACTTCATTGCCTCATGCCAATTAATTCACATCTGCCTCTAAGAAATACATGTCAGCATGTGAGTGAGGTGATGCTCGCCTATCTTTCTGCTATTCCTGCTAAAAGGTGTGGATCATGTTTTTTCCCCATTCTGATCTAAAAGTTTCCATCACAGTCACTTTAAAGTATGTACCTTTCCCAGAGCTGTATCTATATTTGAGACCTGACATTGCTGTTACAAATTTCTGTGTATAAGTTAAGACTCTCAGCATGAGGTTGAGGTGTACTTTTAAGCTGTTGTTCTTGTTTGCAAAGGTATAGTTTTATTTCAGTATAAAACTCCAGACTAATTATCTCTAAAGTCACATGGGAAGTTGCACATTAAAGACAAAATTTGGGCCTAAGCTTTGCCAGCACTTTTCAGGGCAGGGAAGATGATGAAAGGGCACAATTCTTGGAATAATCCATGTCCTTTACCCAAAGTCTCTTAAGTTGCACTTCTCAGGGCAGGTATGTACCCTCCCCCTTTGATCCACACATCTTTCACCTCAGGATGGCCAGAAAGCAGCCCTCTACTCCTTTGGGGAAAAGCAATAAAATAAGATCATTTTCACTCTGGAATCAGTATTTTACCATTTTGAGCATAGTGGCCAAAATGTTTACACTTGGTTATTTCTGATATTTTGCATGGTTTACATCTCTTGCCACTGCTTATTTTATTACATTTTACTTTATCATTTTATATTTGCAAAAACTATAATTTACAAGATAATATCATTGGTTTTCATTATTTTGGCTGTACCACTCGTATTCCTAACATAAAATAAGCAGTGAAAAATGGGCACTGAGCCCAAACTCTCACAGATATTTATATGTCTCTAAAATCCAAACTGGAGTAGGCAAATGGAAATTTTGCATTGCAGTTGAAACAAGCTTAACATCTTGCTGAAAGTGCTGGAAAGCCAAACCCAGATTGCAGTCAGCAAGTACAGGGGGACATGGAAGCTCAGATGTGAACTGTACATTAGCAAATATTAGCTTGCGCAGCTGAGGCGAAAGGATTTACACAACAAAGGAAAATAATTTGGTTTGTGATATTTTTCCAAGAAAAGGGCAGAATACATGGCCTGACTGCACTTCATCTCCCTCTTACAGATAAGTCAATGGCATGCACTGCATGAGCCTCTGCACTGCCAGTGAGCCATGTTTTCATGTGTTTTTTGCAGACTGGTTGAGACTGAAGGGTGCTTTTAAACATAGGACTGCATTGTTTTTACTTAATGCGTCTGATCTCTTTGCCATAGGTCAGAGGAAATCCTAATTAGAGAAAAGCTACTTCTGATGACCATGTCACGTTGTTATGGTAGGTTTGGTACATTTTCTAGTGCTTATAGTTTTAAATAGAAGAGCAGCAGGTCTCACTGCTTTACTTAAGATAATACTGTGCAGTCTTGATGAATCTCTTTCCTCTGGTATTTTGTCTATGCTATCCTTTCTAAAGTTCTACTTGGTGCTGTTGGCTGTTTTTTCACTGTTAACATTCTAGTAAAATCACAGCTTTTGCTTTTAAAAAAGAGAAAGCAGAGATCAGTGAACTACCACAATGAAAAGTTCAAGAAGCATCTAAGTTCTAATGTATAATCTCAAACATATGTTGAGAATCTTAAGCCTTAGAGCCTTAGTTAATTTTTCTTCTAAATAGATGTCCACTGCTAAGGCCAAACTTTTTTCTAACATTGTTTTTGATGAAAATTTGTTTTCTGACTAAAGAAACTATTTTATTTCAAAGATTCTGCAACAGTTTTAACTTTTATTAAAAAAAAATGCAATCCTCTCCCCCAAATATTTTGGCAGAAAACAGATATTTACATTTGAAATTGCTACCAGAGTAGATATAGCTGGGATGCCTTGTTTTCTTTAGTGGCTCCTTGCTAATTTCTACCATGTGCTGCCATGCCACATTCACTCCAATGGCAGATGAAATCCTATCAGAGATTCTGGTTTTGGGGAAGAATAGGAATGAGATGAAGCTTCTCAGCAATGATGGTCTGGCTCCAAGGCAACATTTCCAAAATGCAGTGTACAGTCAAGTCTAACACTCCATTCCCTGCCTCTATCATGGGGCCCTTCAGTGTAATTACTTTCCAGTTTGCTCCTTTTCACTATATTCACTTTTG
Source organism: Apteryx rowi (assembly GCF_003343035.1). NCBI lineage: Eukaryota > Metazoa > Chordata > Aves > Apterygiformes > Apterygidae > Apteryx > Apteryx rowi. The sequence continues at coordinate 2,314,696 of NW_020447309.1, forward strand.
CTCAGACTATAGTGGTTTGTGTTTTGGATGCTTATTTTGGAATTTGTGCTGCTTAGTGGAAATTGACTTTATTTAGCACTTGGGTTTGAGTGCAATTTCTGTCCTTGTTCCATCCTTTGGGATTTGGTGGGTCCAACCCTCCAGACCCAAAGTAAACCACCCTGTGCTGGCATTGCTACAGAGTCTCTGAGGACTTCCATGAACTGCTAAGTATGAGGGGGTTTTGGCAGGATCTGTTTTGCCAAGCACTCTGACAACCACAGCAGCCACAGGGGACTCACCTGCATCCTGCATTCTTGCTAGATGTTGGCTTCCCTCAAGCACTATCTGTGTGTTCAGTCTGACACCAGCCTGGGAAATGCCATAGGATCCCTCTGCAAGGACACAAGGAGCAATTTCAAACAAGGGGGTTGCAGGAGGCGTGAAGTTTACCAGGTGACAGAGTGTCTTTACCTATCCCAGCACCAATCTCTGCAATAGCCTTGGCACACGTGGCTCCTGCAAGTGAGGGATTGTTCCCACACTGGTGAAATCAGCCACCTCCTAGGCACCATATAACTTAGATCTGTGCTTCCAGGTTTCCCTTCACTCCAAACCCTTCCTCTTAACCCCTTTAAATAATATATCTCTGCCCTTCTCAATATGCTGTTTGCTGAGTGGCAGGGAAAACAGACTTTTCTATCTGTTCGGTCCTTTCCAGACTGAACCCCTTCTAGATTGTCAAAAAGTGTGCTTCTGGGGAAAAACTCACTCTTCGTTTCCTGGGCACTTTAAAATTGGGCTATGACAAGGGGCAGGCTGAGTCAGCATTGGAGGATGCCCCCTGCTTTTCTCTTCCCCATGCATACCCAGGGGAAAAAGAAAAAACAAATGGGAAACACCCTCCCTTGAAGGGATGCATGTGACACCTGGAAGAAAGGGGTGTATGCCCTTACAGTGCTGTCGGACCTTCACAAGTCCAATGTCTCATGGTCCCATGTAACTAGCGCTCAGTCCAGGGACTTCTGTCTCTTTCTGTCCCTTGTTTTCTATAGCCTGGAAAATTCATCCAAAAGCATCCAGGAGGCACGGGAGGCCTGGAGGAAACGTGCTTCCTATTGCTTGGGGTGGTTTTGAAAAGCAAGTGGTGCTCCCCCTTCCTGGTCTTTGGTGTGTCTAAATGCTGTGGAGGAAATGTGGGACAAAGAAGATCTAGATGGCAGCTGGATGACAGGTGTGGCACTGCTACTGGCATGCATGGGGCAGACAGATATGTGTCACTGGACAGATATGTTTTGTCTATGAATTCTGAACTCCTTAAATGGCCTGTAGGTGCTCAAGGCCTTGCTGAACAGATATGCTGTGCTGCTAAGCTTATGCTCATAAGGAGAAAACTGCTGGCCCCAAGGCAGGGGAGGAAGTGGTCCCAACTGGTCCCCCATCTCCCCCCTGCCTCTTCTTCTGCTCTTGCAGTAAGCATATGTCACTGCCCAGCAAGCATGCACTGTAATTAGGCTGCAACCTGGACCTAAGCTGCAGAACTGAGGCCAAGCAATAACCTTTAGCTCCTCCTAGCAGCCCTCCTGAGTTGCATCTCATCTTTACTACCAAAGGGTTCATGCTGGGAGGAAGTGTACATGTAGTAATGGCAACAAGGAGTACATCTGTAATGTATGATTTTTTAAAATAAAATAATTGTCTGTGACTACATGTCATGGATATAGATATCCATCTCTACTCTCACTTTTATTTTACTCTGATTTGTATTTCCTTATAGTTTCTCTCTCTTACTGTTTTTCTCCATTTCTTTCATTCAGCTCCTATGAAAGACTTTTCCTGTAACAGACACAACTCAAGGTCTTGGTTCTTAACAACTTTCTAGGGGAATATCAGTGCTTCAGGTTAGAAATTTTCAGTCTGAACCCATATTTACCAAGGCTGAACTTTGTAATAGCCCTGCAAATCTATCAGCACCTTCTTATCTGTAAAGAAGAGGGAAGGTGAGAATTTGTTTACTTTCTCTCTAAAACATACCACAGACTTCTCCCATTCCCCACCCTCTTTTTCCTTTCATTTGCACTTTAGTCAGCTCTCCTGAGAGGTCTCATTGCTGGGCCTGACAGCTCCATTGAGGAAAAATGACAGTATTGTGGGGCGTGATAAGCACAAAGATCTTTGGCAAGGAAAATTGGGCTGTAATATTACATTAATGTGCTTACTTGATGAATAGGATGCACTTGTTGCTGGATGAGTGCTTTGTTCTGAAAGATCCAGCTGGCTCCTGACCTGCATTTAGATCACCCATATGGTGATTAACTATGCATTTTTAATACTTAATAAAAATGTTTGTTTATTATATGGGCTGTATAAGATTGATGATACTCATACTTTTTCTGTTGTGGTTAAACTACTTGAGTTTTGCACATGAAGTGATAAGGATACTGTCAGTATTCTGAAGTAGCAACTTTAACTGCTTTAGTTTAATAATTTCCTCAAATTTGATTGTTTGTTTTAAGCATCTCTTAGATATTTCCTGTTTGATGATATCAATGAGAGATTTCCTTATCATTTGGGAGGATAGTTTTCTCCTCAAAGTTTTGCAAGGAAGTCCTCACTTCTCAGTAGCACTGGTCATTTGAAGGTTTGCTGCTAATATTCTCCAAGCTAATTTGCACCAGGCAAGTCAATGTCATGTTAATAGCTCCTCAAGCCAGTACAAGCTGAGCTGGTATGTGACATGATGAAATGGTGAATCTTCATAGTGCACTAAGAGTCTCTGGAGCAAGACTGTGAAGGCTGGCTCACTAGCCCAGGTATACTTCTCCTAGTTCTGCAATCAGCTTGGCTGGTGTTAATTCTGCAGTCTCTGCAGGAGGCTCCATTGTGTGGTATAGGCATGCCCTCTGGTACTTTATTTTTCTTCATATTTTTCTCCCTTAGTCAATTTTATTGACAGAAACAGATGCAGTCTTACGCATTCAGGAAAAAAACCCTAGCAATTTAAGCCAAGCCACTTATCAAGCCAAAGCTATAAAGGAAAATAATTTGTAAGTGGAAGCTGGTTGCATTTTTAACTCAAAGGTGCTGCCATCTGTCATAATAAAATAGTTGTGTTGATGTAGAACCCTACCCCCAAGGACCTCAATGTTAAGACCATTAAACCTCATAACATCCCAGTGAGGGACCTAATAATAGTATATCTATTATTGCAGATGGAGGAGATAAAACTGAGTTAAATGACTTGCCCAAGAATTCACTATCTGTTAGTGGCAAGACCAAGAATTGAACTAATTGACCCTGTCTTTCAGAGCCTTTAAACCCTGAGACAATTCTGCTTCCTCATCCACAACCGTTTCACTCACGGCTTATCTTAACATGTTGTGTATGAACAGCCAGATAACTGTAATATGTTTGAATTATGTGGGGTGTTTTCCAGTGTAAAAAACACATCTCGCATATTAAGCATATTCATTTTTCTCTCTGGTTCCTCCAGTTCATCTAAATGATAAGGCATTATGGGGCCCTATATTTTATTTTTCATTTTGAGATTTGTACAGAGCAATTTTTTTTCTTTCCCCACCGTCTTACCAGATTATAATTTTATCCAGTACATAAGCTAACTTCATACTTCATTTCTGCCATTGATATGACTATTTTCTACAGTGTAAATGAAGYACCTGGCATGATAAATATTAAAGTGTATCTGCAGTTTCATTTCCATATACAAATGATATTTTTCAAAGAATAAAACTATTGCTGCAGTGTTTACCAAGTGTCCCCATTTTAATTCTGATCTTCTTGAATAGTATTTCAATACAGCAAGCTGGTAAGGCAGTTCAACATCATTTCTCTTCATTTGTGGCCATGTTATATTATTTCAACATAATCATGCAGTAGTAGAATGAATTTATGTTTATAGCATACTATTCATATTGGAAAATGTGCATATAGATATTGCAATAATTCTAATATTACATTTCACTACCTTTTCAGTGACAGGAAAATGCAGTATTCTACCACACTGAGTTACAAATGCTATATAATATAATCTTGCTGAAATATCTGTTTCAGATCTTAGCTTTGCAGTCTTAATAAACCTTCAGTGTTATCACAAAATTAAGATTTAGGTAAATATCATCTGTGTGTTCTTAAATGCTGCATATTTCCACTCTTTTAACCTTGCCTATTAATTGACTTTCTGTCATGTAACTTGTAATATTAAAAACATACAGCTATACTGGTTTATATTAGCATTTACTTTCCTAACTGTTTAACATAATCTTTCTTTTGCTACTAATATAGAGGTCTTTCTGTGTCTTGTCTTTGCAAATAGGCTGTCTTTATTCATACTGCTGAGACAGTTTGTTTGCAGTATTTTGTAGCTGTCTTTCTGGAGAAAGGAAAGTCAATTATGTTGGTTAGAAAGGCTGAAGTTGGGAAAGAGGAACGTGTGACAAGGTTACTGAACTATCAGAAGATTATGCAATGGCCTGAATCCTTTTCAATTATTACACAACATCTGCTATGCTTTAGCGTATGCAACTGTGACATTTCCTGCATTTGAAGGGGCCTGATTCTTTCCTGTAGCTTTGTTTTGCACCACTTAAGATCTAGTAGCAGCAGTGTATACTACCTCACTTCTGAGTAGTACTGGGGGAAAAAAGAATTTAAAAATCAGGACAAAAATCAGAGTGCTATACCACATGCACAGCCTCTGAGTAACTCAGCTCGATTAATGGTGGATGGTAACTCTTCAATAGAAATGCTGTCAATTCTGATAGAGTTTTTGACATCCTCTTTACCTTTCCTTGATCAAATCTAGATGTGTTTTTAGGAGAGCAAATCACTTATTTAATGCAGTATAACTATCATTCATTGTCATAAATGTGAGAGGTTAAATGACTGTTTTCCTGATATAAACTATTAGGTCTATAAACTACATTTCAGGAGGGAGGGAGAGGTAATTGCAATTACAGGGATGTTAGCACACTGGTTATTTGATTTTGAATTGTTGGACATGAGTAGAGAATAATCTGATATACTGGTTTATTTTTACTGCCTTTATGGTAAAGACAAATTTAAAAATAGCTATTTTTTGTGTACATCCTGCTGTTTTGCAGTGCCATGGCTAAGCCCGTGAAAAAGGTAAAATTAATTTTAGACATTCCTGCATGGGATATGCTGCTGTTGGTGAAGCAAAATAATTTATCAAAAATAAATGAAAAAATAGTGGGCAAAGAGGATTAGTGTCAGCGGCAAATAAATATCTAACTCCCACAACACTGATTAAAATTCAGAATCTGCAGGCCCTAGCTTGACGTCTTCTCTGTTACCAGTGAGAAATGAGTTGAAGGCCTCACTTAACTTTCTGAGGTAAGTATTTGAATTGCAGGACCTTTAGTATCCTCAAAGCAAACATAGGGGAAAAGGCAAAAAATTAAAGGATGTTTCCCAGAGGGAATTAGTCTCTCAACCCCTCTGCTACCACATCCTAGTGGGAAACCTGCTCTCCCACTTCCTGTGCAGCACCAGTTCAGCATCGTGAAAAATGAAAAGGAGACTTCCTTTTTTAAAGCTGTAGACTGGCTTCTCTTCTCTAAATGCATTTAAAATGTCTTTTAAAGGTAGAGCACTGCAGGAAGGCTGTACCAAGCAGGCACTGGAAATATTGGGTTTTCCAAGGTTTGAAACAATGAAAACTATAAATATGCTAGAAGCTGTAGAAATACTTTAGGGTCCCTTTTTCAGTTATGTTTGCAGTGACCTCTTCTGATCATTACTCACAAGATATTACAGATGACTAGTGGGTAGCATCACACGTGATTTCAGTTAGTAATATCTGTCAATATTTATTTTGGTCTAGGAGAGGGGAAGCAATTCATTCAAATTACTACCGAAAAGAACAACATTTGGGCTCTGAAGCAGTCAGTGTTTGAGCAGTTTCGTCATGTAAGTCCCCTGAGTTGTCTCCTGGGAGGACTTGTGCTTGAAGTGGTGCACTTGCTTGGATATTTATAGGCCTGAGGCCAGTGCTATTCAATAACCTTAATATTTATTGTAAGAACCTCTACTTTGTTGTCAGGTGTTCTCAAAAGACCCTTGGCAGAGAAAACTGAGAGATATTATGATCCTTTGGGCAGTTAAAAACAACTGATTTCATTGATGATCTTAATATTACTGATGCTAATGGTGTCGCTCCATTTAGCTTCATACTCTAATCAGCAATGCCTTGACTGCAGCTATTAGTAAAAGTTTTAATAGTTAATCAGTTGATGCCATTTAAGAAGATGCTATTATGGCAGTTATCTCTAGTGTTGTTCTTAAGATTTGCTTAGGATTTTTAATTATGTAAAAACCAGTCTTTGAGTTAGTCTGCAGTATTCATTGTGACACTGCATACGTGGGACTTGAGAGAGAGACATAGGAAATGTGTCCTTGCCCTGGATTGCAGAGTGGGAGAAGAAATTAAGGCCTCCAGAAGAAAAACAACTCATTGTCAAAGCCATGACTTCTTTGCAAGTCTGAACTAAACTGTCTGTGGAAGCTTTAGCTTGTGCACTAGCTCTCAGGCCTCCTGTTCTCCACCTGCTATTTGCCTGTGGAGTTTTTTACGAGGAAACTTCCCACCATACTGCTTCCTGTTAAAGTTTCCAAAAGGATGGGAGAGATAGGAGATAGATCAAGGAAGATGTCGTTAGTCTGTCTTCTGCAGTTGTTTCACTTCTTATAAAATATGTTTATGAGATTGAAGGAAAAGTGGCTGAGACTGCCTAGGAGTGTAGGGTAGTTATTTTAGGATGCTTGGATCAAAATCACCGTTTCAGGGAGAATGTTAGTTTTCTGGATGCAGCTCTCTGAAAAATCTAGACCAGGAAAGATTATAATCTGATGGCATACTCTAGGCATATGGATTCAAATGAATCCTTTTTGGAATTCTACTGGATTGTCATGTGTGCAGGAGAAGAAGGCAGGCACTGCAACTCTGTGAATCTAAGTTTTCCTTTGTTTTAATAAAACTACCTCAGAGATTAACAATTTTTCTGACCTGAAATTAATCTTTTCGTTTTGGCAAGAACACCTCAACAGCCAGACTTGCAGTAATTATCCATAAAACCCTATTCTGTTGCACTTCACATACATTTTAATACCACAAAGTATTTTTTACAAACATGTGAGTTTATTCTTGAAATCTTTCTGGATTCTCAGTGAAGCAAAACTGAACATACATTCTTAGATTAATAGATTTAATATCTATTATTAATTTTTTGTTTTTGCTGATACAAATTCAGCATTCCTTTGGAATGCTGAACCCAACTTTCCCATAGACAGGAAAAATGTTATTGACCTAATTTGCAGACTAGAAAACAAAGATCCATGAAGTTAAATTAGCTGCCATTGTTCATCCCGTACAATGTGATGTGTGACAGAAAAGAACCCAGAAGGCTGGTTCTGCACGTTGCGTATAAGGCTCTGTTAGAAAGCTTCCATGGCTGTTATATAATAGGAGATTTCAGCTTTTGCACTGTGCAGTGGAAGGTCAGAGGTGAGAAGATGAACTAATAACACCACCTAACCCATAGGAGAATGAAAAGGCAGAATGATTTTCAGCCTGGTACCAACTTAATATGTAGGTCATAACAAGAGGGATGGTGTGGAACATGAGTAGGAACGTGCATTTTGTGGTACCAAAGGATGGATTGTTGCTGGCTTATTGCCTGACCTGGAGCTAGGTGAAGAAGTTAGCCCTTGTGTTGGAGAGGTTGACTGCTGGGATTTTTTCCTACATGGAAGAAATTCTAAATCTAATATAATTTGGTGAGAGGAGGCCAAATTTGGGCCTGTCAACTTTGACACATCCCTTAAAAGATTCCAAATGATAGAAATGGTGTGTAAGAGAGTTGTAACAAAGGAGAGGTTTTCAGTTCTTTTAACAGAGAGCTACATAATCACACTTTCTTGCAGAAGCATTCAGTGTGAAGATCTGTCAATAGCAATCTCAAGCTGTGAATATACAATTGAGCTTTATTATCCCTTTGTTATTTTGTAACTACATAGGTATGACAGACAGAAACTGATTTTAAAAGAAATTCACAATTGTCAGTGTGTCACATGCATGAATCCCACTGCTGGAAGTTTTTCAGTAAATCAGCATCTTCGGGTAGGTGCGCCAAATGCCATATTTTAACAAAATGTTTTTGCTCCCAGTAGCACTCAAGCTCTTAATTTAAAGAGAATGAACATCCTAACTTTTTGTTACAGCTGTGCACAGCAGACAGATGGTGCTCTGTCTCACACAGGGCAGACATGGAACGACACACTTGAAAGTACCAGATATAAAAGGTGCTGAGAGGGCGGGGCATTTGGGCAAACCTTCAGTCGGAGCAGTTGCCAAGGCATCCCCAAGAACAGATATCAGTGAATAACCACTGTGTTGTAAAACAAGGATCATGCATAAGACAGCCCAAGTATCCTCAAAAGTTCTTCGTCTCTCTAAGAAGTACGGTGAAAGAGTATGCAGAGGTCTTCAACTTTCACGTACCGGGGTACTCTTTGCCTGCCTGTGCATCTTAAGATTTTATGGTGCTACCCTTCCTGGTGGGACCTGAAAACCTTCCACATAAAGTCCAGAGATATGGAAGTCTCTGGTGAACTTTATAGTTCTGTCTTTCATGGGCGATCAAGAGAAGGGAGCAAAACTCTGCCTGAGGGGGCTTTTGTTTTTAAGGGTTAACTTTTTGTGTGTTAAAGTTGGTTTGTGATTAATTTGTTTCAGGGTTTGGGGGAGAGGGTGTGTTGAATGTGTTTTGTTTGCCAGATGAAGGAGCTGTTTATGTCAGTTTTGTAGCAGAAATGTTTTTCCTGTTTTGTGCCAAACCTTAACTGCTGCTGCCTGCACATGTGCTTGGGTTCAGGGATTTCCATTTTTAAGGTGGTAAAGGTTTAAATCCCTAAGAAAGGGAAAAAATGTGTCTGTGAAGATGTGCATGGAACAGACATTTACCTCCCCAGGCACTTGATTTTTCTGCAACCTCATTTCTCCACCATATTTATTAAGTGCGTAGTGTAATAAAGGAAACCACAATTCACTTTCCTTAATCCAATTTCTGACATACCCTTGCGCAAATCCTCCAGCAGAGCCATCCACCTGTGACTGAGCTGACTGAGAAGCAAAGCAGAGAGAGGGCTGAGATCAGCTCCCTAAACCACTAGTCCGCAGTGAGTGACAGCTTGTTTGTGTGGCAAGTGATGTGCAGGATCTGGTTCTAAATCTCACAATGGAATTGCCTTGCTGTGACAGTGCCTGTAAGGTGCTTCAATTCAGCCACCCCCACAGGAGCAACAAAGGCCAAAAAAATCCAGTGCAGGTGTGCTTAACTTCAGAAAGAGGAACTATGTAAAAAACAGGGAAGCCCAATAAAGAGAAGCTAAAGTGGGCCACAAAAAGAATTAAATCCTTCCAGGGAGCAAGAAGGTCACTGAAGGACACTGTGCTGAGGGCATAGCAGCAGGGCATACCCCATCCTTTAGGAAAGACTTGAGACGGTGTAAAAGGAGGCCAGCATGGCTAATCAGCAAAGGAAAGAAAGTTATTAAAATTATGAAGGATCATTCAGAAAGCTGAAGCTGTGTCAAAACAAAGTAGAAAGGATCGTAAACTGTGGAAGACTAAATACAAAATTCTGATCAGGCTGGCTGAAAAAGAGTTTGAGGAGTAACTGACTTAAGGGATCAAAATTTCCACTAAACCTTTCTTTAGTCACAGCAGAAACTGCTATAAGGCGAATCAATGACCAGCAAATGAATCACAGAATCACAGAATCGCTGAGGTTGGAAGGGACCTCTGGAGATCATCTAGTCCAACCCCCCTGCTCAAGCAGGGTCACCTAGAGCACATTGCA
>NW_020447310.1:0-1348 GCF_003343035.1 Apteryx rowi
AGAATCTTAGAGATCAGTGGTCAAGAGCCGAACGATATCAGTATACCTGTTAACATGGCTGACCTAGAGTGGTGGCTCCAAAAYGCTGTGGCCATACAAAATGCTCTGTTAGGTTTCTGTGGTAAGGTACATTYGYGTCAGCCTCAGGGAAAGTTATGGCARGTGCTACAGCGAAATCAATGGATAGAAAAGTCCAAAGTAAGTAGGGAACCCCTTTCAGATGGCATTACTGTCTACATGGATGCGGGTAAGCGCTTGCGACGTGCCGTGTGCGTGTGGAAAGAAGGTGAGCAATGGAAACAACACGTCATGGAGGGACAGCCTCGGGATTCCCTTCAGACTTTAGAATTAACTGCGGTAGTTTGGGCTCTAACCAATTGGCTGAATACTCCTTTAAACGTAGTGACTGACTCAATGTATGTAGCAGGGATAGTACCATGACTGGAGGACGCCTTAATAAGGGAAACATCTAACCCGAGGTTGGGAAGTCTGTTCATGACCTTGCGCTCTGTGCTGGGTCAACGAACAGCAACTTGCTGTGTTATCCACATTCATAGTCACCAGCTAGACGTGGGGCTAGGCCAAGGCAATCAGCTCGCTGACAGCCTGGTTAGCTCAGTGTGTCATCTACCCCTATGGATAAGTTTCAGCAAGCTAGGCAAAGTCATGACATGTTTCATCAAAATGCCAAGGGCTTAAAAAGGCAATTTGCCTTGACAGAGAGTGAGGCCCGAGGTATTGYACAGGCCTGCCCAAGATGCRGGAACCATGGCCCAGGCATTGGGCTTGGGGTAAATCCAAAAGGGCTGAAAGCTCTAGAATTATGGCAAATAGATGTCACTCATGTTCCAGAATTCGGTCGGTTAAAGTATGTACATGTGACCATTGATACCTTTTCAAAAATGATATGGGCAACTGCATTACCCGGAGAAAAGGCACAACATGCGTGCAAACACCTGTTGGCTTGTTTCGCCATATTGGGCGTACCGGAGTGGATAAAAACGGATAATGGACCTGCCTATATCAGCCACAAATTCAGGGCGTTTCTGTCCCAATGGGGGGTTGATCATGTTACAGGAATCCCACACTCACCCACTGGACAGGGCCTAGTGGAGCGCACCCATCAAGTGTTAAAAGACTACCTAAGGAAGCAAAAGGGTGAGGAGACGGACGCACAGCAGAGGCTGCATCGTGCGCTCTTCACCCTGAATTATCTCTGTCTCATGGGCGACCATGAGGAACCCCCGGTGATAATTCACCACCAAAATCTTAAGTTTAATAATACAACAACATTACCACAGTTTAAAGTAATGTATAGGGACCCAGTCTCCGGAATATGGATTGGGCC
>NW_020447310.1:2043-24686 GCF_003343035.1 Apteryx rowi
GAAGTGAGCAATCCTGTCTTCACAATAGAGGGAGGATCCCGCGGCTATGTGAACTGTCCTTGAGCATTCCTAGACCATTACAGAAGGGGAAGACAAGTAGTGGTAAACAAGTCAAGGAGGGGGCTGACAAGCCCCTCCAAGTGAACAGCAACTTTGCACCAATCGTGTATTCGCTTTAGGCGCGTGAACAGAGACTGTAAACCAATCATACAGCTATTGCTAGTGCATGCTTATTGCTTGTCTATATATACTCTGTGTAAGCTCTAATAAAGGGAGAACGATCATACTCATATTGAGACTCCGTTGTTACTCCGGGTCTGTCTCCCACTCCGACACTCAACCTCCTTGCTTTCTGTGAAATGCCTCTGAATCTTTTTTTCTTCCACCTTCCACAAATTGAGAACATCCAGAATAGCAATTTAAAAATCAGTGAGACAGTATCTGCCTGTAATTATATACAGCTATGTTTGGGTGGCTCCATTGCAGAATTAATTGAAAAGACTGTGTGCTGATACAGCTCCTTGTAAAATTCCTTTCATAGCCACTGTCTGATAGCGTTAAATATAATTTCATGAATTGTTTTAGAAAACAATAAAATCTTTTTGTGTAGTAGACAGCAATAGCACTCAAAAACTGAATGCAGTAAGTTATAACAGGCACATTTATTTTGCTGTTACTAATCACAGCATGTTTAAGTAGGTTTCTTCATTCTTCTTACTACACAATGTACAGGCATGCAAACACTTCCTGGATAATTAAAGGGATACAAAAGGGCAGGTTTGTCCTTCAAGCCTATATGCAACTCTGTGATAAATTAAGAGGCATGCTACAAAGAATGTCTTAGGGAAGACCTACCCTCCCTCCTTACCAGCAAGAATTAAGCTTCCTTGCTAGTCTTCTTTCAGGCCCTAAGGCCCATGACTTGAATAACCAAATTGTATGCCCTAATATGCATGTGCACTGACATATTTTGGTGCGCAGGCTGAGAAAAATTAATTTCCATAAACTGGATAATACATAGCATGTTAGAAAAATACAGGTACGTCTTACACTGGACCTCTCAGAAGATATCAAGAAAATTGTTCTGAAGGGAGTCCAGTCTTACATTAGTGTATAGAAATAAAAAACAGCTATACCGCTGCAAATACTGTTGCAAACATACAGCATGCAAAATGTGTGTGTTGGGGGTGAGGGCTTGACGTAAGCTGCCTTTGTCCTGCTGTTGTCCCTGCTGCCAAGGCCCTGGACACGTTCCCCCTTCTAGGAGTTTAGCTGGCTGAGTGCAAGGGCAGCGTCTTTGCTGATGAGGGCTGCTTTCTTTTAAAAGTGAATTTTTGGATGCTTGTACAGGCCTTATGGCTCTGTCATCTAAGGATGAATGTCTCAGGCAGTTTTTCTTCTGCCGTGATGCTCATCAGTATTCCTCACCTCTCATGAGTGTTCTGATTACTTTTATAGAAAGAGAGTTTTTGAGTGTAGTCTTGGAAAGGGGTATTTTGAGGTCAATTTGAGTGTTCACTTGTAAGCAATCAAAACTGCTTTTGATTCCCTTAAGTTGTGGACAGAGGTGTTTGGTCATATGTAATTCACGTTATTCGGAAACTTCTGCTACTGGCCGTTGGCAGACAATTTAGTAGTCTACACAAAACCCTCTTGCTTGTGAGCTAGTTTGCCAGTTACTGTGTTCCCATTGAGTTCTTCTTACAGAGGACTCCCTCTTCTTTTTTATCTTTACTTGAGATGCAGGAAGAAAAATAATTAAGGCTTCCAAAAGCCCAATTTGTTGTTTGTATATAGACATACTGTAGTTCAGACTGTAATTGTGTCTCCACACCTAAAAAGAAATAAAGTTGATGTAGATATATTTTTAGTAATATTCGGACAGCCTTTGCTGATAATAGAAATTTGGTGTTTCTGCAACGCTGTGCTTCTGATCTTTCCACAGTATACAGATACAGGTAGAGTTCCCCGAGTACTCTATTTGTCTAATATTCCCCAAAATGAACAGAATGCTATGCTCATTTTCCTTCCGTCCTCTTAGAATGTAGGGTCAAATATAAACTCTCATCCACTGATGAAGGTTTCTTGCTCTTTGGTGTTTTTATTACATGTGTGCAGAAATGGGAACATATGAGTGCAGCTGAAACCAAGATGACCATTCTGTGGTGAATTTGCTCATACTTGCCATAGGAGGTACAACTTTTACTGGGATATTTCCATTTGTAGGTGGATAATAATGATACAGTTTTAGGAACAGTGTAGCACATACTTACAGAAGGAGTGTTCATCGATGAACATTCAGAACTAAACTCATCACAGTCTCTAGTCTTCTTGTTTATTTTAACATTATCTTCTCATTCTTAAGGTTCTTTTGCTTCCCTGGGAAGCAGAAGACTTATTTCTTGAATAAATCCTATTTTCCAATGACAGTGGAAATATAGATGAATCAAAGTTCTTGTATAGTTGAACAGTGACACAGGATTCTTCACATCACGCTAATGTGATTAAGTGGAATGATTGTCTTACTTGTAATAGAACATTTGAAGTAGGTGTATGATTAAATGACTATCAATGAGAGAAGAATACAGCAAACAAATTATAATTATTCTGTTTTGAGTAAAGGGGGGTAATGATTATACATATCTGCCTGAGTTCTCAGCTCATTAATACTTTATAATAATATTTTCTTATACTATACTAATGTAATTCTGATTAAAACCTCCCCCTCCCCCTTCCCCTCTCTGTTCTTCCCCCTTTCCTCCTCAAACTCTGTTTGGTGCAGTTTTGTGTAATTCAGAACTTCTCARTGAAGAATCTATTATCCTCAGCTTCCTCAATTTAGAGGAAGAGTAGAGTTTACAAACTTACACAATAAGGCATAGGAACATGCAGAAAAGTTGTTGATAATGAACTTTAAACATTTTCTTTCTTTTTCTTTAGAAAAAAATACCAAGTTGAAAGCTATATTTTGCTGAACATTCTGAAAAATTAATGAAGGGGAAGTATTTCCTAGTTGCGTTTTTCATGTATTTGATGTCAGTGTACAGTCAATTGCACTGTGCTCTTGTAAAGCTGGAAAAGCACCCAAAAAAAGCCACAAAAAAGCACTTGTACTCACTCAAGCAGATTAGTCACACTTGTGAGACAGTTTGAAGGCTCCTTGCATAGACATGTTTGGTTGCGTGAGTCGGGAATCCTTTCAGGGCAAGAGCAGGAAYGGTTCCTTAAAAAAAAAAAAATCAAGAAAAGTGGGGGGGCAGGGGGAAGCATGTTCAAATTTAAACCATGTCAAATCCTGATCAGATTTTTCTAGGGAAACTTGTTATGTGTTTGTCTGCAAGACTGAGACTTGGTTTGTAACCAAGAAATAGTCTTGTAATATGCAACTACATCAGACTGTTTGAAAGCTAAAGAGCACAAATTTAACGAGGAAAAACAGAACTCTTTTCCTAACAGAACATACTGATATCCTTGTAGGAGCAAATACACTTTTAATATGTTGAATCAAAAGGTTCTATTAGGATGAAAAATTTTGGTAAATCTGTTACCTTAACTATAAAAGTTAGAGTATTTTTTAGAAGAGAGTTAAAGTATTTGTAGAAGGGAGCTTGACTAAAACTGGAAAAGCCAAAACTTATTACAGCCCTTCTTTACACCTTCCAATTTTAGATTTGTCAGGTGAATATATTAAAATGTTTGTGGAAATCAGACTAGTGATATAAGTGATCACTACTAATCAGACCCTAGTGATTCATTTAACAGTATCTGTACTATGTCAATAATCTGCTTATTACTTATTGTATGAATTTAGTGCTTAAAAAGGGCTAAACTGGAATTCCTCAAAATGATGGTTTGCTGTTCATGCACAAACTTGAGTTTCCTTTCTCACTGATTTGGATGAGATGACACAGTCTTTACATCAGCGTGCTCTTGCCAGAAAGATTTAATAACGCATTTTGCCAGCAAAAATGTCACCTGAGATATTAAATTTTGYGGTATCCAGGAGTCTGGACACTGGAAGTGGGACTGTATAGTGGGAAGTAATATATTACTTACTATGGATGACCCTAATTTCAGAAAGGAAGAATGCTTTCAATTCCCAATGTGTGAGTTGGAGCTGCAATTGTTTAGTRCTTTTGAAAATCAGGCACAAGGAATTTCAAATTGGAAAAATCAGTACTTCAAAAATAGCCACTCTCCCTAGTCACCGTTCTCTATGGCTACATTTGAACAGGTAATTTAAATAAAAGTCATTTCTTCCGGTTTAGCACTTTGCCATTATTATCTGCCGAAGGACTCTGTCTATGTGTATCTTAAATATTACTAACTTTGATAGACTTGAATGCAAGCATTTTAGCTGAGTGTTTCATTGAAGGGCTAGCTTCTTAATCCATGAAATCCCACTACAGTGAGTCAGTCTCAACCACAGATGGTAGATACGTATAGATGTCTGGAAATTAGTGATGATCTACAGATCTGAATTTATCAGAGTAAAACTTTTGATGCCAGCTAGAAATTTGAAGATGTGCTTTTAAAACTATTTATATGTAAATTAGGCAATTATCCAATTTTTTGTAACTATTAGATCTGATTAATAATTAACCCAAGTTCTTTTCCTATAAAAAGAGACCTCCAAAAAGAACCTTCTCATTTCATTTACATTGTTCTTGTTCACAGAACATAGATATTAGGAGCTATACTCACATATTCGTAACTGATCCAGCATCCTTTGGGAACAGGGAAAACAATTCAAGATGTAAAATCCACTTGCTCATTAAAAAGAGCATTTCAGAAAGAAATAAATTTACAGTTTGAACAGTTAAAAATATTTTTCTTTTTTTAACTGATAGGTGTGACAGATGGCTTTGTTCTCCCCTATAAATACCTTGTAAAAGGTACAGAAAAATGTTTTAATCATGACTATAATAATCATTTCACTGTTATCAAAAGAATGATTATTGCTAAGTAGCTTCAATCCTTTCTGTATTCTTGGCATGGGAGAAAGATGTATATTGAAGGGTAAGCAGATTATGCCTTGGAGGAAAGTGTACTCATTGCCTAATTGAATATATCCTTCATTTTATTTACTGTAGAAAAAAATTACCTAACCCATCCTCATATGTGCATCCTCCTTATTTTAAAATTAAGACCTCCCATTGTTTAAATGTTTGTCCATGGAAACGCAAACACATTTAAATTTACTGTCTTATGTAGGCCAATTGAATTAACTTTGCTGTACATTTGAATAATATAAAAATGCACATAATGTTCAGTAGAACCAGAAGTCATACAGGTAGTTTCTTGTAGGAATCACATGTAACTCTTCACTTGAGAAAGTAATTTATGGCTTTCTCCAAAAAAATAAAATAAAATAGATAGAGCAATAGAAAGATCAAAAAAAAGCAGCAAGGTAAGATGTTAACATTTTTGTCTGTGAAACAGCCTAATTTGTATATCAAGGCTAAGAGGGCAGTTTCTATATGTATGCTTTATATATTTAATATATACATATATTTATATATGCTTTATATATTTAAGAAAGGAAGATGCATTCCCTCCTGATGAATGAATGCTGTGCAAGTCATCCATGAAAAAAAAAAGTAAAATAACACTTGATATATTTTAAATGTGTTTTTAACATGCTTAAGTCAGTTCCATCAGAATAGATTTAGATCTGGATATTGGTGGTGCTCTACTGAATGGTTTCACAAAAAAAATTAACAATTTTTTTTTCTTTACAGTTCAACAGAAGAGCAGTTTCACTGGCAAACACAAGGTAATGTACTTTTCGTTATAGTATGACATATCTTATTTTCCAGATTGATCATATTCCCTAAAAGAGATGGGGGGAAGACAATATGTTATGCAGTGGTTTTTTTGTTGATAGAGTGTGATAACACTATGAAAAACTAACAAAAATCAGCAAAAGCTGCTAGGCTTGGCAAATATAACACCTAGAATATTGTAGAGTTTTCAGAGGGGGGTACTGCTACACATGTCTATAACTGTTTTAAAGATTAGACCTGAATTTTCTCAATACAAGGCCAGGCATAATTTCCCTGTTTCTGTATGGTCAGCTTTCTTTTGAATATGTGATCCTGCTGTGTTACCCATTCCTTCATTAGCTGTGAATGTTTAGTCACATGTAACTGTTTTGCCTTTCTCTTATTTTTTGTGTTGTTAATCTTATTACAGATGGCCAGAAGGACATAGAAGATGAACTCACCACTGGTCTGGAGCTGGTGGACTCCTGTATTAGATCACTGCAGGAATCAGGGATACTTGATCCCCAGGACTATTCTGCCAGTGAAAGTAAGTTGCTAGAAATGTGCTTTTTAGAACCCAGAAGTATTTATAATGTTTCATGCTTTAAAATTGAATGCTTTTTTAAATGTTTTTGTTGATTATTTTCTCATATTGACAGAAGACAATGTAGTTTTGGGTAGGAAGCTTACCTCCCTACCTTTGCAAGTTAATTCCTGCCTTTTTTCTAATGGAGTGAATCTCACTGGAAGTTTGTGAACAAAAGAATTGTGAATTAGATAAAAGAATTTTTATTTAAGTAATATATACTGTAATTGCAGTAGAGCTGTGCTATACTACAAGGTCACAAGACTTCAGTGTCACCACTACAAAAGTAACTGTCAGTCAGCACTCTTAGAGTATGCAAAAGTAATAAAATGAAATATAGTGTGGTAGTGTAATTCTGAGGTCACTTTTTAACTGCTGAGCACAAGGTGGCTGGTACTCCATAAGACAAAAAATTTCAAATGGTTACACAGACAGAAATAGGTGAACTTTTTAAAGGTGATGCTGAGAATGCCAGCTATAACAAGAAAGCTGGAGTCTTTTACCAAAGGTTTGTTCACTGGGGATTTAGCAGCCACCTGTTTGCAGAAGTGTGCAGTGAGTGGGTAGATCCTCTGCTAGTACCAGCGGCTGTGGAAGGGAATCATGGCTAACCCATAGCACAAACGAAGGAGAGAGATGTATCTGGAGAGCAGATTTCTACAAATGCATGTGCTCATGAGTCACATACAGTGAGACAGTTTTCCAATGGGCTAATGGGTTGGTTAAGAGATGCAGCACTAGATTATGAAAAAGCAGGATGATTCCCTATTTCCTTTTAATCAGTTTCCTATCCAAATACTCTGTTCCCCTCTGCCACTGTACATTCCCATGCTTTCACTTCACTCTTACTGCTGCTTCTGACATTATCTTGGCTTTTTTGTTTTCTCTAGTGTTCCTCTATATGTCTTCCCTCTGCTCTCTTGAGAGATTTCATTTTTGTCTCTTGAGAGATCTCATTTTTGTCTTTTCAATCCTGTGCTGCCCAGCACCTGGTGACTGAGTCATGTCTTTCAAGATGGCTGCCCAAGTTCAAAACAAAGGGGACGGTCTCCCYTTCCTTTGGGAAGGGTAATGCAATGTGACAGCCATCTTCTGCAAAGCATCACCAGTGATGGCGAATCATCACCCTGAAATGTGGCCATCATTTCAGGTGAAAGCAAGGCGTTGCAAGGTTGAATGTGGAAGGCTAATTTGTCAGAATTTTTTTAAAATGTTTTCTACAAGATTTGCAGCAAAATCCACTGTTGACAGTCCTGGGAGATTAGAAATTTTTCACTTTTTAGGTACATGAGATCTGGGCCAACAATGTCACTAACAGTCTTGAAAAGATGTTGCTTGATCTGAACACAGTCTTCCATTGGTAAAACACGATGCAACAATGTAAGCCCTTACAAACTGCCCTCATTTTTTCTCTTACMTTTTTTTTCCTCATTTGAAAGTAAGAAGAAACAGATTAAATGACTAGGATGATAAGAATTGCCTTCATACTGGGATTGCACAGAAAGATGAGTCTGGGTAGGTGGTGATAGGGGAGCTTGGGGAAGAAAAAGGGAGGCTATCTTGGATGCGAATCTGGCAGAAGCTGCCTAGATAAGGAGACTGAAACTGAGGAAAAAATATTAGGGAAAGATGAGGGCAGTAGATGGAGAGAAAGTCTGAGTATGTGAAAAACTCAGTACTAAAACAAACTTCAGGGGAGTATCCTAGGAAGATAACATGCAAATAGGAATTTGGGTGGGAAGGGGAATAAGGAGTGTGGGCAAATGGGAAGCAACAATGGAGAAGAGGAGAAAGAGATGGATTTTGTGGGGAAGCAGAAGGAGAGGAGCTGAGATTCATTGAAGTGGGTGGCCAGAGAGTTGAAAGCCAAGTTTGCTTCATTGGATGGTTTGTTCATGGGATCAGGAGATAGGTGGAAAGAGAGTGAACAAACAGGTGATGAGAATGACAGTCAGTGGAGGAGGTAAGAGTTATGGACAGGACAAAAACTGTCTCTAAGAAACATTAAGTTTGGAGGGAAGAGGCAGTTCACAAGGGAGCAGACTTCCCCACAGAGCTGCAAACTTGACTCTTTGCCATTTCATTATCAGCAAATATTTGTGAAGCCTTTTGTCAGAGGGCCTCATACTTCTCTCTTCCAGGCCCACCCTGGTAATGAAACTAGGTTGCTACTTGCTATTCATCTTTTCATTAAGAAACAGATATATATGGTAAAGGTAAAGGTTGCAGCTCTGCTAATCACTCCTAATTGTAATTAGGATGTCATATACTGGAATTTTTTTTTTGGGGGGGGGGGTTGGTTTCTTTTTTCAGTTTAGATAAAGTATCACAAATACATGTCAAATTGTTAAAATGTTACCATGGTTGCAAAGTCAAAACTACTGAAGTCAAGGTTGCCTGTAAAACAAAATTTGGCTTCCTTGCAGCTGCATTATAATGCAGTCATTATCATGCCCTGTTTTGTCCATTTTCTGTCCATGCTTCATTTACCCCAAAGCTAAGGCTCAGATTGCAATAGTGCACTGAAGGGAGATTTCAGCTGGAGCACTTCTGCTCATTGCTTACAGAAGTTAGAAGATAAGTACTAAATGAAAACAAAAATCTCATATTTGACAGTTAAACTCTGCACTTAAAATTGAATTTTATCCCTCCCTTGTGTCCTGAAGTTCTGATGTGATAGTTGTGAAATCATTCAAGTCATCTTTTATTGATATCTAGTTTTAGATGTTAGTGGCTAATTTGCAGGAGTGCTGAGCACAAACAGCTTTAACTGAACACTGTGGAAGCAGTGTCTCAAACATATAAAGGGAAATTTAAAACTCACTCTGAAGCATATCAGACACAGCATTTGCACTTTGTAGACACTTTGTCTTTATTCCTTCAAAATCCAAATAGGAAATGAGGACTATATAAATATTTTGCTTCACAGGTGTTATAAAAATCATGATATTTGTGATGTATTTGTACTGAACATTGAGTGTCATGGGATAATCCACCAGGGTTCTAAAAATTTTCCTCTTCATATTGGCCAGTTTTCAATGATGTCCTGAGGCCATGCAGTGAAAAATGAGACAACTACAAAATACTGAGTAGTTTTGCATTGTGTGTCCTGTCCATAAGATAGGGAGGGAGGGGAAGAGCATATGTGCTGATGTAATAATTCAAAAAAGGCATCTTAAGTCTGTTTTTTCCTAACTTTTGAGCTTTTGACATTGCAACTTTAATTATTTTTACTTCTGTATTTCAGATGCATACCTGCATTTTCTGTGACTAGTCTGACTGTCTTTAGGGCATTTCCAGCCTGCCATGGCAGTTCTAGTTTAGTTGGGACCGATTTTTTTTTTTTTTAACTGTCATATCAAAGGCTGCCCAGGGATGTGACCACAGATTGTTTTTTGACCTGTGTGGCTCTAGTCTAGCAAGATAATCTATCAGTAGCTGTTCCTCTGAAGGGGATTAGTCTGTCTGTCTAGTCAGTCTTTATGATTCGGTTTTACATAGTCTGATTTTCTCAGAATTAATTTTTAAAAGTGGCCACATAGCAGGCAGCCATTATAATAATCTAAACCCCAATATCACCTCACATGTGCTACTCCTTTGCTAGCAAATATAAGCTTTCAACAAAGCCTAAAGGAGCAAGTCACATGAAGGGTGTTTAGACAGGAGGGGTTCTGTACTGCTAGTAGTGGTGCATACCAGTTATCTCTACTGAGTGTGAATCAGCAAATAGACAAATATATAACTACCAGTATATAATACTTTGATTCAGGGCAATGCAAGCAAAGCAATCCCTTTTTTTTGTTTGTTTGTTTGTTTTAAGTAATTATTGTCAGACAGGTTCAGAACTGTTGTGTTCTCTCATATATAAGTTTGAATCTGGGACAAGGTTGTACATGTCTGAGGGTTACTCCTGCACTGTTGCCTACTTCTCCCTTCTCTCCCAACTCAGTATAAATTGGGTCCCTGAAAAACGTGATTTTAGTTACAAACAAACAAAAAGTAAGGAAGCTTCCACAATTATGCAAGAAGTCTGTAGCTGAGCTGAGAACTAAACCTGCATCTCCTCGGTCCAGTCTCCTCTACTGCAGTAATGTTTTTTTTATCTTTTACGTAGCTATAGATCTGTCACCACTGCATCGCTCCAATTTACATCAAACATGACCTGACATAGTTTTCCTAGAATCAGAGAGGAGTTCGGATTGTCCTAAATGTTGGTGGAGATGTCCCCAGCAGAATGACAGCGGTCTCCACGTAGGCTCAGTTCCTGAGGATGGGCAGCTGTAGCCCAGTAGCCATTAGCTGCTGCCTGTCCTAAGGGCCAGCGCAGTCCCTTAGTGTGACTGTAAGGGCACTTGCTCCTTCCTCCCCATTGTAAGTAGTTGTAACAGCCAGCACAGCCACCTCAAGCAAGCGGCAGAGCAGGCTGCTCCTTTCCTTTTGAAACTGTTTCCTCCCTCCCCCATCGTCCATTTCTGATAGCACCTGAAATACTGCTGTTGCACAAGTGAAGATGCATAGCTGTCACTCTTGAATGGGAGTAGGGGGAAAAATCAGACATGTGAAAGCCAAGCTAGGTCACATAGGAGACACTGGAAACAAGTCATAGGAGAGGGACAGAAATGTGGAGCATGTATAGGAACTAGAATCATTTGAAAAGGAAAATTGCAGGGTGAGCAAAACTGTGTGGGGCTGGAATGAGAGTTCAGGACAGAACTAATACCAGGAATGTTTTAGGCATAGACATAAGACACAGGAGTACAGAATGGTGACAGTAACTGAGAAAAGGTATTTTGATGATGGAATTGGTTAATTYACTTGGGAAGGAGATGCGAAAAAATACTTAGTGAGGGCTGAGTGTGTGTGTGGAAACCAAAAAATAATATTTAAATTGGAAAGGATTTAAAAATGAGGAATGCAGGAAACAAAAGGCACTTCTACCCCTTTATATTACTATCTCAAAATCACAGAACTACTTCAGATTAATTCCTTTTACTACCTGGTCAGAACTCCTTTTTTTTTTTTTTGGATTACATGGAAGAGGACTTGGAAGAAAGGATCAGGGAAGGAATGAGAGTAAATGCAGATATACAATGCTCTGGGTGAAGATGGGTGATTGGTGCAGGAAGTCTGTCATTAGGGCCTGTTAAGTTAGCCGTCTAGCCTGCAGATGAGTGGGAAAGGGCCTGATACTTCCAGCCTCTCTGAAGTGAAGAAACTGGAGGCCTCTGAGCTGTCATTAAAGATCAAACTACTATTTCCTGCAAAGATTGGGTAAATCTGCATTTTAAAGATGGATAATGTGAATAAGAATGGGCTAAATGTAGGATGAAAGGAAATTTTGGTCCTGTATTTCTTTACCTCCTACTCATTCTTCCTATCCCTATAGTTCATTAGCATGTTACATCAGAAGACTGCCATGGTACTAGCAACAAAACCTTTTCTGAAATAATTAGCTGAAGTACATGAAATCCTTACCAACATGTATATACTACAGCAGTGAAGAAAGGGAATAGTTACTCCCTCTGGTGTGGCATTAACAAGATGAGGGTTAGACGGACTACTGAGATTACTGAGCAAATCTGTTGGCACTTTCTTCCTGGTTTAAACCACAGGCTCAAATGTCTCCTAATCCAAAATTCCCTAGTTTTAATTTAAGGTATCTACACTTAAATCTTTCATGCTATTTTCCTTGATTCAGTCTCTGCAAAATGAACATAAGACCAGTCTTAAAAGGCTTATGGATCAGATTTCTGGAGCTCTTGCTGCTTAAATTTATAACTGAACTGTAATCATTTCATTAGTTATTTTTTATGTGTTTAATCACTTCATGTGGAAACCCTCCTTCCATGCTCTCAGAATAGTTACTACAGACTGCAGACAGAGCTTTTGTTGATGTAAATCAGAAAACCTCTCAGATCAGTGTGAAATGGCTGCAATTGTCCGATATTTTAAGAATGATACATTCCAAGTTTCAATTTAAAATAAAATTATTTATATTGGAATTGCAGTTTGCCCCAGCTGACACGGCCAGTACTCCAGACAAATTTATTTTTTCTCAAATTTTCTGAATATACTTACTTTCATTTACCTCTGTGACCCTACTGTGTTCAGGTTCTTAATAACAAAAGCACAGATTTTCCTGCTCTCCAGAATGAGTGCAGGTTAATTATAGAATTCAGCACAGTGATAAAGGAAAAAAACAACACAGATTAAACAAATACTCTCTTTTTAGTTAGTGCCATTCCAGAGTTTACTTCAGTGAGGATAGATGTTGACAGAAATGCAGGCAGTTTAAGGAGATCTCAGTCCTTCTGTTCTGGGGAAGAAAGAGCATGGCTTACCACTTAAACTAAATCCTACAATATATGAACTCTTCTAGTCAGATAAAACAATTTGCCCAAACTGCAGCACAAATGGACAGTACCACCATTTTGATATACGTGCATTTGTCTGCTATAATAGATAGTGAAATTTTCCTCTGAAAATTCACTTGTTTGTTACATAAAGAGATAATTTGTATCATATGAAATTATATATAGCTATTGTATATAGCTTTGTGTAAGACAGATGTGGTTTTTCACTTAACTAACCTTCCTAATTCTCAGACTGAAAAGATGGGCTGAGCTCTTACTTCATTGTTTTAATTCAGTTTTGCTTTCAGTGATTTTTTTGATATAATAGAGATCATCTTTACTCTGTGAAAGCAGATGTCCCAGCTGAAAGAGCACTCCTTGTTCAACCTTTATGATTTTCGTCCTTTATCAGCTGCTTTATTCAAAGGTAATGAAAATGGACTGAAACAAAAAGGCTGTATTTACACAATGAATGTGTAAAAAGAAGATGTGTGTGTATATGTGCTCAATCCCATAGCTTGTTTTGTGATATTGCCACCTGTCAGATGGCTGACGTGCTCAATGAGACGAAATTTGGCATCAGTGGACCTCACAATTTGTTGACAGATGAAATTATTTCCATTTCATTATCTACTCTGAGTGCCAGGGTGATCCAGCTGAGTCATTCTCTGTGCACACAGAAGAGGTGTTCTCATGGGATCTCGTGATAAACATACACACTAATAAAATCATGTGCTCTTTGGGTATGTTTCAGAAATGTAAATCACCCAGGAAGTGTGCATGCCCCTCTAATTCTGGATTTGGAGTCTTTGTGGTGTCAGTGACTGTTGGGACATAAGAACATAACACAGTTGGGTCACTTCAGCTTTCCTTCTACTTCACTTTCCTGTAGTGTTAATGCAAATCTGGCAGTTATCTGACTCAGCAGTTCTTAGCTCCAGATAAATCTCTCTGAGTATGAAGCCTGAGGAAATTTTGATTTATTGATGAAACTTCCAGGATTATTTTAATATATTCTGGGTAAATATTTGTGGTCAGACATGCTGCATGTCTCCGCTTATTCCATCTCTCTCTTTTAATAAAAGCCTTTTCCATACTTTGGCTTCAAAAATTCAGGGCTTTGAAGTATTTTTGCTCATTTTGTATTGAGGTAAATCCCCTGAAAGGTGGATAAACAAGGAATATCTTTTGTTAAAGGGTGGTCTCAGAGTTAGTTGTTGTTTGTTCTCACAGATAAAACTGTGCACAAATTGACTAAACTGTGAGTTGTGTTCTGGCTTTTGAAGCAGTCCTTAAAGACTTAGGTCCCTGAGATCCTCCCTTTCTGGCCCTAGTCACTCTAAATATGAGCATAAGAAAATCAGCGTGTCATTTAGCATTGTAAGAGGTGCTGGCTAATACCAAAGCCAATCCCTACAACAGAGGTCTAGTTCTAGAAGCAGTCTTCAGAGAGAGATGAGTGTCCTCACAAAAGAGCTGACCATGTAAAGTTCCTGTAGATTCATCACTAAACCCTGAAAGACATTAAGATTTGATAGTATGAAGCARGCTCTAGCCCTGACCCAAAGAACAACTTTTACATCTCAGATTTAAAGTCTACAGCCAGTGCTGCCTCAGGAAATTCCCCATCAGCACTGAACATCCTTTGATTGGACTTTATTGTTTTCATCCTCAGTCAGAGGCTGAGTTCAAAGATACTGAGAGTAGCATCAGACAAAAAAGATGTGGATCAAACACTGTCATTAAGTGCTCTATACTTTTCTTCTGCCACCTGTGATCATTATCACTGGTATCAGGATGGCATGTGTCACATAAATCAGACATGTCTTTGGTGTTGGCGTATACTGTATGCTATTAAATTTGTGCTGGTCTTCTCACTTTAAGAGCATGAGTACCACTCTTCCTTTTTTGGCAAGACCACTGCAAAGAGTCAGACTTAGGAGCTGAGCCACAACTTTCACTATCAGGGATCCTGACAGTGGGATGTCTTTGGCATCTATTTCACCAACTGTGGTCTGCTATGATATCTTGCYGGGCTGGTGCTATGGATCGTAACTCAGGTCTAGCCTACCTCATTCTGCTTTGGTTCTCTGCCTGTCTTCAAGTTCTCTTTTCACATATGATTACTTTACAAGCAGTAGATCCAATTAAATCTGAATCAGAAATCTGAACCAGGATTCAGAAAAGCAGCTTCTACTTGTGCTTATTCCTCTGGAGTAGCGCACAGGTTACTGTGGGCACCTTCCTGTGTGTGGCACCAATTGCCTAAATTCTTCTGCGGCTCTTATAAATTGATAGGGTGTCTGGGGGGGGAGGGAGGGGGGGGAGGGGTGTTACAGACTTCTCCATGAGAAAGCAGGGAGAGACCTTTAGAAGCCACTGGCAGAATCGTTTGAAACGTGGCAGTCCAGTGTATTCCTTTACTTTTGGATTTAAAGTGCTGCAGCCTGCCTGTTACAATTTCCTCTCTTCAGGAAGGAATATCCAGCCAGAGATGTTGACTCCGTTATCTCTCAGCCTTCTCCTTTCCTTTGCACTCTCATTTTTTCACGTTATTCTGTCCTCCCCACACTGCCCATGACTGTATTCCCACTCCCTATGTCTTTTACTTCCCTTCTTGTTTCAGTTCCATCTTTTTCCTTTATTTTCTATTCTTACACATCATGAAATAAAACCCAGTGTCTTTTCCCCAAAACAGATGATGATTCATCTGCAGAGAAAAAAAAAATCTGTGTGTGTCCTTGCTATCCTCACTTCTTACATGTTTATGTAACTTCAAGCTAATCCACCCTGGTCATTGGTTTGTCATTTTGGGAGTCAAAAGGTAATACTATGACAACTTTGCAGCTAAGTAATTTCTAACTTCCCTCCATTTCCATAAAGCAGTCTACAGGCAGAATTTTTGTTTCAATGTGCTGTCACCTACAGCATGTTTCTTAGGGTGCCCTCAGCTCAGGTTATGTCTACATAATGAGATGTACTTTTATATGTAAATTCCATACTGATATCACCATATTACTTTGTATCTCTGAGTTTGCTTGCCTTGAGATGAGTCAGACTTTGATACCTGATGTCTTTTTATGCTGTGTAATTGATTGAAAATCCTTTGCTAAAGAAAACAATGCCTTATAGTCTTTCTAGCTTTATCACTGTAATACAAAATGTGTAAGTTGAATTAACATAGGAATAATAATAGCAGGCAAAACATACAGGGAGGAAGAAAATGGAGATAAAGGTAAGAGAGTTGAGACCAAAAAAGCAGCAACAGTTCAAAGATGGAAAGGAGGTAATGATCAGTCTGTGGCTTGTAATGATTAGCCTGTGGCAAATACAAATCCTGAGCAGGCAACCAGATGTTCCTTCATCCAGGTGTTCCCTCATCCACTGCAGGAAGCAGCTACTGAAACTCATTAGAAAGTGACAGTGACTTATGATAGCTTCTGTAGAAGTGGAGCAAAGAAGGAGACTTGGCATCTGAACCTACCATGCAAAAGAATATCAGTAAATATTGGACCAGGACCAGGAAACAAATGCACCCACGTCTTCAGGACAGACTGATAAATCAGTGCCTCAGTGATATGCCAGCACTTGCTCTCTCATTACAGCTAGAAATGATAAGAATTGCATAGTTCTGTGATCTACCAGTGCCAGCTCATGACCATAAAAAGTATGTAGGAGCAACCTTGAAAAGAGATAGTTAGCTGGTTCACCTCTGTAAAATGTTTACATTGCTCTCAACAAAATARGATTTTTCTTATTTCTATGGTAATGCAGAGTATGACGTTATCTCTGTTCTTTACAACTTGGCCTTGTAAATGGAGAAATGCATTTTCTAAGTACAATGTGAAGGCAGAGTGTGGTACATACCTAGGGACCCTGAATGGGAAAGTAGAAGCATAAAATGCAGCCAGAGAGTCTCGGGTACACAAAGATACTGCCCAAACTGTTTATCTGCAAAGCGTCTAGTAAGCAACTTGCAAAACTGCTGTTCATTGTTGCCATGCTTACAGTACTGGAAATGCTGCATAAATGAAATATGGGTCTCTCCATACCTAATGCAAAAACATTTGAATAATCAAAAAAGAGCTGTTTACTTTCGGGGAGGGATGCAGCGGCATGCAGAAGTGTGAGTGGATATTGGAGCTTACAGCAACATGCTGGAATTATGATAGTTAATGTTAGTGTTCGGTATCCATGAGTTTTGCTTGCTGAACCGCTCATGAAAGTTGTCTACAGTGTAGCTTTTAAGCAGCTTTCTCACTTCAGGGTTTTTTTTTTCTTTTCACTACTTCTTGTGGGCATTTGTGGTGCTTTGGTTATCCCTTGGAGTAGTGATTTATTATTTCAAATCCTACCAAAAGCTTCTGTTTTTCTCTTATAAAAATAGCTAACTTTTATCTTGCATAAAAAGCATGTAAGGAAATCAGCATGTAAGGAAACTGTTTTCTATTCCCTGTTCACTACTCTTGAAGTAAAGTGTACTTCTTCATTTATTCTAATAGTAATTAGGTCAAAAAGAGTTAGGAGAGATATCCTTGTATTGTTCCCTTATATAGTGGTATCGGCCTAGTTTTTGCATTGTTTCTTCAGTTATATATCATTTATAGGATTCTGGGATGAAAATGAACTTACTCTACATTTCTGAAGGCTTTCCACAGAATCCCATTTTCCACTACATAAAAATAGGCTATATTAAAACACTAAAGCTCTTTTCTATATCTATAGGTAGAACATAGCCCTCTTAATTTTGGTGGAGCATGGTGTTGCATATAAATTACCATGGGGCTTTACATTTTTGTAAAACACGTTTGTTTTCAGTGTACTTGTTTAATGATTGTTGCTTCTCATCTAAGATGTGTTCATTTCATAACAAGGGAGCTGCTTGTGATTTTACAGCTAAAGCATTATCATTTACTTCTTGATTTTATGTATGCACTTGCTTTTTTTTTTTTTCTTCCTTTTTCCTTTCTGCATTACTAGGCTATGGAATACCTTTGTTATGTTGCAGCCTTGGCATTTTTAATTATAATATAAAAGTACTGATATCTTTAATATTTAAATATTTCCTAGGATGTAGGTCTTGAAAATATTGTCCTAATATTGTCAGTCCTTGTCTGGGGGGCGGGGAGGGGGAAATGCCTATTATTGTTATTTTATTATAGGTGCTTGGTATCTTTTGTTTGAGCTCTGACTAACAGTTGGCTTGAAAGTCCTTTTTCTACAGAATCTGTTTGATCAGTCATAGCTGACTTGTTCTGTTTTTGTTTTTTGATTTAGTTTTTCGTATTCCTCCTCGTGACGTCTTATGCATGTTATGCCTCTGAAGCCTGTTGTGATAGCTGAGCTATACACCTTGTTCAGATGTTAAGCTTTGCCTTGGTTGAATCTCATTTTTTCTGCCTATAATTAAGAAAATGTTCTCTTTTTATAATAAGCACAAAGGTCTCTCATTTAGTTCCCAGGGTTATCCTCCATGATTGCCCATGGCCTCCACTGCTGGTGTCTGCACTCTTTGTAACTTCCCCAGAGACTAGAAAATGGAGGAGAGGGAGGGAGAAGTTACTTAGCCATCAAGGTCACTGCTGTTTGTGATCCCCTGAGGCACTAGGAGGACTTACCTTCCATTCACGCAATTCCTCATCTTTCTAGTGCTGTCCTAAATCATCACAGCAACAGAGCATTTCTTTAAAGAATGTTTCAGATGATCTCAAAAATAGGCCATAATGCAACAGAGGTTTTAAAAACAAGCAAACAAACGTTTCTTTCTCCATCAGGTTTGGAGACAATATTTTTCCTAATTGCAGTCTGATATGCAGCCTAATCCTGGGAGCAGGACTTAGAAGCAGTATATACCAGTGAGACACCAAAGAATTTAATATCACTAGGATCATGAATGTCCACCTTGTCTTTAACTATCATCTTCTCCATTCTTCTATCAAATACTGTGGAAACACCCTGACAAAGTACCGTCAAGAGCTACCATTGTTTTTAATAGTCTTTCAGTATAGTTCTAGGATTCCCCCAGCTTCCCAAATACCATTGAGCACTCAGAAATTTAGTGCCTGCTCTACAGGTACCTGACCTGTTCTGTTATTTTATTAAATCTTTTTTAATCATCTATCCCTTTGTAAAACTGGGAAACAAACACAATCAAGCTTTAACAGTGGTAAGCAACTACTTTGCATAGGGATAAACACTTTAAAAAAGAAAAAGAAAAAGCAGGTTGTAGAATAGGAATCAGTATTTCACACTCAAACTATGTGACCTAAGAGGAAGAAGAAACAATAAGCAGTGACTCTTCGGTGTGTATTTGAAATGCTTTAATTAGGCATATAGTAACAGTTACAAGATGATTTGTTCTAGCTGGGATATGATGCACCTCGATCTATTAATTCTCTAAGTGAATGTTTAAAAGATGTTAAAGGAGTTTTGCTAGTGCTTTCTTTCAGCTGTTACTCAAATGAGCAAAAGTTGAAGAATGTGAGAGGTGATTAATTACACTAATTAAAAACACTTTATTTACATTTTCTGTATAATTTATTATTACTTCTCCTGTCCGTTGATCAAAGGTGAGTGAATGTTGTTTATAATTGGTCTGAGAGTTAATTAAATGTTAATTCTATCATGTTTTGGTCTATTTCCTTTGTCAGTTAGAACTAGCATTGCAATAGATGATTGGCCATATGGAAATATATAACACAATAATAGTGCTCCAGTTTACTACTTACTTGAAGCAGAAATGTGCCTCCAGTAAACCAACTAATTTTAAATCTTCAGGAGAGAAAAAAATCCTACTCTTTCCACTTGCATGATGCTTTTCACTGGAATCTTCCCATGAAAAACTAAGTAACAAGTATGTAGTTATCTCACAGAGTCTGACTAGGTATATATTTTTGTAGTTTGTAGTGTAAATAATTTAGCCAATTCAGAAGTAATTATTGCATAGATCTAGGATACTGAATTAATCATGCCCTTATCTTGTAATAATACAGTACTGTATGTAACCTGTCATTATATGGTAATTATTTGACAGTAAACAATCAGCAAATAATGTATTAYTGAATACTTGTTACATGATAATGTCTGCTCTATAATGTAAAATATTAGTCCTGTCTCATAATTCAAGCTTTTTTTTCTTTTACAGATTGACCGTGCTATTGCTATATTGTGTGAACTAAAAATTACCATGACTTGTTATAAACAGTGAAGCTACGATTTTTAAGGATTCACTGTGTAATGTATTCCATACTGCAATTTAAGTATTAGGAAACTGGAGTAACTTTTCAGATGCTAGACTAGCAGACACTAGAGGTAGGTTGTCATTAGAATCACTGCAGGAAACAGAATCTCTTTGGTTTCCTTTTGTGAGTTCCTCTTTGATAATAATCTCACATTCATCTGGCTGTTTAGCTTTGTGAACCAGTAATCGGCACTACAGTATCAGCTATAAAAAAATATAAAGTTCTCTGAGTTTATAATGCTCTTAATCCAAAGATTCCTTCTACTTTAACTGGCYATCCTGTAGGTATCAATGTATCATCATAAACACTTATTGTACTTAATTCTTATCAGACTTTACATCATTTGTTTGTTTTAAAATCCTCACTCTAATACAAATGGCCAAGTTATGTAGAATTTGGGTGGGTTTTTTTTCCCCTAAACTTTCTCTGATCAGTGTAAATGTACTCGACCATGTTTCTCAGGGTTTACAAAATTGCCTAACTCCTGACACTGTTAAGCTGCTCTGAGCCCTGTGTAAATTCCTGCTGGTTTCTTAAATGAGATACACTTCTGCTTACAAGCACTATGGGTTATGATTCGGGTAAGCTCTGCTTCTGCATATTTTCCAGACAAGGCCCTACCCAAAGAAGGGTAGAAAATACATCATAACCCACCAGCTTTGATTCCCAAGTAGGTTTGCTGGCTGTTGGATTACTGACTGTTCTGATGCCTGTTTTTCATAATCTCTCACTGAAGCTCTTCCAGTAGGCATTAACAACTACTCACTGAATCAAAATTCAGTACTGTACTGGTTAACTTTGATCTTTGCTTCTTGCTCTCTATTAATCATCTATTTCTTTCTCTACTTAATCTGGGCAGCCTGCCTCCCTGCTCAGGGCTGTGGATTCTGGTGGGGAGCGGAGCACTGAGGCTCTTGGCGGATTTGTTCCCAGGTGCATGGGGAAAGCTACATGCATATTCTTGGAGTCTGGCAATGTCAGGAAATTTTAAATCCCTTTTGTTGCAGGGGAACTAGCAGAAAGAAACATATTTTAGAATTTGGAGCAGTAGTACTGACACAGTTGGTCTGCTGATGATATTGTGTAGCCGAAACTGGGGTAATTTACTGAGACCTGCTTTATATTCTAAAGTTGCACCTACCAGTGCTGCTGATGTGGGGGTCAACTACTAATGTTAGTGATGTTTTTCTGCCCTACAAGACTCTCGGTGACCTGTTAGTTTTTCAGTTGTCTCTCTGCTCCATTGCCAAATGCCCTTGAGTTCTAGACAAATGGCTGCTGTGCATGTTCAGAGTCACTCCTTGTGTGATGTCCCAGATGCACTGGGTTTGCTGTGCATGCATTGGAAAGACAATCTGTGCTTTTGAAGTTGCTAATGTTGACAGGTCTGACTACACTAATTTGACATAGCTATGAAGTCTTTTTTTTTTTTCTATTGGAAAACAGTCCTATATAAAAACTTAACTTTAAGAATGTTATATTTTATTTTAGTTTGACTCCTGATTGACTTAATCTCAACTGAAATAAGACTGATTAAAAAAATGACTAGTCATACAGCATTTCTAATACTATTTTGCTACTATTTTACCGGCATTATCATTTTTTTAACTGGGTTTTGTACTGTATGTTCAGTCGGCACTCTTTCTCTGTAAGCATGCTCCACATTCTCCATCATACTTAGAATATCTTAAAAACTGATTTGGCTCCTTGTGAAATTAGCAAATATATTCCAATGGGTATGAATAGAGTAGACTTAGCCCTTGAGAGTTTCTGAGCATACAAAAATGGAGGTTTCGGTCCTTTCTTCGATTTATGACTGTGATTGTTCTGATGAAATATAGGTTAAAAAGTCAGTTGCACAAGTGAATGAATTTTTATGCTAAAGAACATTATCTTTAAAAGCAAGGACCACTTTTTTGCACAATAGAAAGCTTTTTTATTTTGTTTGCGTATTCTGCAAAGTGTTGTTGGGGGAGGGGGGAATCCTAGGGGTTACTTAGATAGCGAAGTGTGGTAAGACAATTATACTGGTGGAATTTTGCTGTTCTATTACCATTTTTATTTTCTTTCCTCATTGGTCTATAATATCCTGTCAGTTGTTCCATCAGAAGTGGAGTATCAGCGAGGTGGTGGAGTTGCTCTTTATGTGAGAGAGCAACTGGAATGTATTGAGCTGTGCCTAGAGGTGGATGAAGAGCGAGTCGAGAGCTTATAGGTAAGGATTAAAGGGCAGGCTAGCATGGGTGACACTGCTGTGGGTGTTTACTACAGGCCACCTGATCAGGAWGAGGAAGTCGATGAGGCCTTCTACAGACAGCTGGAAGTAGCCTCACGATCCCAGGCCCTGGTTCTCATGGGGAACTTCAACCACCCTGATATCTGCTGGAGAGACAACACAGCTAGGCACAAACAGTCCCGGAGGTTCCTGCAGAGCATTGATGATAACTTTTTGACACAGGTGGTGGAGGAGCCAACAAGGAGAGGTGGACCTTGTACTAACAAACAAAGAAGGACTGGTGGAAGATGTGAAGGTTGGGGGCTGCCTTGGCTGCAGTGACCATGAGATGGTGGAGTTCAGGATCCTGCGAGGAGGCAGCAGGGCACTAAGTAGGATTGCAACCCTGGAATTCAGGAGAGCAAACTTTGGCCTCTTCAGGGACCTACTTGGAGGAATCCCATGGGTTAGGGCCCTAGAAGG
>NW_020447310.1:26446-62973 GCF_003343035.1 Apteryx rowi
GGCACAAACTGAAACACAGACACTTCCATCTGAACATGAGGAAAAACTTTTTCACTGTGAGGGTGACAGAGCACTGGACCAGGTTGCCCAGAGAGGTTGTGGAGTCTCCTTCTCTGGAGGTATTCAAAACACACCTGGACGCAATCCTGTGCAATGTGCTCTAGGTGACCCTGCTTGAGCAGGGGTGTTGGACTGGATGATCTCTAGAGGTCCCTTCCAACCTCAGCAATTCTGTGATCAGAAGTTTGTACGTATTTGTTCTATCATTGTAACTATTTTTTCATTGCGTTAGAAAGCACTGGTAGAGATAGAAGCGTGAATTGAGATGATGAAAAATATCCTAACATACTGCTGTTCTGTTACACCAGTATAAAAATATTTCTGCATCCAAATACTCACTGTTCAAAACCAATTACTTGCCTTCAAAAAAAATCCGTTCAAAATGGAAGCTTTAAGCTTTGATCTTTTGTTGTTGTTGTTGTTGTTTGGTTGGATTTTTTTCTGTAAGGTGTGGTCTGAAGAGAGTAAAAAGGACAAACACAAGATTTTATTTCCAAAGAAGATATCACACACAAAAATAAAAGGACAAATGTTTTCATAATTTAAAGGTGTTTTTTTTCCCATTTGACACAGCCATGAATGATGATGATAATCGGGATTCTTTGTGTAACTTTGATTTCCTATAATCAACTGTTACTGTGATGTCTTTGAATTAATATCTTTTAAGACTGCTAACTTCATTGGTTTGGTTTTTAAATAGCTATACTGCACCTTGTCACAGCATTGTATTATTATTCAGAAGGAAAAGCAATGGCCCGTGAAGAAAAACTGCCTATGCAAGTAGGTCCCAAAGGTCTTCTGTGATTCCTAGCAGTCCTGTGCTCTCCATCACCTGTGTGGTTTGGCTGTGGGTTGGCTCCCTGACATAGTAATGTCTTTCATCCTTTTCTGTTCTTCTTGCCTAATCTTCTTTATGTTCCACAAGCTTTCCCTGGCTTAAGTGCACTTTGTTTTTCCCAGGCAAGATGCAAACACTCTTCTTCCCCCCAGGGTTCCTTACTGAGGCAGATTACAGCAGCCAAGATGAGGAAGAGAGGCAGCCTTATACTCTGTTCTGCTAGAGGTTACAGGGAAGAGTAGTGTATTCTCTATAGCGCACGTTCACCAAACTGGAAACAAATTGAAGAGTTAATTGCTACACCCAGTCCCATCTTTTGAAGTTGGTTCACAGCTGTGTCTCTTGCGTTATGGTGACTCTGACTTAGTTTCTTGAATTTGCACTCACATCTGTACTGATCTTAGTGCTGATAATACAGTAAGAATTGATGTCAGGAAAGTAGCATTGATTGAATTGGTGCAAATTTGGTACTATCCTTTATAAATTATCCAGCATTAATATTCTTTCACAAGGAGAATAGATGTTGTACATAGTGGTGAAAGAACATAGGGGAAAACAGGTAGTTATGCCCCATCCCCCTGATAGAAGCAAAACTAAATGTAATGTAAAATTACAATTTTTAAGCAATATTTTTAAGCAATACTATAATATTCAGGGTCTGCTAAATTGACCTTTATTAAGCTGGAAGTGTTTGTTTTCAAGCTTATTTTGAATTGAAGATTGATAGCTAATTACACAGCATTAAGGTAACAAATAAGATTGAATTATTCCATTAGTTAACGAGTGATTTAGAGTGACTGACTGAAAATAGCAAATTTCTACCTGCCTTATAACTTTCTTAAAACAAATGAAAAACAGCTGTATAAACACCAACACAATAGAGTTTAAATTCTTTCGGGTGGAAAAAGTAGTGTGTTGTAAAGAGCCAACAGTAAGCCTTATCGCTGCCTTCCATGTATGGAGGTATACAAACAAACCACTTTCTTCTCTTCTGTGTGACTGACAGTCTCCTCAGAAGGTTTGTTTTTTCCTTTAGATTGAAATCTCAAGAATCATAATGAGAAAAGTGATCCATCTTTTCTTTAGCAGAAAAAATGGGGCTGCTTGTAGTCACTGAATACTGACAAGGGAACTCTTTGGGGTTTTTTTTGGGGGGGGTGTCATTTGTTTTTTAGATCACTCTTATTCCTCTCAAATGTGTCTTGCAGTTTGTATTCTTTTTTTAAATTTAGTTATTTGCAGGTAAGCAACCATAGTTCTAGTCTACTTTTACTTGAGGAATCTGTGTTTTGTTGTTTTTTTTTTTTTAAGTATTTGTCTAGCTATCTGTCTCAAATGACTTTGTAATTACTTTATTCAAGTGTATGTATGTTATAATTGTTTGCTATTGTTAAAGTACAAAACAAACAGTGCTATACAATATTTAGTGAACTTAAAACCACGTGCTTCAAATTTTTTGACAAAAAAAAAGAATTTAAAAGTTTTGGATAAGTTTCCTTAAATGCATTAATCTTTTATGCTAAGTGGTATAGAGAAGCATGTATGTGATTCTAGCTAGCTGTGCAAAACCCCTAGTGAGCAACAGTAATAAGAAAGGAGCACCTGAAAGCCAGATGCAATGAAAATTTAAACATCTTGAATTCATAGCATGTGATAGTTTAATCATTATTTAAGCTTTAGAAGTGTTATAGAATAATTACTTTAAAAATGACTGCAAACACTTTCATGAGTAAAAACGGTCTTGCTGCAACTCTTGCCCCTCCTGGGAAACTTATGCTTTTGTGAATTTTATGAACTTAACTGTATCAATTGGTCACCAGCAAATTTTCAGTGAAAATTCAAAATCCAAAAGATTGAAATAAAGTTAAAATACGTATTTTAAAATTAAGCCTATATTTTCTTTATGCTCTTAAAAAACTCTCTATGAAAGTATTTCTTTTATTAAAGAACAAAATTTGCAACAAAACAAGTTAAATGGAAAGCGCTTAGTCAACCTTATTTGCAAAGTCAGAGAGTAGAAACCTACCAAATGTTGGATTTATAAGCAACTGTGCAGAGCTAATTCAGCTCTACTAGGCATA
The DNA here is from genome assembly GCF_003343035.1 of Apteryx rowi. NCBI lineage: Eukaryota > Metazoa > Chordata > Aves > Apterygiformes > Apterygidae > Apteryx > Apteryx rowi. The sequence goes on from NW_020447310.1 coordinate 29,426, forward strand.
TGGTATATTTTTAATAAAGTCATGGCATGCATTTTTTCCATGGAGCCCTGTCTCTTTCTGTACTTATAAGGAAAATAGGCCAGAATTTACTTTCTAAATTATCATAAATCTGGAATTTTCTGATGTAAGTGATTGACCTTGGAGTATAAATTATGTCTGTGTGTGAAATAGACAGTGTTATCATCACTGTCTACAGTTAGATGCTTGCACTCCCACTATTATAAAACCTACTTCAATTTGTTTATAATATGAGCCATTCAGGTTGGGTTTTACATGCCAGATTTCTGCCTCAGGCTGATGATTTTTTGCAAATGTCAGAAATGCCATTTCTGCAAAACAAGCTAGGGAAAAAATATTTTCAATGTTAATTTGGGGGAGGGGGGGGAGGTTGCATGTTTTCTAAATGGAAACCCTGTTAGAGCAGCTGTGCATTCTCATAGCAAAGACTTAAAGGGCTTAAAATTTGGCATTTTATTAGGAAAATACCGGGAGTTATTTCCAGTAAAACTCATGCAAATTTGACCATTTTTAGTCTCTTTAAAATTGAACTTTTCACATGTTCTATAGGAGCTAAGTCACCATTATCATCTCACATCCCTTAACATTTTTTGTTGCCTTCTGTGCACTCGTGAGCTGGTTAGTGCTAACCAGAATGTGAACATGTCGTCCTCCTGGAGCCACTGAATAGCCTGTAGCCCAAAGCTGTTGGGCTACACTTCTTTGTAATGCATGGTATGCCCAAGGCATTAGCCTCAGCTTTTCTCTGCTCTTTCATTTTACTTACTGGGCCCAGACACTGTGGAAGAAAAATATGCTAGTTGATTGAAAATTAGAAGAGACTAAAGTCAGTAATGACATGGGGAAAGGATTAGATGGATATTCTTTAATAARGCTTTTCATGTATGGAGACAGAATGAGTTCACCATTAAAAGTGGTCCAGGGAGGTCATGTCTAAACACGTTGACAGAGCAGTGAAAGAAGAGCCTTTCCCTGTCAGATACATGCTCCCAGAACAAAAATTGGGAAATATGCTATGTGTATGTGAGAAGCTAAATCACTTGTAAATGAACCTAATGAATATTAGAACATGTTTTAGTTTCACAGAACAACTAAATGACTATGGAAAGTATCGCTGTTAACATTTCCGACTTTCCAGATACCTCTCACTTTGGCAGTCCCAAATTAAGCTCACTGCCTGCGCTCTGTTCTCCTGCTGTGCATTGCTGTGATGGGAAAGATAAGATAGGCTGACAAAACAGTCATCAAAGATTCACTGCGATCAGGGTGAGCCCTACATGATGAGAGGAGCTATTAATATTTTAAAGGCTGCCACCCATCCCTACAGGCACCAGAGTATTACATCACCATGTGTAAACTACAGAGTGGCAGTGATCAATAGATYTAATGTGCTGGAGGCCCAGTGAAGGAGGACTCGGCATTTCCCACCCTGAAGGACTGGATGTAATTAAGGGAAATGAACAAGGTTTATCTCTGACAAAACGAAAGCTCACAAACCATTCTGAGCTGAAAAAACAGGACTCTCTTATCAAACAGCATGTTTGGTTTTGTGTCGTTTTAGAGCTTCATTACCAGGCAAAAATGGATTTGTTTTAAAGAAAGTAATGTTGTCTGCAGCTTGAGAACACCATAATCTGATGAAGTGGTAAAGAAACACTTTAATTTACATGACCTGATTTTTATTACAGAAAAGCCAAAATGGGGAAATGGAAAGTCACATAACATTCGATAATTTCAAGGATCAGTGAATAAATAATACACGTGTTCTCTTGCACTGAGACTTTCTGACTGCTCCAAACTCCTTTCGATGCAGGGCCCAGCCTCCTCTCCCAGAGTGCTCTTCAGCTTAACTCCAAACCCGAAGGGTCTTTCCAGTATTTGGCCAGCTACCATAGCAACCAGACCCTTGCCCTGGGTGACACAGCGGCAGCGCAGCTCCCCACCCGCAGCAGTCAAGCCAGAGCGGCCATTCAGAGCTACAGCCAGGTACGTTTCCTAAACAGCCCAGCTCTCTTGCACCTGAAATCACTTAGGAGAGCGTTGAGGAAACACAACTGTTCAATGTTTGCCGACTTTTCAATGTTTGCCGTTACTTTTTGTCGTTTGATATATATGTAGCGGAGTTGAATTACCACTCTGATTTTTGTAAATCTAAAGCTGTTTGACTTGTATGGGAATAAGAGAATGCTGATTCAAAAGGAGATTTACCTGCCAGTTTTACTGTGTTGCTTGCATGCTTACTTTGCTGATCAAATGCTTAGGCACTTAGGTTTGAAACTTTGTATTACTGTGCTGATTAAGAGCCCTAATTAAGGACCAGGACCTTACTGTGTTGATAGCATGATATGATTGAATGTGCTGAAGTGGCAGTGAACCACAACAAAGCTAGATTGACAACAGATGCAAAATCTGTTTAGGATGCCATATGTAGCCTAGTGCCGTGGCCTGATTCCTTTCAAAGAATCACTTCTGCCTTCTTTTTCCATATTGTGAGACAAACAACTTATCAGACAGTCGTGTGTACATTTCAAACATTTTGGAATTTTTTTGTCAGATACTCATGAAAACTTTATAAATCTCTCTTCTCGTTAAAATGATTCTTCCAAGCTGCAACACACAACCCTCTCACCTTCTGTGCTTTTCATTGAGAGATCGAAGCCTCTCACTGGGAAGTTAAGCTTCAGTTTAGATAAAAGTTTCTAGATGTATTCATGTTCCTGTACATACGCAAAATATGGCTGAGTTTACTGGTCAGTTCAGGTTATTTTCTCTTTTTAGAACTTAACAGCCGCAGTAAAGCAGACTGTCTAAGTGTGATACTGAGACATTTTATAATTCAGGATTCTTTAGAAGTGAGTTATATTTGAATTTCAAAGCATTAAATTGCTAAGAGAATTCAAGTGTTATATAGTCATTGCACAGCTTGTGGGCTACCAAGAGACATACAATATTCTATTCACTCAATTTGCTCAGAAAAGCCCGCTATCCTCGAAGACTGGCAAATGACATAAAGCATGGTTAAATTTCATTTCAAATTGGTTACGTACTTTCTTTCTTCTATGAAGGGTTTAAAATGAGGCTGTATACTAGTAAGACCCTCAGGGTTTTTCTGTGTTTACCAAAGAAGTCTTCCCTGATGTACTTTGGGATTGGAGCCAGCAGGAGAGCAGGACTCCAGCTAGAAAGAAAAAGGAGGCTCTAACATCCAATTGTATCCTGGGCAGATGCCATCAGGAGTTACGATCTATGAAAAGCATCATCCCCTAGGGGTTAGCCTGTAAGGCTGAGATGCCTTCAAGGTGGCTAGAAAAAGTAAGAGGATGGAAAAGGAACAGGTGTGCTTAGAAGGTAGCTTAGAGCAATAGAAAAAAAGTGGCAAGAAGACGGAAGCAAGATGTGGAAGGGAAAGTGTGTGCATATTCCTCCAGATTGCATGGTAGATGTTTGTGCAGGAAAATAACTCACAAAACATACTAAATAATATTTTACATCATTATCCTGTAAAGGATGCTTGATCACTTAAGGTAAATTAAAATATATCTTGAAAATATTAGCAAACTGTCATATGAACTATAAATTAATACCATAAAAATATATAAAGGAGGTTTTATAAAAGGTATACAACTGAAGGAAGAGGAAGAAGTCTGTTAAAAAGTTCTGAATATCACCATTTCTGGTCCTGCAATTAAGAAGAAGACAGACAATCCTTGGAAGTGTTTTTCTATCCTGGTTATAATTAAAATAAGCCTCAGGAGTCGTAACTGCTCAGACTGCGAATTTCCTTTGGTATTTGTGTGCAAGGACTATAACTATCTCTGAACATGAATGATAGCCTAAATGCATGGGAAAATATGTAAATAGTCCCAAGGCCAGCTGTGACAGCACGAACAATTTCTGAAAATGCAATTGTGTAAAAAAAATGAAACTAATTAGTCTTGGGACTTCCTGTATAGTGCTGCAAAATGAAATCTAACATTTTTGTCAATTTGGAGGACTTCAGTAGAAAAACTGTGATCTATAATACTTTGAATACTTTAGAACACAAAACTTACATTTCAGTATCATTTAGAAGGTAAAACTTCCTAGGAACAACTGCCCCTGTGGCTGGGAATTACTCTGTTTCCTAGCTGAAAACAGCTTTTCAAACTTGGTGTCCAAATCCTGATACATCCTATATTTATCAATTAAGGTTTTCTTGTTTGTTTGTTTGGTGAAGAGTCAGTAATGATTTTATTACAAAAAGCTTTGGAGGTGTGGTGATCTTGCAAATGAGTTGCTCAGAAGTGAATAGTCTATTTGGACAACATAGATTTGTGGACAACTGGTTGGTTTTACTGTCATCTTGAGAACGGTCAACTTACATTGCAGATATAGGAATATAAAGCATGGTTTGCCACATGTTTTGCCATGCATTTGCAAGGGGAGGGGAAAGGAAGAAAAGCTAGTTTACATTTCTGAGTAAAGATTTTTTAGCTTCTGCTGATCCTGCTGTCTTTTCAGAGGCTGAGGCAGCAGCAGAGGTTAACCTCTATTGTGAACTATCCTCTATTCCTAAAGCTTCTGGGTTGAATGAGATGGTACAGAGTTTGACAACCCTTAAAGCCAAAAGTAATTGGAAAATAAAGGGCTTTTTTTTTTTTTAAGCAGCCTTGAAAAATTATTTAACTGTTAATTTTTTAACTCTCATCTCCTTTTTCCTGTAACCATGTCATGAGTTTGTCATTCATCAAACCACCACATATCACTAGCCCTATTTCTAATATTAGCTAATGCATACAAGTGTTCAGTTGTCAGGCAAAATATATACACTGGCCTTTTTCAATTAGAAGATGCTTCTTCCCGCCATGAGTCATCTGTGGTGTAGGTGATGGGCTGCTTGATATTCTATGTAGACTAAATCTAAAATAATAACTTCACATTGGCCTCTGGTAGGATTTAACAGAAGATGTGTTTAAAATTGTCTTCCAAATATGAACATGAGAATTTTTCAGTCATTAAAGGAGGCAGATGAAATCTTAGGGTACAGTACTCTTAGTATGGCACTCACAGACAACAATTCACTAATATAGTTTATGTTAGTGAAAAATTGATCTGCATAATGCTGATGTTTGATCCTGAAATAGGTAATGATTGCAGCTTTCATTGCTGCTTTAAAACCAGAGACTCACCATCTCTGAATGCTTTTAAAGGATCTAATAAAATACTGTTTGTGGATGTAGCTTATGATGGTATTACCTCCCTTCATCTATGCATATGTCCTTTGAGATGAGGGCCAGGTTGGCTGACAAATTTTCCTAATAGTTTCGGGGTATATTTTGCAAACAGAGTATAGAGATGGGCTTGCGCTAACCATGACTTTCGTGATGAAATCTGGAGACTATACCACATTTGAGGGATTCAGAGGTGTAGTCTATCCTCTAGTATCATGTAAGTGCATTTGAATGTAGGTGGCACCTTACTAGTTGGGTCAGGATCTCATCAATGACAGCAAACCATTCCTGCAGAAGAAAGATCCTTAGATATAAGAAGTTCTGTTTCACACTGAAATCTCATTAGTTGAGACTTCTGCTGATTTGCATGGAGGATTGGGGAATCGAAACACACTGTAGTTGTTGTAAGAAAATTTCTGTGAAATACCTGCAACTGGCACTTGTCCAGGTAAATTTCAAGGCAAAATCCTTCCTTTGGAAATGAGATGCCAGTCTTGGAACTATTGACAGACCAATATGAAGCGCTTGTCGCTTATATACTTACGAAAAGGCAATTTGATGGCAGTATAAAGATAAGCAGTGCTGAGGGATGTAAGACAATCCTTTTTTTGCTAGGCAAGAGTAATGTCAGTAGCAGTCACCATCCTGTAGTTGATCTTCAGGAAGAGTGAGTTTAGATTCTGTAAGTGCACAAAGCACTGCCATTTCTCTTTCTGTTTCAATATGAGAAAGCAACTTATCCAAAATCTTTTCTCTGTGAGATGAATGGTTACAAAATAACTCTTGAAGCCATAAGATAGTCTATGGCCTGCTGATGCAGATGCTTATGAGGATCATTGAATTAAAGGTACGTTAATAACAGTGCACAAAATTGGCTGCCTATCCACTCTGAACCATCTCCTGCATCCATTTAGCTGATGATGTTTTCCCATAAAGTTGATTATCTTGGTTGTAAAGAATGTAGAGGACAAGAAGGATTACCAGTGAGGAAGATGTCAGGGAAAACAGTTCACAGCTCCTGGCCTTTAACTGGTGGTGCCCAAGGGCTGAGTTCTGTATCCCAGAGACCGGAGAATCTTAAGCATTTTCCATACCCTCAATTTGCTCTTTGTAGAAGAGTGTTGATAGAGGTTTTGGACCAGAGGAGGGTGATATCTTGAGTGAAGTTGTAATGATGGTCCTTAGAGTGAACAGAAAAAAAGCCCGCAATAGACTGGGAAGTGTTCCAGTCATTGAAAGAGCAGAGAACATGATTTTGTTTGTGAAACAGAGAGATCACCTGTATCTCTTGAAAACCCTAGTGAGGCTGATCAAGTACGTTGCTTAAGGCTGGCAGCAATGATGGATATTCAGGAAGCCAATACAGTGGCGTTTCAGCAGCTGGAGCCATGTCTTGGTTTTGTGTTCCTAGTTCTGTGTTTGTAAGATTCAGCCAGTTGCACTGGTAGAAGTTCTGTTCCTTAGAACTTATCAATTATGAAATGTACAAAATCAACAAGTTTTTGGTTTTGCATTTTGGCCTGCTTAAGAAGAAAATAGTTTTTAACAGATTTTAGATGACTATCACAAATCTTAGATGTGTGCCTGCTAGTACCTTTTTAATGGTCATTTTGTTCTCTGCAATTCTGCTTTTCAGTTTTTGGTGGTCTTCCACACTGCTCTTCCATCTTGGAGCAATCTCCAAGAATCAACACATAATTTGACTGTGCTGATATTTTGGTAATTAGCAGCTGACTCCAAAGCTTTGTTTATGCTGTTTAGCCATCTAGGATTTTGTAACTCCTTATTTATGAATAATTTTCAGAATATAGGCTTCACACAGTTGTTTGTTTCTCTAAATTCCACTTCATAAAATAGAAATCTCGTATCACAGTGTCTTTCATTTGATCTTTTTCAATTAAAGTTCTGTTTTTAATCAAATTTTGGTTAAATGGAAATTGTGTGGAGGAAAAAAAAAGCTGATGTCCTAAAATTTAGTGCATTAAACGTGAATGATGGTGGGCACACAAGAGCTAGACTGTTCTGTAGTCTATTATAACCTAACTGGATGCCCTCAGTAATTCTGCGTATAGAGCTCTGCTGAACTTGTTTTGTCAGAATCAGTAGAGAGTGAACGATTCAATATGATGAAATAGGGAAAGAAAATAATTTTCATCAGTGTTCTCATGGTTTTTCACACATTTATGCTGTTACAAAGGATAAAAGAGAATCCATATGTTGGATCCAAAGAGGCAAAATAGGATCCATTTCTGTGAGATACCAGAAAAATTAAATCTCTTAGTCTTAGAATGGATATTTATAGGGACTGTAGAAGGAAAGTCCTTGATATTCCCTCCTCCCCCCATATCTATAAAATGCATTGATACAGGAGGATATAACAACTGGAAAACAAATTTGGTCTCAATTTATTAGCTTAAACACATGGTTTCATTATCAGGTTGACAATAATAATGGATGAATGGACAAATAATGGAACGAATGCCATTGTATTTCATTATTCCCTATGAAGTATAATGTAACATTGCAGGATGAACGATGACATGTCTGTACGGTTGTCTTAGGCAATAGACCAGGAAAAATATAGGGTGAAACTAAAACACATTATGCCTCTGAAAGCACGAGTGGAGAATGTTACTGTATACTTGACCCTTTGAAAAAAATAGGAACCTCACAATAAATTTAAGATAGGTCTGAGATTAGTCACATCTTAGACAATACTGCATGCTAATGTTTTCATAGCAATCTGTTCATCCAGAAGTTCTCTCCTTCACACACAGCAAACGCTTAGCTTTTTAGCAAGTGCTAAACACTGTTTTTAATTAAGTATTTAATTTCTGTGTCCTAACACTACACCTTCTTCCCTATAACCCCTTCCTTATAATCATGAAGTGAGTTTTTTTTTTGAATTAGTGCTTGAAGGATGCCTGCAGCTTTTTAGAGATTTATTAGGAATATGGGATAATATTGGTTTACTCTAAATTAATTACTTTAAATCCTTGAACATAAAGCATTGTAGAAGAAGATTAGAAAAGGAAATTATGTATACATGTTGACAGTGCTTGTCTAAAATCCTCAAGACCAATAGCAAACGGTTTGATGTTACCAGCATGTTGCATCTAGAATATTGTATTTTGGAACAATGTTGAATATTACAAACTATATTATTATGTGGCTAAATTAACAGGCCAAAAAGTAAAATTTACTCATAAATGTCAATTGATAAAGTAATTGCTTCAAATGACCTCTTGTCATATGCAAAGTTTGCTCTGTCCRTGTTGTCTTAAATCTTGGTAGCCTTATTTTTGTCATAACCATACAGCTTAAACCTTGAAAATGAAAACTGTGCTCTTGTCAAATACGTGATTGGAAAGTCAGTTGCAGATGCTTTTCTCCTTAAAGCAGAGATGTTATGTAGCGAATGAAATCAGCTTATAGAAGTTCTTTGACGTGAGCAGGGTTTGCCTTCCTCATTCTTGTTCCTAGTGTTCCCAGGGAGCAGTCTGAGGGCACTGGCCGTTTATGAAGATTCCCAGGCTCATACTTTATGCTGTGTTTTTAACTGGTGGCCACTGTTAGAACAGCCCAACTTAAAACAGTGGAGTACTGACATATGTGATTCTGCTGCCTGCTGTTGGAGGGCAATAGTTTACATTAATTTTATTTAATGGCACCTTGCTTTTCAGTGTGTGAAGCATGGTGAAGCCAGTGTGGTTTGAGTCTGTCAGTGCTCTCATGAAATACCTGTATGTTGTGAGTTCTAGCTACTGGTTTCCGTGCTAGAAACAGAAGCAAAACACTGAGAGGAGTTCCTCCAAAGCCCCACTTCATGTTTGTATCAAGCAGAAAACATATTCTTCCCCAAAGTATGTGAATCATTTAAGGTAAAGAGAGGGGCTCCAAAAGTAACAAAAGAAAAGGATAGCAGTTTCTGCTGGGAGTACATTGGAAGAGGAAGGGGTTTCTGGCATTTTGAACCTCGTTTATTCTTTGTTCTGATCATTTATCTTGTCCTCAGTTCCTGATCTAAAGGCAGTCTACTTTTTCCAGATCTACTTTTATTCGGTATCCTAGTGAAATTCAGAGCCAGAATAAATCAAGTTTCATAACAGGAATGTGGTTCTCTTTGCTCATCTTTCCTATAGGATGCTATTAAAACACACCTTTCTATTTAAACTTGAAGTGACACTGCAGTTGGCATTCACTGCAACTCTTAGAGTTGGTTCACAAAATTCATTATTTGTAATTTAAAAGCTCTTCTTGTTAAAGAAATCTGTAGCTGAAGGGTTTGTGTGTGTTTGGGGGGTAGCCCTGGTCAGAATGTTCCAAACTGCCTTGTCAGCTCTCAGCATTTGGAGCACTTTTTAAGGTTTCAAGTAAATCCTCTGCATGATCAGGAAAAAAAAAAAAAGCGTACATGAAACAAGAGAGTGTCTTTCAACGGAGTGCTAAGCTTGCTCTCACTCCGGGGTGCTGTTATTAGAGGATTTTAATGTTAGCTGATTAACAACCAGAGATGATCTCTTGAGCCCGAGATCCCTGATACGAATTGCAATGCTGTCTCTGTGCAGAGATCAGAGCGCGCCCTGTTCTTTGCTGCTCCAGAAGCTGCTCGCGCACATAATTGAAATTTTTAATAGGCAGCATCTGCTGAGGATTTTCGCTCGCTCGCTCGCTCCCTCCTGCCCCCTCTCCCCTAAATTACGGGACTTAAGGAAAACTTGGTGCTACGCTGCATACTGCCGGGAGGCTCCGAGATCTCCAGCACAGTCGCGGCTGACAATGGACGGTTTTCATTCGGATGCAAATTTCTCTTTGGCTGCGATTCAGGGGCAGCGCCCGCCCCTTTGGCAGCTCCTCCCTTGCCCTCCTTTCCTTTTGTGCTTTGTAAATAAGCCAGGAGCAAGTGCCTTTCACTGCGGCGCCGCAGCGGCCGGGGCTGGCGGGGAGTGGGGGCCGGGCCAGCGCGCCGGGCGGGCGACGGCGGGGCGCGCCCCGCTTGGCGGGGCCGGGCCGGGCCCGGGGCTGCCGCCGCGCTTTTTGTTGCCCGAAGGGGACGGTTCGCAGCTGCGGGAGTCTGGATTGAAAACCAGAGGCGCTCTCTAAAATGCATTTGTTTCAAGGGCTTTGTCTCTCTGGCGGTGGCGGCAGCAGGAGCGAAATCTGAGCGCTGTTTTAAGCTGGCTAGGCGCCTCTCCTAGGACGGACGTTGATTGCTTTTCTGTGAGGAAAGTTGCCCAATTAAAACCCTTTCAATAATTTGAGCTGCTTTTTTTTAATGCGGAATAAAAGTTTGGGTGGCTTTTTTTTTTCCTTCAGTCTTCCGGCTTAATATTTAAATAGTGTGACTATCGGTATGTCTGAGCACTGCGGAGCAAGAGACTCTTTGAGTAGTTGCGTATCAATCGTGTAGCCGGGCACCAACTTTACAGGTAAAAAATGAGTTGTTAGTGGTTGGAACTTGAGCTGGTAACCGGTTTTCCCTGAAAGGATAAAATGCGTTAGCAGCTTACAGCATATGAGTCTTGTAATGCTGGAGGCGCTCGGCTCGAGCCTTATTAAGATCACGAAAAGGCAGCGTGCTTCCCCTTGGGCGAGGGGGAGGCGGAGGGGGCCGCGGGGCGCGGAGCCGCGCTGACGCCTCTCTCTGCCTTTGCTTCCCCGCAGCCGGGCCCGAGCAGCCGCGGAGCCCACGCGGGCGGGCCGGAGCCACCGCCGCTCGCCGCCGCCTCGCAGCCGCGGGAGCCCTTCGCGCCCAGCCATGGCAGCGCCTTCCACCTGCCCGAGCCGCAGCACGCCGCCGCGCTCTACTACTCCAGCTCCACGCTGCCCGCGCCGCGGGTGAGCTCGCCGCTCTCCATGCAGCAGGTGGGCTCCCCTACCAAGCTCCAGCGCGGCGCCGCCGCCGAGGGCGCCGCCTACGGCATGGCGCAGCGCGGCTCCTCCCCCAAGCAGTCCCCCAGCCGCCTGGCCAAGTCCTACAGCACCAGCTCGCCCATCAACATCGTGGTCTCCTCGGCTGGCCTCTCGCCTTCCCCCGTCCGCGTGACCTCGCCGCCCACCATCCAGTCCAACATCTCCTCCTCTCCGATACATCAGCTAAGCTCCACCATTGGCACTTATGCTACTCTGTCTCCTACCAAACGCCTGGTTCACACGTCGGATCAGTACAGCAAGCACTCCCAGGAACTGTATGCCACCGCTACCCTGCAGAGACCCGGCTCCCTAGCAGGTAACTCGAGCCCGGCGCTCCACCCTCGGGCTTTACGGGTTTGCTGGCTGCGTGTAACGTTGTTCTAGTAGAGTGTTGTCCTCTTTGCATCGGGAATGTATTTTTTTGCAAGCAGCGAAAGGAAGATGCCTCGCTGAAAACTGTGCTGGCCTTTAAATAGACCTGCGTTTCAAATACATCTCAGAAGTTGTCTGGTGCAAACAGCCCATCTAAATAGCAGCCTTTCCAAATAAAGCGTTGTAATTCTGGGAGCGTTTGGGTTGAAATGATTGCTGATTGAGTAAGAAACATCAAGCAGTTAGGCAGATTAACGAATTTGGTGGGTTTGACAGAAAACCGATTTATGACAATTGTGGTTTTAATTCAATCRGTAGTAAGGGGGAAATCACACTTCCGGGGGAGGGAAGGCCCTCCCTCCCCCCCATTTTTTATTTTGATTCCTTTGATCTTTCTGATACTAGGTAAATCTTCTCTTTCAGAGGTTGAAGGACTTCAGGTTTCAGACACTGCGTTCCTTATTCTTATCCAGAGTTTTGATAGGGAATGTGTTACTATACTGAATGCTTTCTCTACTGTGATCAGAAGTTGAAAGCCTTGTACAGAGAATTGCTCTTTCCCAGATTTACAAGTACAGATGTTCAAGTGGTACATTTGACAAGTTTTGGATCACTTRGCAGAAACTTTTGGTGTACCAAATTCTACCAAGTTACAGGTAGCAGTTATTTGACCCTGAGTACTCAAGGGAATAAGCTGTTATAGCAGGTTTAATTTCTCTGAAACCACAGACTTTGAACAAACCCTGGAACTGAGATACTAATGTTCTGTTCTCTAGGGCATCTCTCTGCTAAGCTGAACATCTTTCAGTGGTGATTTTTTTGTTCTCAGAATTTCCAGTTTCATTGCTATAGTAACAGCTGCTATGCTCRTATGTTCTCTTGTCTGACATAAATAGATTTGAAGATAAATAGGATACATAAGGAGGTTTTGCTGTATTTATCAGGCAGGTACCCAAGTTTCTTACTGGAGTTAAAGCCCCTTCTCTACCTCCTTTCTCCTATCACCCATCCCCCTCACACACTCCAGCAGTCGTTGGCATCATATATAATTCTAGTGTAACGTGTCTAAAAATACAGATTAGATTAGCTGATAATAAAATATGGTCTCAATGTATCTCCTTATAAGAATGATTCAGAAACTTTTCTTAAAAAAGGGGGGATTGGAAAGCTTTCTTTATGTAACGCTATTTTTGAAGTTCAGAATGTGTAAAAACATGTCATCACTTGGGCTGCCTAAATGATGTCAAAGTAGACATCTCTGCACATTTTGATCACTTCTGTTGTAACATATTCGTTAATCCTTTCCGAAATTACAGAAATTTTATTCAGCAATTATATTAAGGTAACTTCTCCCCTCTGTAGTCATCGAGAAGTCACACCGTTGGCCACACAGTTAAATACTGCCTTTATGGAACAAAGCAGAAATGTCAAATTCCCAAAGACTTTGTATTTTAGGGATTTTTGCAACTTCATGCTGTAACAGAAGTTGTTTAAATAGGCATGGAGGGAACTGTCAGTATCAACAGAAAAGAGGGTAATTGTACTTAAAATTTATATTCCTGTGGGTATGAATTACCAGTATTCCCCTGATTTATCTTTGTTCTTGGATAGAAGTCTCTGCTTGTGGAAGTTTCTACAATCCTTAGTCCTTATCTCCTTTTATGCAATTTTAGCATTGGATTTTTTTTTTTTTTTTAATAAGACATCTTTTATAGCTCAGCAACATTAAAACTGTGATGATAGTTTAATTGAAGTTTGTTATGTAGGGCTTAAGAGCTGCCATAATGACTCTATAGTGTTAAATAGAGAAATTGTCCTATGCTAGACCCAAGTCATAAAGTGGATCTGGACCTTTTTAGGCTGGTTGGCCAGTAGTGGTTATATATGCACTCCTAATGGTGTTTTCTACTTTGATTTGAATAAAAGTTAAGAGACTGGCATTTTTTTTTTAATTTTCTCATATTTCTTTTAAATAAAAGCTCTTTATTGGACTTTTCCTACATTTTACGTGACTTAGGTGTTTCTCTCCCTACCTCCTCTTAGGACTCATTGTGACAAGTTGCTGGTCACTGGTTAGTCACTTGGGTTAAGCAAATGCTTATAGATTATATACCTTTAGGAAATTCCTAGTGTAATTTTGCTTGGATTTTAATGTGTGTGAGGGGGGAAAATAGTGATCAGTCATTTGATCTTGATAATAATTTTCTAAAAATTAAAGCAAAACTAACTTCCCCAAGTATTGTGCTGATCAGGAAGAAGGTAATGAGTTTCTGAGTTCCTGTATCTCATAGGGATTTTCTTTTAAGGTATGCCAGAAATTTCATTATCTTATTTTATAAGGAATGCAAGATTCCTGTAACTACAGTAAGTATTAAGTGATAGACATGCTAAGGTAGTATTGCTACTTTAAAAGAAAAATATTTCAAAGCAGAAGCAACAGTATGTTAGTAAATACTGTTTGGGTTTTTTTTTTTCCATAGTGGTGACATGCCTTTCAAGTAGTCCTTGAAGGGAGCTTTATCACGTGACCCATTCCTTCGCAGAAGTTTCCTATTGCAAATTTACTTTCATTATTTTCCATTAACATTCTGGAGCATGTTCATTATGGTCTCCCAATCATTCAGGAAGTTATATATTTGCAAATAGTGTTAAGTGTTAATTTGCAGAATGTTACTGGATTCACTGAGTCCAGTGGACTACTCACAGGGTTAAAATTACTGTATGCTTTAGAGTTCGACAGGATCAGATGTTATGGATGCTACTAAGGCAATCTTCATAACTTTATTTTCAACTTTTTTCTGTAGGCATTTTTGCTTGGAACAGTTTGTGGTTTTGAGCTTTAAGTATGGTATATTGTTACAGGAGTTTTCTGTTTGTTACTTTAGAAATCAAACCCGTTGGAGAATGAGAGCAAGCAACTGTATGTTGAAAAGATAATGTTCAATAAATGGGATTTTTGCTTGTTCACTACATCCTAAGATGTTTTTTGCTTTGGAGGAGGAGGAGGAGGAGTGGAGAATGGTTGTCACATTACACTGATTGATGGTTTGCCTTCTGTGATTAATGTGAAGTTGCATTGGTATGTATATGTCATCACAGGGATGCTGCTGCTCAAAGTAATCGTCCTTTTTTTCCCCCAGAAAGAAAAAATAAATATTTTGTAGTGATTACTGTGAATACAAATAATGTTTTTGTTTTAATTTCTTTTTTTGCATGATATTAGAAATTTGTATTGGAGCTAGTTTATGAATGCAATTGTGTCTCAAAGTGCTAAACTGAACAGTATCAGTACGAGGGTTAGATATTTGATAGATAAGACCTTTAAATGTGATTAGATTTTTTTCAGTTGTAATTGAAAATGCGCATGTCCTCAGAAATGTGTTATAGTCTTTTAGATATGCTTGAACTGTTACTGTTGCCAGGTGTGCATATGTATGTATATGTATGCACATGTGTATAAAGTGGGTCTTGTTATGATACAGTTGTTACATTTATTCTTAGTTTAGCTGCTTCATGCTATGATCTACAGTAACAGTTTTGGGAGGAATTTTCAGATCTGCACTGCTCTAAAATTTACTCTATAGACTGTTCAAATAGTGATCTTAATTCAGAATGCACAGTTTTGTAAATACCTTGTTGCAGCTGCCATGCGTGGACCAAGCTGCTGAGTGCTGCCACCAGCTCAGCCCATCCTGCTTAGAGTGAGAATTACGTAGGGCAGAAGAGTACCAGAAAATTGGGAAAACTTCTTCAGTAGGCAGGCCATCACACGGTTCTGTTCAGCTCACTATTCCTGTTCCTCTGAAGCAGCTCCTTTTGGCAAGAATCAGATACACAACACTAAAAGAGGAGTAGGTTTGATTAGGAAGAATAAGGAGAGAGGAGACAGTGAAAGCGTATTGTTGCAGTTGATGAGGTGTGACACAGGAGCAGCCACTGTGTTGCGGAGCTGCTCCTGCCTTCCTCCTCATCTTAGCTTCATCCATGCTTATAGAAGACTAGGCACACATTAGTCAACAGAAGGTAATTTTGTGCATTGCTTCGTTACAAGTAATCCTTAAAAGCTAAAAGGAAAATAAATACTATTGAAGACTGTATCATACTTTGTCATCTGTATTAAAAGGTTAGGTTTAAGAAATGAGTGTGAATATGAATCACTTTTTATAACATTAGGTGAAAATAATATTTTACAGCTATTTTTCATGTAATATGACATGTTCCATTGAAACAATGATTGAAACAGCCTCAGACAGTCCTGATATCACTTTTAAAAACATCAGTGCTTAGTCTCCTGTTTGCAAGCAGAATCTTCTTTCAGGTCTCTCTAAAATCAAAACGCAAAGCCTTGTCTTTTCTAAAATAGGACTGCTTGTGTGCATGTGTGTTATTACTATTACATTAACACTGGTTTATAAAAATGTGACGTGAGTTAATATATAAAATACGTTTTTAACACTTTATTGCGCAAAGAATTCTAAGTTTATCAGGATCTTAACTGGTTCCTTCTGCTCCTTCGTCTGTCTTGCCTTACTCTTCTCCCTCTTTACTTGGGACCTTCCTTTGCCCTTCCTCCTTCCATATGCCTTTCATTGCATATGACATGTTGAACCCTGGTTTCCTGTTGAGATTTATGGCAGGACTGCTGTTTAATGGTGAGTGTTGACATGTTTTAGCATTTTGGTGTATGATCATATGGGCACRGAACAGATCAGCTTATGTGACTATGTATGAGATAACTCTGAAATATATTGCCACTAGCATGGATTTAGATTTCCTTTAAATTGCATGAAAATACTGGATCACCTATATATCATTGGTTCATTGCCACCTTTAAAAAAAAAAAAATCTAATAAGTCTAGTAAATCATGCTGTGCTATGCATTTGTGCTAGAATGGCTGTATTATTGCTTGTGAGCATATATGCATTCACCCCTCTCTCTCATACCTCTACATGGGGAAGAAATAACTCTTGTAGCAGAGTTAGACACTATTCGAATCAATGCTAGTGCTAACGTGAGTTAAAATCATCTTCTCTGAGGGATATAAACTATATACAAGTAAAATTTTTTTTTAGACTGTAACAAAACCAAATTACCACCACTATTCCTCAGTTCTCAAGCATAGACAAGGTTTCTGATAAATTCACCAAGTGCATCATCATTCAGCTTCTGAGCAGAGCATTATAGATAGTGAAGGTACGAGCAAAGTGTTAACCCAAAGCCTAGGTAGATCTAAATCACCTCAGAATAAAAAGCTTTGTGTGATTTAAAATCACCTCCTGAGACACAGGGCTGAGCTAATAAAGCAGTCTAGGTGTGAAGTGCACTTGTACTTTGGACAAGTAAGGAAGGAGAATCATTGTTTTTTTGGATTTTTTTTGGTTTTAAGATAAAGGGTGAGGCTTGTAATATCAGTGTTTTATATATATATATATATATATATATATATATTTTTTTTTTTTTCCCCCAAAGAAAGGACACTCAGTTGTTTCCAGTAATTATTTTTCTTTTATTTTTGCAGAATCCTGTGAGTGTTTCTTTTGTTGGGAGAATAAAGTTGCTTCATTAATTTCAACCAAAATAGTTTTCAACTGATTTTTTTTTTCCAAGGTTTAGTTTGTTTTCATTAGCTGGAAATTTCCTATATCGGCCTGTCACAGCCTTTACACATGAGACATTGCTAATGCCCTTCCATTCTGGGACAGGCAGTACAGACCTGGAGTTTTTTCTGCTCCTTCTGCTCTTTTTTTGTTTTGAGACTCTTCATGTAAGCCAGCAAGACAAAACACAAGGAGGTTTTGAGGCCTCCTGAAATATTTCTTCATTATTTGCCCTGTCAGATATTAATCATTGTCTTATAATTAGGTATCCTTTATACATCTTCTCATGCTAAACTCTTTTATCCTTATTGTAATCTGGAGAGTAGAAGTGCTGATGATGGACTCAAAGTTGATACGAATATGCAGTGCAGTTCACCATTATTGTGCTGTCAATGTCACTTTGCTTTTCCTTTTCTTTGCCATTAATTCTACTCCCACCTATTCCTTCAGTGATAATTATGTTATTAATTGTAATGCCTAAAACATTTAAAGTGGTGGTCAAGTCCCCATTGAACAAGATATATGAAATGGACAGTCTTTAGCAATTAAGCAGAAGGAATAAGATTAATGTCTTTGAAGTATCCTATTATTGCCATGATTTTTGTTCCTATGTTTTTCAGATCCAGATTACATGAAATTGATTTGCTTGTGGAGAAAGGGCTGACTGACAAAGGGTCAGCTAAAGCAGCTACATCTACACTGATATGTTTTTGAGCCAGTGAACTTGAGCTTTGATTTACTCTGTCAGCAGATGTTACAAACATGTCTAAACTTGTGTCCTGTTCTATACTGACCATATACTTTCTTTTCACTTCTTTTTCTTGCTGTTGTAAATCATTGACTTACCTTCTGAATAGTCTTTCAAAGGGGGAAGAAATCAAATAAGTATTTCAAAATAGCAAGCCCTTAGGAAAAGAAAACTAGTCTGCAGCTTTGTTGAAAACAGATTCAGCTGGTATGAAATTTCAAGTAGTTTAACTGAATGACTGTGAGAAACTGAATAGCAGTGGCTTGTTTCCCGATTGTTTGGTGAATATTACATCAGCCAAAGATGCTTCTGATTAACATTCAAACCTTTGCTGCTGCTTGTAGCCACACAGCCTGGTGTGGAATTTCTGCCCTCTGATCTTGGACATTATCAGCACACCTAGAAGGACAGGATTGCAGTGTTATTCATAAACATGCAAGCCACTTGAAGGAAATTTTTAAGCATCAGGGCAAAGTTTAAACAGTCTGCGCTTATGTACCCTCTGAAAAAAAAAGTATGGAAAAGAAGCTGGCAAGAGACTATCAGAGAGGAATCAGTGCTCGTAGCAGAAAGGTGCTTAATCTCAGGATCTGAAATTCTTCTGTCAATTTTTCTTGGCTACTGACATTCCCACATTATATACAGTTGAAGAGCAGTGTTTTAGAAATCTAACTTTTTGAGACTTTTGTGTAGAGAAGTACAAATATATTAGCCAGTGTTGRCACTCAAATTCATGTAGCTTTTTCTTGCTTATGTTCATCCATATAACTTTTAGTACCTGAGATTACAGGAAGTTGGGGCCGTATGGACTGTGATATGCCCAAACTCTTGGGTCTTGCGGACATGTTAATTGGGCTGAGTCTTGGCTGTTCCTGTTACTACCCTGTTGTCCATCAGATCTGAATGATATCCTCATGTAACTGTTTTCTTTTTCAGTTGCCAAGTGTGTGATTCTGGGGCCTCCCAAGTGTCTTTGTCCTTAGACTCGCTTATTTGGAGTAGAAAAGAGTGCAGGTATATGGGATAGGGAGTACAGGGCAAGGTTCCCTTGAACTTGCACTTCTGATGCTCAGGCTTTAGTGGCGTGGGTGAAATTACCTGCTTGGGCTGTATGGTCCAAATTGGAATGAATGTGTTTGTCTTGCTTGTGCACTGGGCCAAGGATGCACATGTGCAAGCTGTAGCTTGTTCGTGGTCTGAAATCCCATTGCAAGGCCTTACGCAATCACCTGGAAGTGTTTGTCATGAAAGTCTAAATACATAGTCACAGGAATCTTCAGTCACTCTTACTTTTTATGTGTTTAAAGAAAATGAGGACATCCCCTTCATTTTTACTGTGGTGGAAAACCTCATCCTTTCTGGTCATTGTACACAAACTGTCTGTAGTAGCTGCAGTGTCTGAGGAGACCTAGAAAGTCAACATAGAAGTAGTCTGTTATGTAACAGTGGATTTGTTGGGAAACATAACAGCTTTTTGTTCTAGTGTACACACACTAGATTTCAAAGCAGTGGAAGTGCCTCAGATCACAAGTAAAGTGATTAATTATGGTAGGAAGAATTACTGCAAACAGGGGAGATGAGGAAAGTTCCCTTTATTTAAAGCAGAAAATTGGTGGGAAGCTCTTTGGAGCTACTAGTGCGGAGAGATGCTAAGTGTTCACAGGAGCTGTGGGAAATACATTAGCCCTCTGTGGTGACTGCCAGAAACTGCAGCGGCCCAAATTCTCTCTGTGACAGACTGTGGGAGATAAATGAGGTAATTTTGCTGTAACTGTGGGGCCAAACTTGAAGAYTGTCTAGATATGGACCCAGAATAGACAGAATACTTCTTGTTTCTATTCTAAGTGGTCTTACAGAGGGCAGAGAGAGACTGTCTAATGATAGCGAATTCATGGAACTGTATATTATTGTAAGTGGGTAGAAGCAAAAGTCGGAATTTAATATGCTGAAATCAGAAGGACCAAGTGATGACTAATCTCTCAATTATAAGGCATGGCATATGAAACTGCCAGTTGGATGACATAGATCTTATTAAGTACATCAAGTTGCAATTTGTAGTTTGTAACTGAAGAATAGAAAAGAGCCATATTAGTTTGAATACAAGTAGTCTTGAATCTCAGGTAACCTTCATTTTTCTAAGGAAAATTTTACATTCACTTCTGTATTTCTTTCTTGCACAGTGTGTGTTTTGCTGTACAGCCTTTGCCTCCCCCACCCCCTACCCAGGTGCAAGCCCATTCCTTTTATCAGATAGCCAGCTGTGCTGCTCTCAGGCAGTAAAGCCTTTTGATCATAGGACTAAAGTTATCTCTGGATTTAAACAGTGCTGCCTGGGAAGAAAGCAAGGGTGGAGAAGTAGCTGTGGCCCTCTGATACCAGGGAGCAGAAAGAAGCCTCTCCATTTGCATCCTGAAGGGGCCTTCCTCCGGTGYATGCCTTCCCTGAACCCTCCAGTTCAGCAGAGCTGCGGACATGTTTATGTGTGCTCACCAAAAGGTGCCACAAACTCTTCAAAGGCTTTGCATTAAAGTCCTTGTAGTTTGGTCTGCAAAGGAGGGTGAGCTGAATTCTTTCAGGATTTTTTTTCAGTGGGGAGGGGGTGGAGTGGGAGACAACCCTTCCCCTGTTTGGAGTTAATAGGCACTTAAGAAAGGGAGGACAAAGTAAAAGAATTACAGGCCAGCTAATGACAGTGCTTTGCTAGATATTACAAAGGAAGTTTATTGAAAGTGTAATGCAAGACACAAAGGTAAATGGATAATGGGATAATTTGCAACATGAGTTCACCAAAACCAGGTTACGTCAGAGTAACCTACTAACTGACCATTTCTGAGGTTATAATTAATGCCTTTATATTTCCTAGTAGGACTCCCAAGTAAAGCGTTTTCTGTAGGATTGCTTGGGAAATGCTTGCTTAACCTGGAGATGATGATGGATATTTTTGCAAGAATTGAGTTGGGCAAAGCCCTGGCCAAAGCAGAATTGACAGTTTGTCATTCTGCAAATAAAATTATTGGAAAGGAAGGATGCTGTTAGTGAAGTTCCTCAAAGAGAACTCTTCAGGCCACTTTAAAAATATTCTTTATATTTTATTATCTAGGTGAAAAAGAACAGGAATATGCAAGGAAACTTCCTGATAATGCAATATTAGGAAGCACTTTTCTGTAGAGAGGGTGATCAAATGCTGCATAGAAAGAATTTCACAGATCAGAGGGAAGCAACAGAAATGGAGTTGAGCTAATAGCTCAATTAATAGCTTCTTATAAATTAG
Organism: Apteryx rowi; assembly: GCF_003343035.1. Lineage (NCBI taxonomy): Eukaryota > Metazoa > Chordata > Aves > Apterygiformes > Apterygidae > Apteryx > Apteryx rowi. The sequence goes on from NW_020447310.1 coordinate 50,556, forward strand.
GTTCTTTGGCTGAAAACAGGAGTGGGAAAAGACCTGGGTGACCTGCTTGACTACACTATGCCTGAGCCACCTATATGAGGATCATAACTGAATATTTTGTTGCCTCATTGCATAACAAGCAGGCTTGTTTTCATACAGCAGACTGCCTTTAGGGCTCTGACCAACCAGCCATGATGCATTTGGTGTGTATTGAGGAACTGTGTGCTAAGTAATGCTCTTAGTGTTCTTCCTTCCTAGCGAAGAATTGAAACTGGTAACCATTTTAAAACAAAAGATAGAGTGATTATTGAGGCATCACTGCACTTCTGACCACACTTCAAAGTTTCAAGGCTTATGTATTGAAATTTCACATTTCTCTCAGTTTTAAGTTGGAGTTCTTGTCCAGCTCATGTGTCATCCGTGTCTGTGTTGTCCCTCCAGTTGTATTCGACAGGAATCTGAAACCAGTGCTGAACCTAACTGAACAGTCGTCCTCAGATTGGTCTGATTTGTGTCCTGTCTTGCTTAAGATCCCATCCTGAGAGTTAGAGAATTCAGTAATTACTGTCTTACCCTGAAATCTTTTTCTCTGAAGTTTGTTGAGATTGTGATGGTAAATTATTTGCAAGTCCCTGCTTTTCTCAGTCTGCAGTAGGTTTCAGGAATGAAGACAATGAAGAACAGTGACTTATTCATTAGTTTAAAAAAAGAAAAAAATGAGTAAATTTGATTGATCAAGAACTTGCTGCTTTTGTAGAATCAGGCAAAACTTGATGCAGATATCTTCAGCTGGTCATATGATCTTGAAAGTATGGGTTTTACAGGTTAGGCAACCATTTGATATGGAAATGGTGCTGATTTGCATTTATAAATAATCAGGAACTAATTGTGGGACAGCTCAAAATCCCTCAAGTGTTTTCCACCTCTGGACTAAAGTGCATCACATTATTCTCATTGAAACACACTATTAAAGTCTCTATAGAAAGTAAACTTTTCCAGTGGTTTATTGCAAACTACTTGTGAACACATTTCGTACGTTCCTTGTGTTAGGTCTGGCTTCCTTTTGCCGCTGACCGCTCTCACCATTTGTCTCTTGCAGCATTTGTCACAGCAGATGCTTTTTAGCTTGGACTCTCTGATTGAGTGGCAGAACTCTTCCCACTTACAGTCCTTTCCTTGCCATGCTTTTCAGGGAGAATCTGAATCTGTGAGGTTAATGCCACATTGCAAAGCTTTTTTTTTTAATTTAATTTAAGTTTTTTTTTGTTTTTATGACTCTTAATGTTTTAAATAAGTTCCTGGGAAAATGTCTGTAACCATCCACTTCCTTTTTCACTTGCTATTTATTATGGAAGGACTTACATAAGACATTTTTCTGAGTTTTTGAAAGATTGATACTAAATGTTTAGCTATTATTGTTGTGATTGCTGTATTAATAAATATAATAGATATAATTAAAGAGTGAAAACTTTACCATTTTATGAGATATGAATTGTACAATGATTACTCCAGCGTAAGCTCTGCTTGTTGACCGCTTAAGCCACGCGATATCACTGTTAACGGTATTCCCTTTCTTTGTATCTACATTCAGCATTTCTTTCATTTAGAATAAACCTATTAGAATTGTTTTAAATTACAATGATTTTGATAATAGGTTACTCTTAAGTGTGTTAGCAGAGATCTTGATGTATATGTAATATGTGCAACCTAAAAATAACTTGAATAATACTATAACAATCTATTGAACAAAATGCTGTAGAAGTGGATAGTTCATGATCTAAGCTTTTTTACAGACATAACTAAATTCTTTAGTTAGATTGTATTCAAGTGTTTTTTAATGTATGAATTTAATAAAACCTCCATGTTTTCAGTCTCGTATTTTAAATGCAGTGAATTTCAAATGGGTAATGAAAATATGAGTACGTAGTATATTACTGAATGTCCAGAGAGATCTTCTGTCTCTTTCCCTCAATACTACATTCAATACAAAGATAAAACTGTTTCCCCTAGAATGTCGGAAAGACTTTTGCAGTGTTGTGTAGTGAACTCTACAAACTGGTGATTGCCAGCAAATGCTTACTGAGGAGAAAAAAGCCTCTGCGAGGAGAAAATGTTTAATATTCTTTTATGTCGAGTCATCTCTGACAGAACAAATACTATCCTATCTGATACTTTTATCCATTCTTCTAGTGAAATACAAGTTTGAGTACAAAGTATTTCGGGTAAAAATCTCCAAAAAGTAATATTGCTTACATGTCTAATAATAATAATAATATGCAGTCTCATTGTAAAATGAATTACAGAAAATAAGTTGCAGAAACGCTTCTGTTAGCAAACCCCAAATGGGGTGTCGTGTATTTCAGCTGCATATATCAGCGTCTGCAACATATATTTGCAAAAGAAATATATGCAATATTCAACATAAATTAACACTTTTTAAAAGATGCATAGCATGGTCAGGATTCATTGGAACCATTTCTTCGCGTTTTTGCTGTTAGCAGGAAAACTGCCTGTTGGATGGTACCCATGAATGATAGTGTGCTTAGATCCAAAAAATAAAAATAAAAAATCAGGTTGTCCAGTAAAAGCCAGTTGGGGAATATTGCAGTTGCATAGACTTGACACTTTGTTACCCAAGTGAGTTTTGTTTTCTGGTCTTACAGCTCCCGAAGTGCTACAGGGGGACTGTTTTCCCTTTTAGAACYGCTGTTCTGCAAAGTGCATTCACTAATCAATGCATTTTCTGTTGCCTGTCTTGAGACATTCATTTCTAGTTGGATTTAGGACTAGATACTCTTTCTGTCCTGTGAGTAGGAAGGGCTTGTTTTAGAACCATTCCCCCTTCCCCCTTTATTGAGTCTGGTGTGAAAACTTGCTCAGTTTAAGGCTGACTGAGCTGATGCTCAGTTTGGGGGAAGGGTTTTGAGCTGTTTGTTTTTACAGGCTGTGCTTTTCCACAGCGTTAAACCCTATCAGCAAGTGCAGTTTTTACAGGCAGGGCATTGGTGGAGTCGTGCCTGAGCTGCTTTGTTGGAAGCAGTAACACTTTTCAGCAGATCATTCTGGCTGCTGGAAGTGGTCTCTGACCTTGCACAGATCTGTGCATTTTTGGACGTCTGGACTATGCTGCTTCTTAGCAGGCACAACTAAGATATTGGAGAGTCTGTCCTGGTACGGCTTTGTGCCTCGGGGAGGAAGGAAGACCTAGCATCAGGGCATTACATACATGCTGTTGTTCCTTTAGATTTGCAGTTCTCGTTGAGGAGGTGTTGACTGTAGGGTTTTACTAAATATCCTGTAAAGTTTTCTGTCACTGAATATTTACTTCAGGAGTACGTCTTGCCAAATATCTTAGATTTCTTTCCTTCGCTTGCTGAGTTGAAAGTATTGCCACAGCACCTGCCTTAGCATAGAGCTCATGCTGCAAGGCAAGCTTTTTTACACTTCAAAACTTAAAACAAACTTTTAATTATCTTTGTTGTTTCGGGTTCTTTTTTTTTTCATTTTTGTTTTTTTTTCTTTAGTCTCATTTTTTCTAGTCTTTCTTTAGTCTGTTAAAACTTCAGAGAAGACCTCTTCTTATATAAAGGCTTAATATTATTTTCAGTTGTCACGGAGCAGTAGTTACCCAAAGAGCATATGCCCTGCTGCTTGGCAACATCATCCTATAGCTGAAGAACTCAACCTGCAGTCAAAATGGGCAGTGAGAAGGAAAGTTAGAAAAGGGAATTTGTGTCAGAGGATAACAAAATCTGGTCCAGTTCATGCATAATACTTTTCCCCTATTTTATGAAACTGGCAGGGTTGAGGGGGAGGGAAGAGGCATGGCTTAAGAGAAGGGAGAAAAAAAAAAGTGAACATTCAGGTATTAAAAAAGTAAATGAGGAAAAATATATAGTTTCTATCTTTTCTGCCTTGATGAAGGCAAGTTGTTGCTACTGTGTAGTAGTGGTTGGTTTGGGAGAGTTCTTTTTTTTGTTCTTTCTTCAGTGACATTTTCCTAGATCAGAAATGAAATGGGAATTATCTCCCTGAACTTGTCTGTCACATTTAATCCGCTGTTCCTTCCTGCCTATCTTTGCCTCTTATCTTTTTGCTCCCAGTCACACTTCTCTTCTTCCACTAACAATTTATTTTTGATAAAATTTTTTAAGCAGGTGAATGTTTTTGAACAGAATGAGGGCAGTAGCAGGAAAAAGAAAATGCTTGTGAGGGAGCACAAATGTATGGGGTGCGTGTGTGTGTGTGTGTGTGTGTGTGTGTGTTTTTTCTCTCCCTAAATTTGTACCAGTAAGGAATTAAAATAAGTGATACAGTATTTTGCAGCAAAAAAGCATTGCATGACTGAAAAAGTAAACATAGAAAACTGAAGAAATTACTTGTAGCTTTATTTCTTTTTTATTACATTATTCACTGAGGAATGCAATTTAATTTGTATGTATGGTTTAAAAAAAATTTAAATGGGATAAAATTTATCCTGAAACTTTATATAAGACATAGTGAGCTTTGTCAAGTGATTTTTAAAATTCAGTTTGGGATTTTTGGTTTTGGTTTATTTTGAAACCTTTATTTTTAGCACTGATGTGCAAAGTGCTTTTTCAGTGTCCCTTAAGCAGCCAAAGCCAGTCTCTTATGAGGAGGCTTTCTTAAGACTCTTAATCTGGTTAATGGACAGGTTCTGTCTGGGGAATTCCACAGTGAGAACCATTCTGCTGAATGTGACAATACCCTGCCAGTGAAACTGTTAATAGGTTTGCTTGTATGGCGGTAGTTTACAAGAAGCAACCTATACTGTATTTATACTACTGTAGAAATATTAACATATTTTGAATTGCTGCCATGATCTTTCAAAAAAAAATTTTTTTTCGTATGCTTAAGAATAGAAAAGAACTCACTTGTTACAGCTAAAGTTTTACTGTCTTTGGTTCTACCTTTAGCAAGTAGTGCACCTGAAGTCCCAAGCCATATACCCATCATATTATGCTTTACTCTTTAAATACAAAGCCTGAGGGAAAGCATTCTAAGATACTGGTAAGTGAGGAAAGTATGTCCTTTCGATTCTGGGGGCTTGTATACTATAGCATGTACTTGTTTTGTAATGATATTATATAGTGCAAACCAGGGATTCAAAAGTAAAACATCCATGTTTTTTTCTGGATATCCAGAGCTTAACATGAGTTGAAAGGCAACAGGTGTAATTTGGCAATTCAGTGATGGTATTATTTTCATCTTTATTCATGCAAACAGTCCTGAGTCATGGACAGAGTAATGTACTGAGAATGGAAAAAGAATATAAAGACAAGAGTTAGTCTAATTCTGAACTCTAGTTAGTTAATCTTTAATTCCCCTATTTGGGGAAAGAAAAACTTCAGGCCCAAATAAAATACATTCAGAGAGTGCATGTGTAGGTAATCGAAACAGCTAAGAAAACTGTATTTAAGAAAAAGCTGAACCCAGTTAAAAGGAATTTGCTCCAGGCTGTATTTTGGTTTTGGTTAATGCAGTTTGTTGGTATGCTAGAGGCACAAAGTGATATACTCAAGGTGTGCATTAGCGGGTACTGCCATATGGCCTGTCATGTCTTACTGGCTAATTTAACCATCTGTCATGTCTTGATAATTTGTATTCACTTTCCGTAGGTGGCTTCAGTAGGTTTTCTTCTCTTTGGTACCATGTTTTTCATCACACAATATTGGCATATTCCCATTATATGATTTTATTTCTTGATATTAAGTGTAGGAACATTTGTTGTAGATACTGTTGTAGATTGTTCTTTCCTGTCAGTTTAAGAAGATACATATATGCAGACAAGCATTTGGGAGAGGTTTCTGCATATATTTCTGGCAAAAAAAGTTTGTATTTTATCAAAAGTCCTCTCATGAATGCTTTTTCATCCCCCCCCCCCCCACACACACACTGTTTACTTCTCTCTAATTCTACACTTGGGTTCACATCAGCTTCTTTACTATGTAAGCTAAATCAAGTTAGTGTCTATAAAAGAGGTCTCATTACATCCGAGTTCAGAGTAGAAATSCTGTTGTAGAGAGCATGTTTATCTTTTCTTTCTCACATCATGCTTTTTCAGAATTACAAACTAAAAATGCAACTTACTTGGCTGACCTGATGTACTGTATGTTTTTTTATAAGGACAGTAACATTTCAGGACATGCATCCAAGAGACATGAAAGTCATGTTGCACAGGATTTTTGGCCCCACTGTGCCAGTTAAATCAAAAGTTCACTGAGTCCACTGAAAAGCATGCAACGTACCAAAGCTACAGAAAATGCTGTGATTCCTTTTTAGTTTCTGTCCCTGTAGTCTCATTGCTATTTCACTGATGGGCTTATTAAAATGTTACAATGGTGTGGATTTGTTGGTTTTGACCTGTAGTCCAAGGAAGACTCAGTGCAAATGAAAAGAGTAATGTTGTTGTTATATTTAGAATGAAAAGTATATACAGCCAGTTGTGGATAATCAGTCCTCTTTATTATGAAATCAAAGTAGAGTGTGTTGTGTTGTAGCCTGTTCAGAGCCCAGGTTTGATACTTAGAGCCTCAAGTAGCCACATATAATACCTGTTGAAATGTATGGAGTTATAACCAAGTTAAGTTAAACAGGGTAAGCATATTACCGATAAGTGTTTCTTATGGTAATATCATGATTTATGAGCTTCACCATCAGCTCGTATCTCATTAGTGATGTTTGTGTAACATAGACATAAGGAACCTGCTTAACAGGACTCGTGATTAATATAGATTTTGTGATGGAAGATTTCAAAATGAGGGGCTGAATGGTTTATCTGATCATGCCTGGATGGTTTTCTTCATGTTTATATGGTGACTTGCATATTGAATGATACTAATGAGCTCTTAAATCTCAGAGAGGAGGACAGTAACATGTGCTGTTGCTACTCTAGCTGTTCAGAGAGTATCATGAATTTGTAGGGCCCCTTCTTAGAGCTGTAGCAAGGCAGGATGACTTGTAGTAAAGGTTTCCAGAAGGGACACAAGTAAAGACTGTTCAGGCTTTATTAAGGCATATCTGACTGCTTGAATATCCGCTCATTTGAACAGATTTATTGAGTTTAGTTTATTAATGTGAAAAATGTTGCTGATAGAGTGGTTTACTCTGTTGACCTAAACTGCCAGATTAGCAGTGTCATTCAAATGTGTGTATTGTATTTATTTCTGTGGCAGCTTGCACAAGCTCTGAAGAAGCAATTGGGGATTATTTTGTGTATTTCACTCAAGTTACGCTTGTCTGGTAACAATTTTTTTTCTCCTTGTGAAAAGTAAGATTTTGTTAAAAAAAGAATATTTCCATAAGAAATAACCATTTCCCCATATTACTGAGAAACATCTCAATAATATTAGATTTTTCATTTGATGTTTTTCAATTGTTAAGGATGGAGATGATCTTTTTCGTTCAATAGATAGGAGTGCACTCTTCCTAAATTCTTTCTGTTAACCCTCTTGAATATAGGAAGAAAGTGAAGATTCTAGGAATGTGGTCTCTTCATTCAGTACAAAATCACAGCATGGTTGAGTTTGGCAGGGACCTCTGGAGATCGTCTAGTCCAGTGCCCCTGCTCAAGCAGGGTCACTTACAGCAGGCTACCCGGGACCTGTCCAGTTGGGTTTTGAATATCTCTAAGGATGGAGACTCCACAACCTCTCTGGGCAGCCTGTTCCAGTGCTCAGTCACCTGTACAGGAAAAAAGTTTTTCCTCATGTTCAGATGGAGCTTCCTGTGTTTCAGTTTGTGCCCGTTGCCTCTTTTCCTATTGCTGGGCACCACTGAAAAGAGTCTGGCCCCATCCTCTCTACACCCTCCCTTCAGGTATTTGTACGCATCGCTAAGATCCCCCTGAGCCCTCTTCTCTCCAGCCTGAACAGGCCCAGCTCTCTCAGCCTTTCCTCATAAGAGASATGCTCCAGTCCCCTAATCATCTTTGTAGCCCTTCGCTGGACTTGCTCCAGTAGTGCCACATCCCTCTTGTACTGGGGAGCCCAGAACTGGACACACTACTCCACATGTGGCCTCCCCAGAGCTGAGTAGAGGGGGAGGATCACCTCCCTCGCCCTGCTGGCAATGCTCTTCTTAATGCAGCCCAGGAGACCATTGGCCTTCTAGGCCACAAGGGCACATTGCTGGCTCAGTCAGCTTGTTGCCCACCATGACTCCCAGGCCCTTTTCTGCAGTAGGTCAGCCCCCAGCCTGTACTGGTGCAGGGGTTTATTCCTCCCCAGGTGCAGGACTTTGCACTTCCCTTTGAACTTCATGAGGTTCCTCTCTGCCCATTTCTCCAGCCTCTCGGGGTCCCTCTGGTGTATCWCAACCATCTGGTGTGTCAGCCACGCTCCCCGGTTGTGTGTCATCTGCAGACTTGCTGAGGGTGCCTTTGGTCCCTTCATCCAGGTCGTTACTGAAGATGTTAAACAGTTCTGGCCCTAGCATTGACCCCTGGGGGTCACCACTAGTGACTGGTCTCCAGCTGGATGTTGAGATACCATAAAAGTTCTGGAAAATAACTGGCCCCTTCTAGGTTGTCTTTCTTACTGTAATCTGATTTACCTGACTGGAGGCTCATGATATCCCCCTGGTGGAGCCCCACTACAAGGTCCCTTTTTACAAGCTCCACAGAGATGCAAAAGAAGGGGCATTCCACTTTCTGTCAGATATAAGCCTTAATTTGAGATTTCAGAAGATAAAGAAGACTTCCTTTTCTCTATTTTTTGTTATGGTTATTCAGTTTCTGTTTTAAAAAAAAGCGTGCCCTATTTTGATTTTGAATTTGTCTGGCTTCATTTTCGATACTTCTCTCAACTCTTTTAGAGCCCTTTAGTCTTCTCCATACATTCTGCTGTGATGCATCTCAGGCACTGCAATCAAATCATTTCTCAGTCTTTTGCCTAACTAAAGATTGGCCTATTTAAGGAATTAAGTGTGAAGTGGTTTCTTCAGCCCTGAAGTAATGGTTTGGCTCTCTTTGTTTTTCCATTTCTCTTAATCCAAAGGGGAAAAAAGCATCCCTTCTGCAGAACCTTGGTCATAAGAATTCTGTGTCTAGTCAGATGTTGAATACATTGTAATTACCAGCTTGCAAAACTGCAGATTTAATAATGAGTTATGTTTGAATTTGTTCGTGGACCTGTCTTGAATATGTTTGGTGCTCTATACTCTCCCAAGGGAATAATATTGTTGTTTGGGATGGGTGGGCCAGGGAGGAGGAATTACTCTGTTTTCAGAACCTGTGTGTGGCTTTGGTACGCACAACTGCTTTGGTTTCGAGAAGCCCAAAGGGGCACAGTGTTAGTGGTGGAGGAGGAGGGACTGTGGCTGGTTAAGAACAGGGTTTGGACACATGCAGCTTGGGGTAAGCTCTAGATTCCTGATGGCATGAGGTTTAGGGAGAACCTTCTGAGTGCAGCAAGCGTCCCTGAATGCTGGAATGTTAATGGGCCTTGGTAATCCAGTGTTTTATTACCTCCTGGTGGTAGATTAATTGTTTCTTTTCCATTCTGACCTTGTTGTTTTTCTGGACCTCTTTGACCTTGGGACTGCATTAACGCAAGTTGTTCTGAAGCAAACCATACCTGTCAACTTGCAGCTTCAGGTAGTAAAGAAAGTAGCTCTTTGCAGCTAACCCAAGATGCAGGCAGGAGGCGTTATACCTGTCCCCTTTCTTAGCAGCATCAATTCCCTGGGTGCATTTCACAACCTTTGTATTGCTCAATTATCCTAACAATTTTGCCAATGTTTTCTCAAGTATCAGCAGGATATGGCAGAGGGACTGTCTCAGTGTATAGCTGAGGTGTAGGATGCAGTTTTCTGAAATCCATCATGCACCCTTTTAAAACAAAAGTCTTTAACAGTATAAAAATCTGCAAGACTTTTGTTGACCTCAACCTTCCGGAAAATTAGTGTGGTCTTCATTASATATGATATAGCACCAGCAACAGAATTAACTATCTCCTTGCTCCCAATAGCTATTGGTTAGTTGATTTTAATACTTAAATAAAGCATGCAGTAAAACCCTTTTGTTCCTAAGTTGAGACTCTGATAAATCAATATACAAAACAATTATAAGAGCAATGATAAAGAGAAGATTTTAACTGAAAACAGAACTTGCTATTCCAGCTTTTGAAATACTATCTTATAGAAATATTAAAAATGGTGTTGATATTCCATCTTTTTAAAAATTTTATGAATCTTTTTTCTAAATTTAAGAACTGTAAAGGGTGCTAATATTTCCTGTTTAAATACTGATATCTCAGTATTTGGAAATAGCATAGTAAAATTGCATATTGAGTCCTGTAGAAAAGTATTAGTTTTCTATTTGAAACTAAATGTGTTCAAGGGACATGCTTTAGAAAGTACATATTTCTTTTTAGAGTACTTATTTCTTTATTGAGTAGTTTTATATTATTATTTGCTATGATTTGACAAATCATTAACCCATTAAAATGACTCAGAGACAAATATGCATGGTAAGATGCATCAGCTTTGCAGTTGAAAAGCTGTTCATCAGTTGATCAGTAGTTCATCTGTGGAAAAATCTACATATTTGTCCAAAGATGACAGCATGTAACTGTTGCTGTAACAATCACATAATACAAAGGGAGAAATACTGTCATGGTTGGTATTTTGATAACTTTAATTTCTGAGACTGAGAATGGTTATATTTTTTAAACAAAAATATTTTACTCATCTGCTGGAATCTTTGTTTCCCTGATACCTTATGGACAGAATGGCAGTTACTGCCTAATAGTTGGAACTCTCACAATCTTACAAGTCAGGTAGCTTCAGGGTATTTCTAGATTGCCACTTAGCTGATTCGTGACTTTGGCCAAGTTGTGTCTATTTTCTTCTACTGTTTGCCATACCTTCCTTGACTTGTTTGATTGAACTGCAATGTGTTTTGGGCAAGAGGTTTCTCTTGTTACATATAAGCTTATTGTTCAGTACAATAGTGTGCTAGTCTTGATTGTATCTGCAGTATGCAAATAAACTCTATTGTGTTTTTAAAAGTAAACTTGTATTAATACTTGCAGATTTGGAACTGTCGGTAGAGCATGAAAGAGGTTCAGTTAAGCCCTCCTCACCAGATGTCTAGCCTAACTATTTGAGAGCATGTTAATATTTGGGTTATGCTAACAGTCAATTCAATGGGAAAAATACATTATTTCATTGGAGGCAGGATTAGGGGGAAAATCCATTACTCCAAAGAGCATTGTTAATTCGTAAATGCACAAAAGAGTCATAGTACTTGAAGAAGGAGGCATAGTTCTTTATTTTGTAGCAAGTTTGTTTTTCTCATGTGCACTGTTGCCTAAAATGTTGTCTCAGTTTTTCACTTCTTTTTTTTTTTTCCTTGAATACAGATTGAACCAAGTACAATGTGAAGCAGCTCATGCAGAAATTTGGACATAAGCATAATAGGTTGAATTTTAGGCTGATCTGAAGAATACTAGATTTTGGTAGAGCTGCTCAGCTGTTTGAGGAATCAGTCTCAAAGATGCTGGGTTAAAGAGCATTTCGAAAATGTGGACCATGCAGAGTTTAATTCTGTAATGGTCGTATGAACTTCCTAGATAATTGCAGTAGTTATAAATAAAATGTATAACTGGGATTCTTGGCAGGGGAACAACAGAATTACTCACAGTAGCTGTGCCAATGGCAAGCCAGTTTGAAAAGCGCTTGATGGGAACATGTACAAATAGAATATTCCACTTAAGCACACACGAGTGTTGAATAATTTGGAAGAAAGCATAAATATGGCACAAGCAGATTAGAAGGTCAGAAACTGAAGAAACTATTCCTTTCCTCTAGACAACCTCTATTAAAATTTAAGTAACTTCGTGTCTTTTTCTCATTTCTGTTCTTTTGTTTGTATCACATACCACTTTATATCTAGGCTTTCCATTATAAAAATATTTAGTGTTTCTTTATGCAGCAAAGTCCCTGTCAATGCAATAAGTGTGGTAGCAATTTTCTGCAGGCGTGACGACACAATTTGAGCAGCACAAGCAAAGCTAATAGAACTCTGCCCACATCCAGCAGTTTAATCTTAGCAAGTATCAGCAAGGGATGTGATAGATGCATCTTTGATGATTGCTTTTCTAAACATTTAAATAGCATGTTAACACTTTACAAAGGTCTGGCCTATACCATAAAGTGTTACTAGAATAGTTGCTTGCTTCTTGTTTTAAAAATGTTTCTATGGCTTCCCCATGACAAACCTTGGGAATCTTGCAAACGGACCACAGAACWGAAGTACCCAAGTTACTAATGTGACAAAGTGATTCAAGTGACAAGACTAATCATAGCTGGAAATATACATGTCTCTCTCTTTTAATATAATGATAGAAAATATTATTTTAATAGTAGAATAAAAATATTTTAATAAAATTCCAGCTGATCTTGTTGTTTGAAAAAA
>NW_020447310.1:62989-155177 GCF_003343035.1 Apteryx rowi
CTGCTTTCAAAAAAACAAACTAAAAATGCACATAGCAAAAAACTTAAAAAAAAAAAAAAAAAAGGTATATCCTTAAAATATTTTTTTCGTAAGATACATTTAATTCATCCTCAAAGGATTAAGGGTATAGAAAGTCTTACTAAAATAATTTTTACACAGTCAATATGTAAAAATGGCAAAATGCTGATACGGCACAACCGCTTTATTGTACTTCCAGTGAAGCAGCAAAAAGATCAGATTTCATATGATTACATTTATTCATCAGGTATCACTTATTTCATTTGTAGATCTTAAGATACAAACACAACACATGAATTTAGTTCTGACTCTGCTTCTCCCTCCTTCTCCTCCATTCCTGATTCTGCTGTGGGTTGCTTTGATGCAGGACATTCCTGGATCTCATAGTTTGGGGGTTTTTGGTCTCTGTGTTTAAAAAAAAAAAAAAAAAAAAAAATTAATTGGCCTTTCATGATATCCATCTCTCCAAAATATGTAGTTTCCTTGGAAGAAATGAGGTTTTGGAGTAGATGCAGGCAGCTGGATGATGCAAGTAAGGTGTTTAACCTGAGCTGCTGCTGCCATTGCATGCTGTTTCTCTTTGTATGTTGAAAATATATATATTTCTTTGATTTTGTTGTTGTTGTTTTTGATGTGCTACTTTCAAGTAAGCTTTTCATAAGTCAGATTCTGTATTTCACACTTTTTCCCTCACTCTTAAATGTCTCTTATAAATCTATTTGCAGCTGGGTCTCGGGCATCTTACAGCAGCCAGCACAGCCACCTTGGCTCGGAGTTAAGGGCACTGCAGTCTCCAGAGCACCACATAGATCCTATTTACGAAGACAGAGTTTATCAGAAGCCCCCTATGAGGAGTCTCAGCCAGAGTCAGGGGGACCCTCTGCAACCGGCACACACAGGCACATACCGCACTAGTACAGGTAGGTGGATGTAACTTGCATCGCTGTCTTTTTATGAGCTATATCTTATTCTTTAATACTAATTCTTCTTTTCTTTTTGATGTGCTAAACAAAATGTATTATGTGCATGCCAGTCAAACAAGATACCTTACGCACATGGCAGCTATCAATAGAACCCTAAAAGCATGCACAAAATGTAGAAATACTTAATGTTGTGCTATATGTACCATAGGTTAAGCTGATTTGGGGAGGGGACTTACTTTAAAGGAGGGAGAATGTTTTTGTTAATCTTGCTTATTATCTACAAGAAAAATCTAGCTGCTTTGAAAAAACTCCTAGGTTTTTTGCTCACAAAGATATCTTGTGTGTCGCAAAAGAACTGTGAAGTGTCTTCCACATGAAGTTGAAGGCTTGTTTGCTTCTTAAAGTCAGTCATATGTAGAGTAAATGTTCTTCTGCTGTCATACAGAGGTCCACTTAAATATACAGATATAAAATTGAACTGTGGCATACAGAAAAGCTGTTAGCACCACTGATTTTTGCATAAAATAATGATTGTCCATGAAATGCATTGGTGCACAAGTCCTACTTGTAGAATGTCCTCTCAACCAAATGAAATACAGCTATATGTTGCTACCCATAAACAGATCACAAATCAACAGGGATATTTATGGTATTTAATGCACAGAATATTTAGATTACATAAATGTCACAGACAAAATGGCCTAAAGCAGATGTAGAAAGAACTTGTCTTAGGAATTGTAAGTATTTCTGCTATTTTATCATTGCTGCAGTGATCGAATAGTGATGATTCTCTCCATTCCCAAATTGCTCCCATTTTCACCAATAGAATTGAAGAAAAACAATTGAACTTTTTGGAGCAAGAATCTTTGCTTTCTTTTAAAAGTTTTTTTTTTCTTTTAAACATATTTTCTTCAACGGCAAAGTTGGCAGTTTTTGYGTCTCCAAAATTACTATTGCTTATTGGAAATTTTGGGTGTTCAGAGTGCAAGAAAAAATTCTAAAAAAAGAAATTATTCACAGAATTATGTAGTTAAATACCTGTAACAGCTATGGAATTTTAAAGAATACCATTTCTGTTACTTTCCAGTGAACAAAACTACCAGGGTGTATGTTTTGCATTGAGTCATATGAGTATATATGACAAAGGATGATGATACCTTGCAGGAAGGGGACCAGACTTCTGTCTAAATCACTGAGAGCAGCAGAGGCAGTGATAGTGAATGAAGCAACTGTTTATACAGAACTTTAATCCTCATGTTCAACATGTGGCCTCATTTCCTRTACCATCCATTTTTCCCCAGTCAGGCCCTGAAGAGAGTTTCTTGTTTTGCTTACAAAATATCCTTTGGTTCTCTCTGCTGAAGTAGTAGGCTGGCTTGTGACTGTTGCGCACTGTTATTTTCACAACACCTCCATAAATAAGGAAAGGCTGTGAACAAAGATAATTATAGTGAATGAAACTGGGGCGCAGGATGTTAGTGGGTAATACCTGAGGAAGGTTTTTCAGAGGAAGATTTGCAGAAGACAACACTGGTTTAGATAGTGTAGATGGTCTTGATGATGTTGAATTGTGTTTTGCCATGTTGGAGATATGGATTTGAGCATTGCTCCAGACTCATTCTGAAGAATGGCTACTGCATGAGCCTGGCTTCCCTTTGGGTTGATTCTCACTGCTGTCAGTCTTGCAGAGAATGAGCCTGATGAGCTATCCCCTCTGATGAGCTCAGAGCAGGAGTCTTGAAGTGGCCTGGACTTGCCTGTTTCTGCCTCTGCCACAAATGTCTGAAGTAACATATTTCTTAAGACAAAGGAGACAACACAGTTTTTCTCAAAATAACAGAGTAAATGGAAGTCCTAACTAAGTTTGGCACATCTAGCTCTTGGTTTCTTTGTTGTCTGAGTGCTTTTTAATGTGGGACTGAGTAGCAGTCTGTTTTGACTACTTGTATAGGATTTGAGGGATGCAGATTGCTGTGTACTCCCTGAAGATATGTGCCAGGGGTTCATGTCTTGTATGTCTTGTGTGCATGTATCGGGGGAGAGGAGGAGGAGAGGTCACAAGACTTTAGTGTGCTTCTCTATAGACCATTGTTCACATTCTCTTAGCAAAACACCGTCTTTAATTTTTGGGGGGGGCATGTTTGCCAACCCCTGGTGAAATCTTGAGAATTTATAGTGCACTTTTGTGCCCTGTTGTTAAACAATAAGCTAATGTTACTCAAAGAAACTGGCGCTATATTTTATTGATATACTTTGGTGTACAAACATAACTAAATGAGTCATAGGAGTACAGAAAGGCAAACTTAGTCTAAGGACTTATGCCCCTAACAAAGTCCAGATTTTTTTCTCTGCAGCTGACATTAACCATTTGAAACAAAAATTATGTTAGTTATACTTGCAAAACATTTGGTTTTGTACAGTGTTTTAAAAGAGAAAGCACTTCCTGAATTTGAAAATTTCACTTAATTTGGAAGGTTGAGTGACTCTGAGAATGGAAATGCTTCTTCACTTTTAAAACGGACATCACCTCTTGCTCTTTTTTGAACTTTGAAGTACTTACTACATTGAGGGATGTTTATACAACTAAGGATAAAGCCCACTTGGAGTTTCTCATCACTTAGGTGAATCCACATTCAATGAGCAGAGTTTTAGAATTTCTCTATGAGCTGAGAAAAGTTCAGTTTTTTTTTTTTTTTTACTTAATCACTACATTTTTTAAACTTTTGTATTTTCCTTATATTTTACTAATGAATGAAATGCATGACCCTAGTAAGGGCTGCAGTAAGAGCTACCTGTTGCAGAATGTATAAAATAAGAGGAGATTACAAAACATACCCCTTACTGGCATACCTTTAGATAGGGGCAGAATGAATTCTTCATCACCTTGTGGTTTAAATTATGACTGGCTGTACTACTGTTATTCTGTCCAAGCTAAGAATAATCTTTCAGAGTTGACAGAAATAGCTGCATAGGGTTCTTTGGTTTGTGGTTTTCAGCAGATCAAATTGAGATTAGCAGTCCTTTTTGTTCTTCAAAGGGTAGTGCCTCCTCTTTTATAAAAAGTAGCAGCCTAAACTTTTGCACTAAAACTAGCAGTATACATATAGTTAGTAATGGTAGACTTAAAATTATTTGATGTGACTTTTACATGTGCGCCACTGGAATTTGAAAAGTGTTGTTACTCAACAGAAAGGAAGGGTTTCCTTCCAGCCAGAAGGGGCACAGAAATATAAATAGGTTTTCTTTGGCTCTTTTGTTTAATTTGTGGAACTAGAAGTTTGAACTAGGGATCTAGTCCTATTTAACTTAATTATTGACACTTAATTAATGTTAAACATGAAGCAAGTCCAAGCTGGTAGGCTCTCACTATTTTACAAGCCTGGGGTTTCCCTAACTTCTTGAAAAGAAAGCAGCTTCCCTCAAGTTCTGAGCAGTCRTTCTTGACCTGCAGCACAGGAACACAAGTATGGCAGCAGTGGTGCTTGTGAGACAAGTTGCYATCGCCCTGTGGAAGCTGAGAGCACTGTGTTTGAAAGTTCATAATGACACTTGTGTTCATCAAGGTGTCTTGATGAAAGAGAAGAGTCCTTTTCTGTAAAAAGATGTGACTTTTGGGGGATAAAAGYGTTAAGAGCTTTGAAAGAATGCTGTCCCCAAATGGATGAGGTTATAAATAGGAGTTCTGTGCTTATTTTAAACCCTCCCCAAAGTGGGCCTTTGACTTTATCAATTGAAAAAAGTGCTGCTGCTTAAAAATGGGGCAGGCATTGGTGAAGTGTGCATGCTTAGGCCTCAGAACCTGCAGAGTCCTCGTGCTTTAAAGAACGCTAATGTGTTCCAGAGGCTGCAGGTGTATCTTTGTCCTGGACCTCACACAAGTGGCATGGAAGAACTGGCTATGGAGGAATGAACCTGTCCTCATCTCTCTGAAGGACAGATGCATCTCACTGGCACCAAGGGAACCTGACAGCCTTGAAGGAAGCTTAAGTACTACCTTGGGATGTGCAGGATAATGATTGTCTCTGCCTTCTGACCCCCTGGAAAGTCACTGCGGGGAACGCCTCATGAGGTGGCTCAGCCATGGGAAGTCCGGCAGCTACGGTTATGCTGCCAATTGGCATTAGCTTTGAGCACTGGCTGCACAGACCAGAAGCACCTAATAAGGGAGACAGGGTATGCAAGGCCCTTTGAGAACTCTTGTGTGCTTATCCAAAGAGAGAGGGAGAAAGGGATGGGGGAACAGGTTGAGAGGAGGGAGAGTGGGGTCTGCGGTTGAGCAGGTGTGCTACTGCTGATCTTGAAAAGAGCACCCCAAAACAAAAGATTTATTGGAAGTAAACAATAAAAGGAAAGCAGTCAAAATTTGCATTGCCTCTGGAGAGTGCACAGGACATGAAGAGTTTACTAAGCGTGTTCTTGAAATGGGTCATGGGGGCAGCGGGAGGGGAGGCGAGGAGCACTCTTGCAGCATTTCTCTTTGCTACCTCAGAAGTTGCCCGATGTCCCTGTGTGCACAGGCAGTTGCTAGGCCGTCCTGCAGCTCCTCCTGTGGCATCCTCCTCCAGATCAGCTCTCACTGAGCTTGCTTGGGCCAGTGCTCAGTGCTCCCACCCGTGCACCACTTCTGAAGCTATCTTAATAAAAGCTGCGCTGCTGCAAGCTGTGCCACCTCCTGGGTGCCAGGGTGGAGAATGCTAATCAAAAAAAAGAGGCCTGTGAAATTTATG
The DNA here is from genome assembly GCF_003343035.1 of Apteryx rowi. NCBI lineage: Eukaryota > Metazoa > Chordata > Aves > Apterygiformes > Apterygidae > Apteryx > Apteryx rowi. The sequence continues at coordinate 68,658 of NW_020447310.1, forward strand.
ATGGCAAGCGCAAAACAGAAAAGTGACTTTGTAAGTTGCATTTCTGTGCAGTGGGAGAGTGCTGTCAGGAGAGCTCAGTGCAGGGAATCTGTACTGTGGTTGCCATGGTGAGTTAAGTGGGCTCCTTTCCTTAGAGAGAAGAGTTATCTGTTATAGCTTGGTCCTGACTGTGTCTGCCAAGAGGGTTACAACTCAGTAGCAGTAACTAGGCAAAAAAGTCCTTATTGGAAGTGCTTTCAGTGGTTTGTGTTTACCTTCTGCACTGAGTTAAGGGCACAGGAGGGAAATACAGTAAGGAATGGCTTTTCTGACCTGTTGCTGCTGGCTGTAGTTTCTGTTCAAGTGCTTACGAGTGGCAAGAAATTTTATTCTCCTGTGACGCAACACAGGAAAAGCCCCTGAAAGTGAGGAATACTATTATCTTTCTGGACAGATGCTATCCTCTTCTGCACCATCCTTTCCCTTTCCTGTTCGATCTTTCACTGACTGAATGACAGGAACCTGCACCTAGGAATGACTTATGTCAAACACTGCTCTTAGTTATTTATAACATTGTCTTTCTCGCGTAATTCTTGTTTTTGTGGGGTAGGGATAGTGTTTACTCTCAGAGGACAATCTTTCTTCTGCGATAGCCTGGAGGCCTTTCCGAATAAAGTACAGCTTAGCTCTACGGACTTGTTCCTTTCTGTGGATATGTGCCGGGGAGAGATTAGACATGGCACTGGAGGGAAGAGAAGAGGATCAAGGCTGTCACGCCTGTGTTTGCTGCCTCATATCTGCTGCTGTTGGCCCTGACTTTTGCTGTCCTGGAGGTTAAGCAAGGTCTGAGGGGAAGATTTACCAGCAAAACTGATGTTTCTTTTCTTGTCACTGGGTTAGTGCTTTTTTCATGACATGGCCAGGGTGTTTCTCTTTCCTGCCTCCTTGCTCCGTTTTATGAGGCAGCTGTGGTGCCAGGATCAAGTTGCTGGGTGGGAGCTGAAGAAAGGGCAGGAGAGGGGAAGCTCCTGCATCTCTTTCTTTTTTTTGCTGCCCCAGACAGTGATAGGCCTTACAAAATCGATTGTACTGCTTTTTGTATTGGTTTTGTGGCTTGGGGGCATACACATGGCTCTGACCCTCCTCTCTCTTTCCTTGTTTGTGCTGCTCAAGTGAAGCAGGACAATGCAATTGTAGCTCTTCCATTCTCCTACTGCCTCTGAAGCTTGAGGCATCTGTGCATGCCCTGTTTGCAGTGCCAGGTTCCCGTGCCGCTTGGCTGCACAGAGTAGGGGTCCCCTTTCCTTAAGAAACAGAGCTGTGCTTTCCAGTCCATTTAAACTTCTCTCCTATTGCCCTGACGACTTTGTGGAATTGGTGCTGGAAAGCTGCTACGGCTCATAGCTCCTTACTTCTGCCCTGTGTTTTTTCTGCTGCTGGCACTGTGGTGCCAGGGCCCTTCCCTTGCTTTGGGAAGRAGAGCTGCTCTGCTGACAGAAGACTGTTTTATCACCTTGGGAGATGGCAGTCTGTGGCAGCCGTAACTGCTGAATCGATGCAAGTCAAACTTTGTCAGTTGAGAACTTTACAGCAAGGACAAAGAAGTACATCAAGTGGAGTGCTTGACGCCGCTTCCAGAATCCAAGCGTGTCTGGTCTGCTGGGTGTTCTTGGTGCTGGTTCAACTTAGGTGTTCAACTTTTTTTGTCTGATTCTCAAAATGTAATCACGTCTTTTAGCTCCTTTGTTGTCTCTCACAAAAGCAGCATAGGGCTCTCGAAGGATGCATCACTTGATCCAGAGTGCATAATTTTGACAAGACTGTAAATATTTCTTTTCATATGTAATAAAATATTTGATGTTTTTAGAAATCATCATTATTTCAAGGTGAAGAGTTTTTAAGATTATGAAGTTTGGTTTTTTTTATATATTTGGAAATGTGCTCATATAAAGACAGTTAGAGATCTTTATGCTATAAAATAGGGTGATTTATTATTCTTTGAAGAATAAGTAAGCCTGCTTTATTGTAATCCCATGGCATTGCAAATTGACAGTATTTTTCTGTGTCTGCTTTTAGAGATAAACTGTTCTTTTAACCATTTTAATCCATATCAGTTTAGTCTTTTTCATTTTTATTGCATGTGAAGTAGTTAATAACAGTATTCAAATGATATCTAAGATACGAGAAAGTTTTTAAACTTTGCTTTGAGAGATATCTTTTTGATAGTCACTTACAGTTTGGTAAGTTGTTATTTTTAACCATTGCAAACCAGTGAGATTGTGTAAGACCTAAATGTGTTGAAAAATTTTTTGAAAATTAACACAGAATTCTTATGTTAAAATGGGACTATGTAAAAATGACCATATGGGATTCCAATTTGATTGTCATGATGAGTTCCATGTAGTGAACTTGGTTCACAGTAGGTATTTCTACAGCTGCAAGGCCAGCAAATGTAATTAACCTCAGCTCTTAGAATCAAACTCAGAATTGCAGTCTTGCCCATCACCAGTGACAGGTTTCAGAGCAATTTGTGTCCCAAAGTTATCCCACTGCTGTCTCAGTTTTTCTGAGTAAGAATTACTTCTCAGCATAGAATTGGATTTGGAATTTATTTAACCAGCACTCATAGTTCTACGGACTTCAGGCTTAATGCATAAAAGGAATTTAAAAGGGGTTAATAGGGAAAAATTTTTTTTTCTCTTTTATGCAATTAGATGCATCTTCAAATTCTTACAACGAGCAATCATTTTGAGTAAGTTGGTATAGTTTTTACTTAATCTGCTGTCAGAACAGCATCTAGCTATTAATGAAAAACTACCTTCCACAAGCTAATTCCTGTGTTACAAATATCTGATTTGGAARCAAAAAGGGGAACTTAGTTTCAAATATATTTTTCTTTATTTGGGGTTTCAAACTGTCACTTTAAACAAAAAACAATGATAGAAAAATCAGCTTTGACCGATCCCATTTGGATTAAATCCTGTGTCTGTTACATTGCTTCTCAAATCTTTATTTTGGTTCTGTTGGGTCCTAAAGTGCAATAGCTAGGTTGTAAACACCAGACATCACTTCTTGCTGCTTAGGTTGTGTTGTTTTGGTTTTGTTTCTCTTTTTTCTTTTTTTTTTTCCGGTTTGGTTTGGTTTGGCTTTTGTCTTTGTTTTGTCACAGCTGATATAATCTGCAGTCACATACTGTGATGCCACAGTTGCAGATTAATTGAGAGTTGTGCTGGTAAATCACATGGCATGGAGTTTTGGCTATAGGACTTAATGTTTTCAAGGAAATTARAAAGAAAAGTTATTTCTACCTCTGCATCTCTATTAGTTTGGTAACGTTGAGATAATAGAACTATGTTCCTAACTGCCATCCACTTGATAACATTGCTTTGGGAGAGACAATTATAGGAAACAAGCAGGGAGCAAATCTTCAATACAAAGTAAATTGAGCACAAAATACCTTAGTGATCTGTAGAGTGAATAACAAATCACCTCAAAGCAATGGGAAGTCATCATCTCATTTCATTTGACAGATCCTGAATTTCTGCTATAGCCCTATCTGTGTTACATTATTGTATATAAAAATAAGTAAATCTTGGAGGTTGGTTTCATTCTTAAAGTGGTATTGACTAATGTAACTCTAGTCCTATAGGGCTGGAGGAAACATCCTGACTCTGAGCTGAATAAATGAGACTATAACAAAACAGTAGCTGCCAAATCCTGTGCACAGATAAATGGAGCTAAAATACACTAAAAGCAACTGAGGTGATGCATCTGGGTCAGAATTTGACCTTGTAATGTTTAAAAAAAAATGTAAAAATTGTTTTATGGCTGTTATAGATGCTCTCCCTTCTTTCTTGTTCCATGATATGAAAGAGATGCAGCTTTCAAAAATATGTCCAGTCAGGGTCACACTGAAATAACTGTTTTGCATTCATGCTGTTCTTCATCCAGGTACACTGTGTGGGCATCTTCTCTGAGAAAGGATGTGGATTTTTCACTCCTGTTTAAAATTTTGGGAGGATAACAAAAGACAGAGCTTTCAACTCCAGTGCTATCCAGTGGTCAATGTAAAGCTGTGGGCAAGAACAATGGGAGATGGAGGAAAGTGGTAGGATATGAAAACTCTGCAGAACCTTCTCTGTTAACTGTTAGCAATATCCCCCCCTTAGAGTGGAGAAGCTTTTTTTCCAAAAAAACGTGACCTGATACTTTAAAACTATGAACATCTTAAGTTCCATAGAAGAATTGTATCTACCTGAAGACAGTCCAGACTTCCGTGTTTCTCAGRTTGGAAACCTGTTAAAATTGTCAATCTCTACGGCCCCCTTCCTCTGTGCCATAAACACGATACTTCCAGAGGTTTGTGATTTGCCCTACATATTTCCTGATTCTTCTATTCCCCCTTTTTAAATAGATGATTTAGAGCCTGTCTGAGTGCATCTCAGATGTTCCTTAACTTGCTGCTGCCTATTGAGGTAGAACTGCAATTGTAAGATCTTGGTCATGACCTTGAAACTCTGGGAAGTAAATATCCTGTAAATCTCATTGGCCATTATTGAAAAAATATTGTGGCTACTCTGTGCCAGAAAATGTCTATGTGTTTATCATCTGTTTACTGTATTTGTGTAGTCTCAGGTAGATGAAAGCCTGGTCATGCTAGACTTCCTTGAAGCAGGACTGTGTCTGCTCTCTTTTATTTACTTAAGTGTTACATAGGAAAGTGAAGTTGTCTTTCAAGAAATAAGAAACAATTCAAACACTTCTCTTAAATCTGGTGCTTGTAAATCCTTGCTGAATAAAAACACAGTGCTGTGCCTGAGGTAACTACCCAGTAGGGTCTTCAAGAGGGCTAATGCTTTTGTTAAAAGATCATGCTTTCAATAGTATTATGTTTAAAGGCACTCTTAAAAATCACCAGCTCATTATAATTTTTTTTAACTAAAGCTGTAATCTTTATTACATGAAACTGACTGCTTCTCCAGGTAGCTTTCTTCCTTTAGCATATCATAATTCAGTAGCTTGCATGTCAGGTTGGATTTTTTTTGCAAGCAGAGAAAGGATTCAGAGATGTTGGTGTTCATTATAATGGGTCCAGCAACTTTTAAACTGTCATTCACGGAATATCTGAGGTGTACATGCCACACACTGACACTGGAATGTAAATATAGTTAACTTAAGAGTAAAATAACACTCTACTCCAGAAGGAAACCATTAATTTAAATAGCTGAAGCTCAGTAAGGTGTTCTAAAGAATGCCAACTTATAAACATTTTATTACTTAGGATTATAGTGTACTAAATTGGGAGAAGCTCAAAATCTGGAGGAGAATAAATGTAGTTTATATGCCCATTGTATTTGATGGCTGTAGCATGACGCCGTGTAGGCTGTAGAGCTGTTATATTCTCGTAATATTTTTACTTTTTAAAATAATAATAATTGTGACTTTGTTCAGTGTGTACAGTTTGATTTTGGCCAGCTGGAAGGGAAACTTTTAAGTGCAAGATTTTAGGAGAACGTGAATTTGGAGTGGAAACAGAAATTTAGTTGCAGTAGGCTTGTCTGTGTTCAGTAGGGCTGTGTGGTTTTGCTTTGATGAAGTTTTATAATAGGTATGGTCGTCATGTCCAATGTGCACAAGATGAAACCATGTAGTACTACAGAGAGGACTCAAGTGTGTATGTCTTGTGTTATGCCATTGCTCAGGATTGAGTTTTATCTCCAGTGAGCAAATTAACATCATGAATTTGAATATCTCAGATTCTCAAAGGGCAATTACTGTTAAGGGCTTTGGATGCTGCCACTTTCTCTGTTTAAATGTTCATGTAACAAGTCAATTAAACTGCATTTTCTCCTCAAATTTGGGGATGCAAGTCAGTGACAAGAGAGGATCTGAGAAAAGATCTTGGCAGAATACCTTTAGCAGCCAAAGTTGTCATCTGGTTATCGCATTATGTGGACACAGCAGAGCTTTTGAGCAGAAAAGCATTGCTGAAACATGCTAGAAGCTGAGTCTGAGAATGCAAGTTGCATAAATTAGTGAAGCTTAAGAACTCAAAGACTTAAAATGCAGTCAGTTTCTGAAGGCAGCTAGGTAAAAAAATTGTATATTGAAAAACCTAGCATGTGTCCTGACTTGTTTTGATTATAAAGAAGGAAGAATGTCACTGTTCTCCTGAGGTGGGGAGTTGAGAATTTGAAATCACTGAAAATACATACCTGGTTGGGGAATTTCAATATCTGCATGAAACCTGGGAATCCTTTCAGAAAACTCCAAGGATCTCAAAATGATGCTGTTGAGGTACAGCTTGTGTTATTGTGATGGGTGCCCAGTAACTTTGAATCTGTTGGCCAAGTACAATTGGATGGAAGGGCAGATATTGCAAAGGTTGTGGGTGTGGTGGTGTGATGCTGAGCGCAGTAGCGAAGCCTTATAACACGCTTGGCTGAGGAAGAGACTGCCTTCAAGTATGCACTTACTGGTTTCGGTGGAGTCACATCAGAGACAGCTGTGAATAAACTTTGATCAGAGGTCATTCATCTTGGGTACCATATCTATTAAACTGAAATGCAAATCTCTACGATAGAAACTTCGTCAGCACTGCTGTTCCTCTACCTATTTTTTCATTAAAATTTGCTTTTGAGGTACAAAAATCCTTACAGATGCCTCTATTCACAAGATATGTATTTACTTCCATTGCTAACCTTAATGAAAATAGATGATTTCTAATCACGTATTTGAACCCCTAAATAAAATAATTACTAGCAAAGAAATGGCAAGTCTAAACTGATTATTAAGCAAATTATTCCACATGCTGAGGGCTAGGGAATGGTAGTATGTGTCTCCCCGCAATGGAACTGCTCAATAAAAGGAAAAGGGTATGTATTTCAAAGAGAAGATAAGCCTGAAAAAGGAACTAAGACACAGACAATGTGAAAATGTGCAAATTGAAGTGTAGTGATAAAGACGAAAGGAGCCTTCAGAGTGACCAGATACTGGTTGTTCTGTAAAAACAGGATAGCTCAGAAAGCCAGGAAGCAATATTTTTTTCATAAAGAAGAAAGAATCAGTAAAGGAACATCAGTTTCTAAGCAAAGGAACATTCAGCCTTACTGGAACAATTAATGTCAGATCTAAAGAATGCTCTTCAAAAATTGAAATGAAGGGATACGTCAGCACAGTAGCAACTTCAGTTTTTCAGTCTTCAAAGGTTATCATTTTCTGCATTGATACAGGAGTTATTAAACATGACAATATGCAGAGAACAAGTGTTGTTTCTTTGGGTTTTATGAAGCAATGAGTTGTTCTCGCATGAAACAGTGGCATATAACTACAGTGATGGTCAGGAAAGGATTTTAAGACTGTGAAAGAAACAAAATAGCAATAGATATTGATTCATTATTGGGGCATGCAATCACTGTGAGTAGATTTATGATCTTCATTAGGCTTAGTACTTTTCAGCTGCCAATGATGGGAATGGACCTCTTAACTAATTCAGAGGCATACTGAATATTTCTAATAGAACTAATACCACAGTGGTTAAACAACTACCTCTGGTTTTGGAGATGGGATAAAAAAAATATGAACAACCTGAATCTCTTGTAATATCATCTGGAAGAGTCATACCTATTACTTCAGTAAACAAGACTTCTTTTTTACCATGTCATGAAAGTATTTGCTAATAAAAACTATCGTTGAATAAAAACTTGCAACAGCATGTAGACACACTAATTATAACTAGGTATGACAGCCAGGTATAACCAGTGCCTGAGGAAATGCTAGGTACCATGCTGTATTTTTCTTCTATTTCTATCCTAGGTATTTTTTGCTGTTCTCCATGCTGTTTAGTATCTATTTTTCTTGCCTATTTGCATTCCCTCTGTAGTATATGTTATGTTCCCTTAAAAGGACAAACCTGGTACCGCAGAAAGATTGGCTGCTCACTTGCCTTGCCTTGTCTGTTGAAGGCACTGAGCTGAACATGTTGAAGCTGACTGGAGGGGAAAAGATTGTATCTTCCCTGAGATAGGCTGAATATGAGCAGCTGGAGAACAGAGAGCCGGCAGAGAGAATTAGGGAAAATATGGAGAGCAGAGTCTTTGAAGCATGACTAGAAATTGCTGAGAGAAGGAGAAGACATGAAGGAAACAGAAAGAGGCTTTTCCAGTTGATTACATGGAGTTTGTTGCAATCCCGGAAGCCCTGCAAGTCTGGTGCATTGAGATGCATTGAGAGCTGAATGGCTGGATGGAGGAAAAGAGCCTATCCTGTGAGGGTGCAAGGGGAAGATATGCTTACAGATTCTTATTTACCTCTTCAGTCTCACTAAAAGTTTTCTCCATTCTAAAAGTTCTCTTGTAGGTTGTTCTAAGGTAAGGTAGCTTTTAAGTTTCAAAGCCCTAGTTGGAGTTTTGGTATGTTCATTATGAGAAAGAGGTACAGGAAGGTCTTCCTCAGAGCCCAGACAAGTGGAGAGTCCTTGTCCTTAGTAGGCTTAAAGTTGCATCTTTTGAAAAAGTCAGCTCCATCAGTCCTGAGTTTAAGCTTCATAAAATTGTAATATTTGTTTAAAAACAAGATGCAGGAACATACTGAGCAACCTGAGGCTAAGCTATGTGAAATCCTTTATGCCCAAAAGTCATTGAAATACTGAAGAAACAGATATGGTTGAGTAGTGGCTGTCTTACAAATGTAGATGTACTGCGTGCTTAATTAAGTTATTATTCACAGAATCACAGAATGGTTGAGGTTGGAAGAGACCTCAGGAGATCATCTAGTCCAACCCTCCCACTCAAGCAGGGTCACCTAGAGCACACTGTACAGGATTGCATCCAGGCGGGTTTTGAATATCTCCAGAAAAGGAGACTCCACAACCTCTCTGGGCAACCTGTTCCAGTGCKCTGTCACCCTCACAGTGAAAAAGTTTTTTCTCATGTTCAGGTGGAAGTGTCTGTGTTTCAGTTTGTGCCCGTTGCCTCGTGTCCTGTCGCTCGGCACCACTGAAAAGAGTCTGGTCCCATCCTCTTGACACCCTCCCTTCAGATACTTGTACACGTTGATAAGATCTCCTCTCAGCCTTCTCTTCTCCAGGCTCAACAGTCCCAGCTCTCTCAGCCTTTCCTCATAAGAGAGATGCTCCAGTCCCAAAGTCAGAAGTCTCAATGTTCATTATTGCCTTTGGTAATGAGAAGAGTTTTTTAGCACTTCTTTAAGAGTGACTTCTTAAGAAATGATATACCTGTATCAGTTAGTAAGACTGAAGTTCTAGGTACTGGCAAAAAAACCTTAGCTCTGCATCAGCTGGAAAAGCAGCCTAGCTGAGAAAGTGGGTAAACCTTGTACTGAATCCAGTTTGGTCAAGGAATCTCTGCTTAATGTAAGCAGTAATGAGGATATAGGTAAGTCATTATTCTGTGGGAATATCTTAGTGAATAGCATAGATTACAGCATAAGCCAAAGAGAATATGATGATGTTTATGAAGTAAAAAAACATACCTTAAAATTTTGTTTGAGCTACTCAGGGAATGTCTGGTTTGCCTGTCTGATGATGTAAAGAGAGATACTTTCTTCATAATCAAGAAAAATTAAAAGGTTATTAAAACTGTGTAAAAGCAGTTTTGTGCAAGAGAAGGCTAGCAGGGAAAGGCAGTCATGTGCTTATGTATTATAATCAGATAAAGGTCACATAATTCTCATTACAGAGGGAACACAGTACTAAGCTGCAGTATGAATCAGGTTGCTAGTGCTGGCCAAAGGATATTGCTTTCTACACATTTAACAAAAAAATGATAGGAGCAATTGTCTCTTGCACACAGTGTGGAACAAGGTCTTTGGCAGATTTTCTTCTTTAGACATATTTACAAATTTGCCTTTCAGATAAGGGAAGGAGGTAAAACCATTGCCTGGACACTGACACCGCAACAAAAGCCTTTTAAGTACTTTGCAGAGAAAGTCTCCTCCTATACTGTGAGAAAGAGAACCCAAGTGAAAGGTGTCAAGTACCTTAATATCACAAGTAGAAGTAATTTACTTTGTCTTTATAGATCACACTACATACTCAAAACTTGACTGTCTCTAATAAAACTGAATTGAGCACAGTGCTGGACTCTGAGCTTGTTTTAGTTGATGAGAAAGCAAAACTGTACTAAAGGAAAGGCAATGACTTCAGACAGCTGGTCCTAAAGTTCATGTGTTGTAACTGCTATAGATTACTATTAAAGGCATCTAAAGGTTCATTTAGAGCAAATGTAACTCTGACTGACAAATGGTTATATTGGTAACTACACATTTTTAGAGAGACTTGTTTGTCTGAAGTGATATAGCTTTTCCTTGTTTTATTGTTTTTTACTTTTTTTTTTAGGCTTAAGAGAACTATATTAGAATGGGGGAGAAACAGCAGAAGTGAGAAGATCTAGCCGGTCATTGTCACCAGGATATTTCCTTTCTCTTGAGCAGAAAGAATATAAAGCCTCAGAGTTTAAGGGGTGAGAATAAATATAGGAATCAGAAACTAGAGTGTTTGATTGTAAGATATAAATAGGACAAAATAAAGAGTGGGGAGAAGTGAGGAAGAAGAGAACAGAAAACAAAAGGAGTAGAAAATTGGAATAGTTTGGACTGTGTTGTTTTTGTTCTGGCTATAAGAAATTGTGTAGCCAAGTTCCCTAGCTACAGAGAACTTCTGTGATGTTGATATTTGTGTAAGGTCTTGAGTATTTTAAATCTAACATAATTTGAAGCCTTGTATCTTGAAATCCTTCAGTGATTTTTTGCTCTTCTGTTAGTTTGCATGTTTGAAGTACGAAAATTTCTTCTGCACATGTACTTTTAACAGAATATGATAGTGCTTTGGTAAAATTCTAACCCCTACCTTTAGAAGGTTTTGCTAATATCAGCTATACTAATGTTTTCTCTTTTAGTAAATATTTTTGTGGTTCCCCAGTCATACATTTCTCTAAAATTCTATTTCCCCCATGTGGAAAAATGATTCTTTATTTTAACTGCTAAGTAACTTCTTATTATATCTGTATTATCATACGGCTTTAACAGTGTTAAAATTGACTGCTGTTACTTGGTACTTTGGATTGCTGATTTGCTCTTAGCTTGATTGTAATCTAATACTTTTAATACATCTTCTATTGCCAAAAAGTTATGGCATGCTCTAAAATGCTCAGTTAACATTTAGGGAGAAAAAAGTGTTTGTATCCCCCAAACTTATATGAATTCTGTTTTCTAATAGGCAGAGAATGCACTGTTATTTTTGCAGCATACTAGATGGGAAAAGTATCTGGTTTTATAAATCTTCTTAAATGTTTGCTACCAGCAGAATGACTTTAAATATTCTGCATCCATATCTTTTATGAACTCATGGAGGGATAGTGGACATACCTTGAACTGAAAGGATACCTTACTGGTACCCAGTTTTTCAAAAGAACTTCAACTTTCACATGAAAATAAGATTTTTGCTTGTGCAAATCAGTGCAAAAAAAAAAATTTGCAAAATCTGTATTACAAATTATGGGTGTGGAGAGAAGGTCAACATAGGAACTGAATGTGTAGTATAGAATAAGAAGAGGAAAAGGTAGTATCCACAATGCGAACAGTAGTATCAGACAAATCATTTTCCGCAAGAAGATACAGCAAAATAAGTCTAATTTTTGAGTTAATCTTTTCTGATGGTCTGATCTTACATATGTTAACTGGACAAAATTCCCTCTCACTTTTAGGAAGTCTGAACATCTTAGCAGTTCTTATGTGAATTTGGTCTCCCTAAGATGCCTAGATGTGGTGCTGCAGTATCCCTGCGTACACCAATGACCAAGATTTTGCTTTTGGATTTTGTTTGTTTCTTCTATAGAAGTCATCTATTTGAAAATAAGATACAAAACCTAAAAGTGAATTTCTGACCTGAGTGAGCCTCTGTGTGTGCATTTAGAGATGCACCTAAATTTTCAGTGTTAGTATAAAAGTTGCTTTATCTTTGCTGATACCATGCAAAAGCCATAGAAAATTATATAGGTTGGCTTTTCTGCATGCAATTTCTGTCACCAAGAGAGCCATAATCAGGGCATACATCAGGTCTTCAGTCCTGATCCATCAGGTCACTGTAGTTAACAGGGGCTTTTTAGTATCTTTGGCAAAATTTCTTAGGAAGAATATTTAAGTCTTTGTGTGGTAAGCTAGATGCTCAGTTTTCTGGGAATATGATTTTGATGCTGCAGTAGTGAAGGCTTGAGATGATATGGCATTTTAAAGGTATTAATGACATGCCAAATTAAAACAAGATCTTAAAGGCAATCTTTAAGTGGTAAATTGCAGTCTCTTTGCTTAGACTATGGTTCTTGGTTTGTATATTTTGAAATTTTCACTTTGGAACTTCAGGATAAATTCTCTTTCTCAGCCCACTAGGAGAACTAAAGTACTCCTCTTCAAATATCCTTCTTGTATTTGCCTGAAGTTCCCCATGTTTAAAATAACATGAATGTTCAGAGATTTATTGGCCTTATCTCCAATTCTTGCTAACTGCAGCACAGAGTGGGTGCTCTGACCTTAACATCAATGCAAGTTAGCCTCAGCTTTGCAGAATGTGGTCTATATAAGCCAGGCTTGCATATGTGGAGTGGATTGCTTGGAAGGGGCTGCTGCATGCTGACAGCTCTGTTTCTCTGCCTCTGAAAGGTGGCTGTACCAAACAGGTCCTGCAAAAGAGCTGCAGTTAGACTGCCCAATGCAAAGGGAGCAGAGTGGAACAGAATTTCCAAAACTTATTTATCTGACATCAGCCACTGAATTTCCATGTAAGTTTTAAAAAAGTATGGGCTGCAACGACCATTAGAAATGATGTTTTCGTGTGTGCTCACTTAGGTACGCAAGATACCAATGTTTTGGGACATTTTCCTTCTTTGTTTTTAATCTTGATTTCCTTGTCAGTTTTGGGACTGCTGCTGACTCATTTAAGGAGAAGCTGGGAGATGAATATGGTCACAAAACTAGGCCTACTTCTTAACAGCCTTGAGGTGACCTTGGGCTCTGTTTTTTTTCAGAGGCAAACTAGGGTCGGCTGTAGGCCCTGGGCAATGTGGTGGTTGCTACTGAGAGAAGGGAAAGCAGCTCATTTCTCCCAAAGAAGTTCTGTTACAGCTCCTTCCCTCTGTCTGGTGCCTTGCTGGGGTGAGCCCCTGATCCTGGTTATAGTGTTGCACCTTACCTGTGCTGAACTGATTCTGACTCAAGGTATAGCTTTGTAGTTAAAACCATGTCTGACTTTGATTTGTGAGGAGACAAGTCAAATACAGAAGTTGGAGGAAGAAGTGCCTTTGATTTAAAACCACATAAAAAGGTTGCACAAACATCTGCAAACTTCAGATTCAAATGCCTTCGGGTACCTTCTAGTCTTTATGTGTTCACTGCAGATTTACTGTTGTTGGTTAAATTCTGTTCTGAATTTTTTAAATAGATATAATCACTATGGCTTTGTTGTCATAATACCTAAATCACAGGGAGACACCTTTTCTCAATAGCCTGAATGTTTGTCATGGACTAAGCAACCATACTTCAGTCAATAAATCTGGCTGCTAAAAGAATTTGCTTAAGCAACAATAATATTTTGGTAGGAGATAACTTTGCATCAGTTTTACATGAAATGCTTCATGTAAAAATATCTACTAAAGCTGAACCCTTTTACACTCCATGAAGGTGGCTGTAATCAAGTTAAACATAGAGGTTTTTTCAGAAAAATTTTTTTTGCTTATTAAGCTGGCTAGCACTGAACAAACATAAACTTATTTATGAATGTTTAAAGAAGTGAAGCATTTGTCTTATCATTCCGTACTCTAACGATGTCAGTACTGTGTTCATTGTGATAAAATTCAAAAGGAAGTAACAGTCTGTTAGGAAGATAATTTGAGAAATGAATCAGAGTGACTCAAAAAGCATGTAGGTGTTAGGGTGACAGCTAGTTTCAGTTCATATAAATACTTATTTTGATAACAAGACAAAATAGAAAATGGAAAGAAAAGTTTTTCAAGGAATTTAAAAATAAACACCGTCTTTATAGAAGTGCCTTGCAAAGAAAAGGAAGGGCACTACATTGGAATGTTTTGCAAAACAGTCTCCATTATGATATTCTTGTTTTCAGCAATATTAGCATTGTAGGGCTTTTTGCAATTTCTCCTATACCAGTGATGCATTGAAAGCTAACAGCATATCCTGCCCATTGACAATGATTAACAGTATGCTATTTCAGTGTACACTTCCATTTTTACTTTTTCCACTTGAAAATATTTCCAATATTTTTTCTAATTTATGTTTTAATTATTTTTCTCATAAAGCACCATTTTTTTCTGAATTATGTGTATTTCCTGTTAAAATGTGATGTTTTTTCTTGTGTCTTCCTAATATTGTATTTAGTGCGGTTTGTGAATGGGATGTCTCAGTATTTTAACAGTGTTACTGCATTTTAACTGATACAGTTTTAAGACAAGATCTGTGTGTGTGTCTTACTACTCATTTCTTAGGCAAATCCATAGGAGCAGTTAGACGAAACCAATGYTTATTAAATGTTGCCATATATGTAGATTAGAGTAATCCTGTTATATTTATGTATATTTTTGTAACAAAATTATAAGGTGATACTTGTTATCATAACATGATACATGTCAGAGACATAAGAGAAATGAAAATAAGGCAGGAATTTGTATCGAATTTAAAATGTTCAGGGTGTTTTAACTTTGGCGAGTATTAGCTCAGACAAAATGGCTGTAATTCTATTTTAAGCTGACTGTATTTCATTTTCTGACACTTCAATATAAAATGCTTAAAATCCCTTTCATGCACCTATAATATATTAAAAATAATTACTTTCCTGGAAGGTAAATGTGTATGTTAATGAGAAAGGATTGGGAAACTTATTACAGTAAGCTGTTGCTTGAGTGTGCAGTTTTGCCTGCAGTTTTGTGTATGAATTTGAGCCAGCTAATAATAATCCTGAACATAGACCCACTCCTGTTTATGAAGGAGTTCCTGTTGTCTCGGGTGGAGGAAGTGGGATCCCCGATGAATTCATTTGCCATTTAAAGTGGTCAGAACTTCCCTCTGAGCAGAGGCAGCATGTAACTTATATTTATTTCCAGGCCGAAGATGATGTAGATGTTGGTCCTCTAGCCGTTATAGTGAGAATCCAATTGCCGTTATCTGGACTTAAATATTATTGCATATGTAATAAAAATCATAAAGCAGACTAGACTCTGATATGCTGTGGTGTAATAGAAGGGTAATGGGCTACACAGCAGATTAATAAGATTTTGGAGTTGCAAAAGTGTTAAGTCAGTTTTAATCTAATAGTTAAGCTGCTCAAAACTGTTAATACCATAATCTTGAGAACTGTAGTACCCAAGTGTTGCTGGCATGGATTAAGACATCTGTGTGATCGCCTCGTATTCACGTTCTTTTTCAGAATCAGTTAGCAGGAGCAGTCCAGTAAGTTTTATTTATGGCGAAATATGAAGAAAAATGGTTAACAAAGCATACCCAGCAACTGTTTCAGTAGCAGGTGTCTGTTTTTCTGTTAGAGATACCAGGACTATAAATTTGGGGTGACTGTGGCTGGCTGTCTCTTTCTTCTGCCATAGAGCCGGCAGTCTCAGTTTGGACTCTGGGCCTGGTTACGCACTCCTTCTGCGGGTGGTGCTGACTTCTTCCACCTGTGTAAGGACTGCACAAGTCTCACTTGGTGGTGGTTGTAAATCAGAATTTGACTAGTGCCATGTGTTTCTGCATTTCTTTTATTTCAGGGTAACACAATTAAAACTCCAAGTGAAAAGCACTGCTACACGGTCTGTTTAACTGTTGTAAAGGTCTTCTAGCCCAGAGGAGGCATGTCATTTAGAAATTCACTTGACAGTTACTTACTTCAGTGGTTTTGAAAATGACAATGTTGTTCTTTGTTTGTTTTTTTTCTCATTCTTTTTGAACCCCTGTTTTATATGTGTGTGTTTTTTTTCCTCTGCCTAGACCTGGTTAACCATTTCTGTGAACAGGTCCTCAATTTTTTACTTTGTCCCTACTTTCCTGTCGTAGCCCCATCTTCCCCTGGTGTCGACTCCGTACCCTTACAGCGCACAGGCAGTCAACACGGCACACAGAACGCAACTGCGACCTTCCAGAGGGCCAGCTATGCGGCAGGCCCRGCCTCCAATTACGCAGACCCCTACCGACAGCTGCAGTACTGTCCTTCTGCTGAATCACCATACAGCAAATCTGGGCCAGCCATCCCACCTGAAGGGACCTTGGCTAGGTCACCTTCCATTGATAGCATTCAGAAAGATCCCAGGTGGGTGAAACCTTAATTGTCTACTATTTCTTGCTCATACAAAGGTTTATAATTGCAGTTTACCTTGTACATTTCCTCTATTGTTTATCACCAAAAAGATTTTAGGTATAAGATTTTGTTTGCATAACCATTGTGTTCTAATGCTTTACCTTGGAAGGTTCTCATGAGCTCTTCTGTGAAATGAAATGATAGGTGTGATCTTGAGTATGTATGTTTAACATGCTTTCAGTCATGCTGCCCCTCAAAATCTTACGAAAAATAATTTTCTTGGAAAATGAGAGCAGTGGTATGACTATTTTAACCTTTTAACCAGTGTGGATTGAATTTTCAAGTTACTGCTCAGGCAGAAGTTCTTACAGTTGATGATTTGTCTACAGTTAATATCTAGTGCTGCACAAAAGGATATTCTGGTATTACACAATTAGACTAAGAGCAATGTGGAAACAATGCAATCAGGTTTATGCTTCATCTTATGTTCTGTGCAGGCTTCTCATGCTAGTACATGGTAGCAGAATGTATGTACTACAACTTTTTTAATATGCATGCATTTAAAATATATAACACAGCTTAAAATGTCCTCAGACGTGAATATTCTGGTTTGCAGTACACCTAGGGAAGGTGTAAGGACAAAACTTTATAACCAAGTATACAGACAGTTTCGAAGGAGAGTTTTCCAGCATATGATTTGGCTTCTGTGATAACTGTAGCGGAAATGCTAAGTGTAGTCCTTGGTGTATTTGGTGGTTTTGTTCAATTTTTGGCTGGAGAAAATTTCAGCAGGTTTTTTGGTAACTTAAGTTTAAACCCATTGTAAATGTTAATTTATACAGGGTTTTCTATGGCAGATGGTGTTGTGGGTTTTTTTCTTTTTTGCTATATGAAATTTAATGATAGGCAAACCCAAAAACTTGCCCCCAACAAAAATTCTGGAGGTGTTTAAGCAACAGAATGAAAAGACTCCTTTCCTCCCTGTATTCACAACCTGATCTCTGTACATGTTTGCATTATTGAAAATCTCTCTCTTAATACAAAAGCCCAAGAGCAGTTAACTTTTACAACACATCAGAGGCAGCACTGCTCACAGCCACTTCAGCCATCAGAGTTTTACTTATTGGGAAAACTTCCCTCTGCAACTTTTTTTTTTTTCCTTAACTCTTGATATTCCTCCAGAAATTTGAGAGAATATAAACTCAGTTCCTCCCTTTCTTCTTCCTGCCCGAAAACAAACATTGCTAACCAGAGGGAAACAGTCTTTTTCTGAAATCTTGGTATGTTGTTATATTTGTGTTGCAGAATATAAATGTTCTTGGAGAAAAGGGGCTTTGCTCTGTAATTATATTGTTTTCAAACCTCAGGAAAGTTGTATTAGGACTGAACTAAACCAGAGGAAAAATGACTATATAAGAAATGTACTTAGGAAAAGCATTTTAATCATAATGTCCATGAAATGTCCAAAATATGTTGGACATATCTTTTTTTGGGAGGGGTCATCTCTGTTTAGTTGATTTGCTATCATTTTGAACCTGTTTGTCAGTGACTGTATAGGATATGTGCTTGTAAAATTTAAGATTATTTCTTCTAACAAATTTTTTATTTTACTGGGTTTTGGTTCTTTTCTTTCTCTCCATGTGGTATCATTTGTGCAGCAGAGTTTGTGAGTATTGATTTCTGTAGGTAAAACAGGAGAGAGCACAGATCCAAATATAAATTGAAGTCGATAAACCCTTTACAGAGAATCATTAAATCACTTTTTTGTTATGATTATTATTAGTCATAAATAACATGATTGAGCTGGGATTTTTAACAAAATATTTTTGTAATAGAGGTTCATATTCCACTATAATATATTTCTGCCTACTTCATTTTCATTTATCTATCCATGGACTGTTCTGCCTAATTACTTAATGTTACTGTTCTCACTTGGTGGTGGGGAATAATTCTTATGAAGAGATGTTAGGGGCACTACTGATGGTCTTCCAGCTAGGCAGAATGCTTGTGAAACTGTCTCTGGCATATAGCACTTGCTGATCATTCAGGTATTGGAGGGATGCTGAAAAATTGGAAGGAGATAAGGGAAAAGCAATAAAAGCAGTCAGGAGACTTTCAACATGTTGATTTTTATGGAGAGACTACAAAACCTTGGGTGAATGACAAATGGGGGGAAGGAGGGACAGAAGACTTTACAGATGCTTGAAGAAACAATAAAGAAGGAGGGAAATTATTTAGGGTAGCACATAGAGGTATAATTAGAAGTAATGGCTTTAATTAGGAAAAGGCAAACATGGCCCAAATATAAGAAAAACTTTCAATAGCTGTGTTATCCCATTGATGAATAGTATGCAACTTATTATTTATGCCTTAGACAGCAAGAACAAATAAACATATTGGTCAGCAGATGGATTTTGGCAATTGATAAGTCTTGAGCTTCTTTACAGAGCAATTACTGCTTTTAGGAAAAAAAAAAAGAAAGAAAAGGGACCTGTATGAAGGATGGATGAGAATCACAGGCGTGATTGTCAGGCACCAAGCCTACCTGGCCAGTCAGAAATCCATGGGAGCAGGTTCACTGGCAGAGCCAACTGGGAAACAGCAGCATGTTGCAATATGTACTAATAGCTCTACTAATGGCTTTGGATTAGTGTATGGTACCTGCCAGTCAACTCAGGATGAAAAATACCAGAAGAGAACATACATATCCTAATAAACAATTAGAGTTTCTGAAATTTATCATTTTTTTTAGAGAATCTTCAGTTCGGGTGAAATTTCTATCTGAAGACCAAGAGAAGCGATTGGCAGGCACTCCTGTAATTGATAATTTTTTCCCTTTTTTTCACTGTGTAGTTTGGATTACTAATACTGCAGTTTTGCATGTGTGTTCTGAGCTGACATTTGGCAAAAGAAATTTTAGCTCAACATCTCTTCTCCATCACCCAACTCATAAAATAGTTTAATATTCAGTAATATAAAGTATAGGACAAATTCTATTTTTGAAAAGTAGAAGTATTTATTATCAAGTTTGTGGTAATGAATAATTTTTAATCTTTACAGATAGAATGTTAGCTGGTATGAACTGATATAACAAAGATAGTAAAAACTGTATATATTTATAGYGTATAAGAGTCTGTTTTGTGTTATTTAAAAAGGAAGCAAACCCTTTTTCTCATCCCCTATCAGTAATAAAACAAGTTCTGCATATGGAAAATGGAGAAGTTGAATATCAAAGATAATATACAGATWGGAGGATTTGGGCATGTTTATATGTGTTGGTCATGTCAAAGAGGAAAATAAGTATTCAGTAGGGTTGTGTTATAAACTGTTTCATGACATAAATGAAAATGTGGCATAGACAGTGGGCCAAAGGATATAGTATTTATTTTCTAATTGTTATCTTGCTTTTGGTTCCTATTGGACTGTGAATGCAGAAATTCACAGGACTCAGAAGCTAGCATAAAATGCTGGAAAACGACAGGGAGGATGAAGGCAGAAGATGTGAGAGGATGATGGTCAATAACTTGTGCTGGCACTGGTTCGTGAAGTGTAACGGCTTACAGTACTTTTACCCTTTTATAATATAACAGAGAAAGGTACCGTAAAGATTGTTTTCACTGGGTATTTTCTTTTAAAGTGCTAGAAATATATGTTCATTTGACATTTTCTGTCCTACTTTCATTTAAGAAAGATTAATTTGTCCCATAGTGCTAACAGATTATTTGAAGTTTGCCCATTCCTAGAATTTAGGGCAACTGAGGAGCCCTAGAAATGGAAATGTCAGTATCCAGTTATCAGTCTGTGTGCCTGCCAGTTTCTACTCCAAAATACAAAACTGAAAAACGTGTATAGATCCTTTAATTATTGAGGTTTTGTACTGCTAAGAAACCATGTGCGTGAACCATCACTGATGAATGATGCTGTCGCATAAGAAGTGAAAAATATATCATTCTTTACATCTTTCAGCTAAATACATATTAATAAAGTTTCACAGTAGCAGTGGTTTTGCTTGTTTATATTCTGCCTGTCTGGTTTGATGGGTTGGGTTGGCATGTTTCTTTCATTGTTTTGTGACATTTCTTCAGTATTGTGTTCTTAAATGGTTTTATGCACACACGTTTTTCATGCAAAGAAGCTGACAAGAAGCTAAGTAACCAGCAAGAATTATGTGAAAAACACTCAGTTAAAGCTATCAAAATGAAGTTCAGAGTTCAAATGTCCCTTTAATGTTATAATGAATTATATTGATCTATATTTACAATTTTCCTTTATGGGGTTTTCTTTTTCAAGATATATGCTTTAGAACCTTGTAACTATTTATTCAGAAGAAGTAGGGAA
Source organism: Apteryx rowi (assembly GCF_003343035.1). Taxonomy (NCBI): domain Eukaryota; kingdom Metazoa; phylum Chordata; class Aves; order Apterygiformes; family Apterygidae; genus Apteryx; species Apteryx rowi. The sequence continues at coordinate 89,290 of NW_020447310.1, forward strand.
ATTCAGTGACTGCAGATGTAAATGGTGTACTTTTTTTATAGAACAGAATGCAATAATGATGTGAAAGACTTCTTTTTTCTTCCTTAAAAAAAAAAACAAAACCCACCAACAGTGGAGTTGTGTTGCAACTACACAAGAAAAGAAAAATTTTAAATCCAGCTATGTTGTAGTGGTTCTTCCTTTTATAACTGTCAGGGTGCAAGTCAACGCAGTTGCAGTGTTCCAGATACTGCATGGTTCAGTCTGAATACCCAGAGACATTTCTGCTCTGTCCTTTGCTTTCAGAGTCCTCATTTTATTTCATTACCTCTGCTGGGGTTAATTTCTTACTAAGCAGAGAATGAGAAGGAAGGCTCTGGCTATCTACCTTCTAAACCTTTAAATTAGCATTTTTTTCCATTGAGAAAAAGGCAATATGTTGGATCATTGCATATGGACTGTAAATTTCAAAACTCATTTTGCATTATATTTTGTAAAAAATATGCTGAATTTTCAAAATGCAAAGTAGAAATCTTTCTTTTCTATAGGGAAAGGGAGATAAATAAAATAAATTCTTGTTAATTTCTGTGTTCCAGTAGAAGTTCCTATGAGATTCACGCACACAGTTTGAAACATGGCCTGTTAAAAGGTGAATGTTTCTGCAGGAGTCTTTACCATATATTTAATCTTGCTTTGTTCCAAGAATTGTCAAAGTGTTAATAGCGCTACTGTATTGTACATCTGAATAGCAGCCAAACAATAAAACAGTGTTAGTGAGATAAGAAAATAGCAGTGTAAACGTGTGGGGGAGGTTGGAAGTCTTTATGAGAAGGTATCTTCTGGCTTCTGAAGGAAGGGTTGTCACCTTCAGAAAGGCATTTCTGGGGAGAGGATGGAAAAGGTCTTGCTGTGACCCCAGAATCACCGTAGTTGGCCTGTCCAGCACTGCCTTGCTCAGTCTAGAGATGCAAACTTCAGTTTTCAGAATCTAACAGGCTTACTAACTGCAGTGCTGGGTCTCTGTCCTTCCTGAAGGGACTTTGCTTTTGGTAGAGCAAGGATCTGAATATGTGTCTCCCACATCCTAGACTAAATACTTTACCACTGAACTGTAAAGTCAGTCTCTGATACTGAATTATTTATATGAAGTTAAAACAGTGTGGGGGAGAGAGAGAGTGAGCCTAACTCCTAACTAACCTAAGAGGCAGAAGATTACAGTTCTTGTTCATGGTCTCAATGTGACAGAACGGGTGTTGCAGATGTACCTCCCCACCTTTATATGACACTATAGTAGGCAGGTTTTTTCACTCAATAGTTCTCAAAGGCCTGTCTTATTCTGATCTGAAATTAGGGGTGAAGTAGAAAGGAAAATGATTCTCAAAAAAAAAAAGAAAAAGAAAAGGAAGAAAAAAGGAAATCTATTTCTGTTGGAGCTGTGCATGTACGTGTTTGGTGTTGATTTTTTTAATTCACCTAACATCAATTGATTGATGACAGACACAAATACAATGTAGGCTTATCTCCAGGAATAAATGATTCCATTTCCTAGGTCCTACTAACACCCTCTCTGCAAGATCACTTCTAAGAATTTTTTGCAGCAATTTTCCATGGACCAAGCCCCTTAAATTGGCAGAAAGGAGCAAATGCTTCTTTAGAGTGATCATTCTGTGACTCTGTGCTTAAGTATCTTTCATTCAACAAGGCAGTATCTGGTTTGTTTTCCCTGCATAAAAATGTCACAGGCTCACAGGCTTTGATATATACTGCTCTGAGTATGAAAAATTGACCCCATAGTAAACATTAAAATCAAAGTGAGAGCCTAAACAGCACAAAAATATACACAGTTCAAGAATAGCAGGTCCAGAGCAAATTGAAATTCCATATACAAATCTATTCTACATAGAAGGTATTTAGTGCACAGAACAGCTTTGAGAAAGGTAGAAGGTATGATAAAGTAAGCAGGAATCTGTTCCCCTTTCCTGCCTTAGGCAGCTAAGGATGAAGCCTGCTGCTTTAAAATAGGTGAGGTAGGGCTCATAGACTATCCTACAGATTAGGGATTTGAGGAGATGTATTTAGCTGGAAACCTTAGTTGGAGAAGACTTTCATTAGGAGTATTTAGTTCCAGCTTGGGCATGGCAAAATAAAGAAAGAGCTAACTGATCCAGGTAACTATAAATTTTAGGCAAAATGGAGGAGCAATACCCAGAACTTGGGAAACTTTCTTTCTGAACCCATTCCTGTATGTGGGAACAGTGTCTGTCTTTCCACTGCTAACATCCAGGTGGTTTGTAAATGACTGGGGAAACTTTAGGCATATTATGAGCTCATTTCACAGTGCAGCAAATGTGATTCAGCGTGCACCAAAGCATCACCTGTATTTGCCATTTTTTCCTCTGTGGAATTTGTCCCATGCTGTTTAGCAATCTCTTCTCTTTGGGAAGTGCTTGAAGAAGACTTGAAGTGTACTCTACAGGAATAAAGTGTCTGTGCTTTTAGCTCCTGAAGCAGTAGTACCCACTTTCTCTCTTCTATAAATAGTACCCTTTTACTGACAGTGCAGTAGGCCACTCCATTTCGATGCCATTCTGTCTTTAAAGAAATCTGATCCTATCATTAACAAACCTACCATACCATAATCACAGAACAGTGCAGTTTCATTATATTACAGTAACATGGACATTGCTGGTCCACTGAGTTTGAATAATGAATCCAACCTGAGGTGCTTACAGTCCTAAACCATCAGGAGAGGACAATAGGCTATTGGTAGCAGTTTTATTTGTAGGATACTTATATGGTATACAGGATATAATTTTGAGAGATGTTTTCTCATCTCCTGTTTTGATCTGAAAAGGTCTAGTCCTTATAATCCTCTGCCTTCATCAGAAGGTAATTTCCTTCTGTCGTGTGGAGTGGGAGAAGTGAAATGCAGTTACGTACTTGTCATTGCTGCAGGGCATTCGGGGGGTAACGGTGCGAGTGCCTCATAGTGTTGGTAAGTGCGCACCTGAATAAATGGAAAAAATGAAAGTGAGGTCTCCTCCCTTGTAGACAGAAATGATTTTGCTGGACATAATGCTGGTCTGCCACTTGACGAACAGCAACAAAGTCCTTTCCGCTATTTCTTTCTAAATATGTTGTGTGTTTTAATGGCATAATTCATCCAGGCACAAACAGGTGGACAGCGTATCTCATACTGTCTGTAGCTCATCTCTGGCTTTTGAAAGGTACAACTGAGCTTCTAATGGTGAATATATGTCTTAATGCAGTTTCTGCCTCTGTTTGCCACACATTTTGTTCAGTATCCTGTGGTTCATTTGCAAACTTTGACAGATGCAGAATCTGCATGGTGCCTTTCTGTGATGACAGACTGTAAGAGCCACAAAATGTTGTAAGTATACTTTCCAACCAAACATTAAAAACATGGGGAAAAGAAAAAACATACTTTCAGGCTTTGCTGGGCTCATGTAAGCTGTTACAATCTCTTGGCAAGATAAACCACGTAAGAAACTTCTCAGTAGTAGCTCATGGACACCACGTCAGCAAAATGGATAGTAATGCTCTTCCTCTTCACAGGGATGTTGAGAGTAAGTTATATTTGTAATGTGCTTTGAAGTTCAAAGGATAATATTGCTCTTACTTACTTCCCTGGGAAGCACGATGGGAGGGAGAGGAATGTATTAGGGAGAGGAGATGAAAAATCTTGAAAATTTTTCAAGAAGCTTGCTAAACTCAGGACATACAGTTTGAAATTTTCTCATTTAGAAAAAAAAATAGCTGAAAATCCTCCTCAACCCTGAGACAGCTGTAGCAAAAAAAAAAAAAAAAGGAAAGATGAATTGCAGTGCAGAAGTTGTTAGCTTCTGAAGCTGGATCTCTGTGATGTTGCAGGAACTTTTTATAAGTAGAGAAACAAAAGCCAGCTAATTTTTAGCAGTTGCACAAAATACTCCATTAGAGCGTAGGATTTTTGTAAGTTAACACCACCAAAAGTTTGTTGAAAGAGTGTTGTTTTGGTTTTTTTATAAGTGAGAGGTTAGCTAAAAATAAGAAAAGAATAATCAACAACTTTTATTAGTCTCTGGCAGAATATTATAACTGTTGAAAATGAAGAGTCTGACTGCACTATGTAGATTGAGTATGTTAGATGAGAATAGGCCAATCTCTGCCAGTTCACCTGAGTTTAGAGCCCCATGTAAAGTCCAACCCCTAAGCCTTTCCTTCTCTAGTGCATCACCTCTCCTTTGGTGCTCTCCCTTTCACTTAGATCTTCCTTTGTCACCCCTCTCCACTCCCTCAATCCAGGAGTTCATCTGACAAGTGCAGTTCAGAGGTGCATCCCAATTACTAGTGGTTTCCTAGGAACCAGGAGCCACCAGTGATTCCATGGAAATCCTACAGCAATTGTTGCCAGGGCAACTCTAGACTTATTATGAAATATTTGTCCTTTTTACTTGTTATTTAAGCCACTGCAGCAAGAGGGAATATTTGCTGTTTAAGTTGCCTCCCACTTCTAATACTTTGGGGGCTGCATTTCTCCTTACCATGCAACACGATGAAGAGACAGTGGAGGGGACTGGATAGCTGAAGACCTGGCAAGAAGTGGAAAGACTTTTTTTAGCCCAAAGGAGGACAGAGCGAGTTCTCTAGCTTTTCAGAAGACACCAAAGGTAAAAATATGGAGGAAGAAGACAGTTGTGGGAAAAGAAGGGGCTGTGCAAACTCTGTCGCAAAATAAAACAAGTAGGCTGTTTCAGGAAATGACCAAAAGCTGCAAAGAAAAGACAGGATTTAAGTAAGTTTAAAAAACAGTGTATTTGAATTTAATCTTTGACTTTTTTGAAAGTATGTGTTGTTAACCTGAGCTCTGGTGTGGTGTGGTGTGGGATGAGTTTTGGGTTTTGTGTTTTGTTAAATCATTTGGAGTAAACTTGATGATCCTTTTGTCCCATACCAGGACATGATGTATTTGGTTCATATATTACATTTCAAGGAGGAGGGCTGATTTTTGGTTTTCTGCTGTTTGATGCTGTATTTCTTCCTCTACCTACCTATAAATCTAGGTTTCTGTAGTTACGGTAGGCTGAATTTGAGTGTTTTGAATCAAGAAACCTAGTTGGAAAGTTGGGCCCTGATAGCTGATGGGGCTAAAGAAAAGTGGTTGTGTATTTGTGTTAGTGCAAGTGGGAGGAATGAATGCTGGCACTTAACACAGATCTAAATTAGTTTCTTAGTAAATAAGACTCCCTTATTTCACTGTTTGTCAGGATCATGTCAGGTTTCTGTGTCACACTCTTACAGAAGCTGTGCTTAGCAGTCTCATTTGCTCCAACTCTTTATTTATTTATTCATTTATTTTTAACTACTATGAAGAGTGATCCCTTTCTTGAATCCCTCTGAATCTTGGAAAGATTCAGAAACTAATTGCCTGTAGCTGTTTTTTTTCCTTCAGTTTCATCGTCCTTAAAACATTCAGGCTCAATAACTTTGTTCAAAGCACTGCAAAGTAGCACAGTGCTTGCAATTCCATAATACTGCTTATCTGCTCATCTCCTTACAGAAACACCTATCTGATTTCTCAGAACTTCTGTACGCCTCCAAAAGTTAACAAAGGTTATTTCCACAATAGTTTTGCACTGGGGGAGTTGCTTTATCCTTATTTTATAGATGGAGGAGGTACACAGTATTGTGTGACCTTTACAAATCAAACAAAATTTCTGCCTGAATAAAGAACTGACCTTCCATCACTTAAGTCAGAACAATGAAAAAATAGGATTTGTCTTTTTTTTTTAAACATGCCTCAAAAAATAAGACAGAAGGTGTCCTCGGGGAATTCCTCTGGCCTAAGGTCTGAAAGGGGGTGTGTAAGACGTTAACTGTGTTTAAGTTCACAAGCTGTGACTTGTCCACTGGCCAAGTGATGCCACAGTGGCAACCTGGAGCAGCAATTACAGCACAATATTTCTCCCTGGGCCAGGGAGCCATGGGGCGGGCTGCGACCAGGGTGTCCATGGGAGAGCTGCCTGGAGGCAACCTGCCGTGGGGCTAACTGCATGAGGAGATAGTGCAGGCTGGCGACCTGCTGCCGTGGTAACGGTAGCGCARTGCTGCTGGAAGTGTGTGCGACCCCAGGGGTGGCGACAGGGTGGGCAGCCGGTCCCCCTCCGGAGCTGTGGCCTCTGCTGCGGCTGATTGCTGTTGTCGTGTTGCACGAGGGCCCCCGGGGCAAGCGCAGCGGATAAGCCTGGGCAATGCCTGCCAGGGCTTGGCGAGTCCTGGGCTGGAGGGGACGCCTGGGCCGCCAACTCTGATAGGAAGAGATGCGACGGATCTTCATATGGGTGGGAAGTCCAAAAGCGCGTTTATGTGGTACGTATGGGAAGTATGAATGTGGCCAGGAGTCGCCCCCTTCCTTGCCGTAAACTCTTTGCTGCATAAGCAGTAAAACAAAAGTTACATGTGAATTCTTGTGTCTTACAGTCCCATTTGTGTCCTCCAGGATAGAAGGGGAACAGCCAAATTCCTTCCTCCTCTATACCTTACTCATAAAATTTAATTTGATTGTGCACTCCCAATTATTTTTAGTTGGGGGAGGGAGAAGGTATCCATTTGGGGTAATTGGAACAATTTAAAGGTTTTTGTATTTTTTTGGAGTTGTTAGGTTTTTTTTAATGTCTGAGTTATAATATTATTATCTCCTTTCCTGGCTCAGTACTTTCACTTGAATCTCTCTGAAACTTGAACACAGTTTATTTTCTGCTTGCCAAGAGTTAGTGAGGCTATCTGGACCTTCTCACATGGATATTTTGCTGTTAAAGTTTACTTTAATTGGAGATATAAAATGTTTAAACTGTCTTACTCGGTTGTAATTCGCATCAAATGATTCACGAATAAAAGCTGCTTCTGTTCTGAAATGTGATCCTGTAACTGTGTAGGTGTTCATATTGCCATACTTAAGCTGATGTGCCTGACTGGCTTTCAAATGGATGGTAAATTTGTTTTTTCCGCTGCAAGAAGTTGGCATTTGAATATGAGGCTTTGTATGGGGCTACCTTTTTCATGCCCTTTGACTTTTTCTGTTCTTTTATTTCTTCTTATAGCTTTTAACAGGGAAACTTCAAACGTTTCTGTGTCAGAGTAGTTGTCAAATCTCTTGTCAAATTTTGATTGATCACAAATTGTTGCATAGAGGATTCTTTAGATATTTTGATGTTGGATAGATTTTTCCAGAGAAAAAGTCGGTCTAAGTTTTTGTTTGTTTGTTTGTTTTTTCCCTGTGCTTTTATTCATCCTAACTGAGAATGGAGTTTGCCATGAGTAGCCAAATCATAAAACCTCCGTTTAGTCAAATCTTATCTGTCGTGTACATTTATATAAAGAGAGAGAGAGAGATAAAAAGTGAAATCATCTCTGCAGGATGAAATTTTCTTTGTCATATACATAGTCTTCTCTGTTGAATTTTGTTTGTTCGTTTGCTTGTTTGTCAGCAGCTACATTTTTTTTCAATGAAATTTTACCCTAAAACTGTAAAGGCTGTATCTCCCACTGCTAAGGGACAGCAGGTTCTGTCAGCCGCTGCTTTTCTGTGGCACATTTCCAGGAACCATCTGGTACGTTTCTACTTCTGCGCTATTTACACCTCAGAATCTACCCCCTCAACAAAACAGAGAAATGCTTCCCAAAAGCTTCCTTCTGAAGTGATTAAGTTATTACACTAAAAATGTGGGGTCCGTTTTTGGGCCTGTTAAAAGAAACTTAATAGCAGTTCAGTTATTTTATATAGGAAGAAGGGAGTTGCCTTTTTATCAGCAGAATTCCTACATGAAACTTTGTTGCATTACAGATGGCAAGTATGTGTTCTTCATGCCGTCGCCACGTGCTCCCCCATTTCTCCATAGCGGCTGCATGTTTCTTGGAGACAAGGCAGAATGGTGATGACACCAGTCTTTTAATTACTTTAAAATGTGTGGACTAAAGGTGTCACCCAGAAGGAGGAAAGTTTTGAAGAGGAGAGTAGGCACTGCTTAAATGTTTGGCTACTTTGTCAGGTTTTGTGCTGTTGCTGAATGTATGCGTACGACAGAATACATCAGCGAGATGGCTGCAAGATCTGCCTTTTCAAAAGGCACACTGAACAGCTCTTTACGTTTTCCTTTCCAGCTATTGGTGCATGTTGATTCAGTTTTCAAGTCAGCTAGGTGGAAATACTTTCACTGAGCGGTCTGCTTATTGCCCCCTCTGTGCCTGTAATTGTATCAGTTGTACACATGGGTACAGTGAAACTGAGCCTAATAGTTTCTCAGTCCCAATAGGCTTATTACTTGGCCGGGTTCACCTCATAATAATAAAGCTAACAGCTTCTCAGAATAATTTGAGATGTGAATGAAGAAGCCATATTCTTGTCCCATTACAGGCTTCGTGACACAAAGATCAGTCTGTTACTGAAGTGGTATTTTCCTTTCCTGTTCTATTTTAAAATAGGACCAGAATTTGGCTTAGAGTTTGAATTTAAGTCATGTTAATCATGACTTTAGTTTCAGTCAGTTTTAGTGTTTTAATTAAGACTAAGCGTGGAAAGGAATCATCAGTATCTGAATGGAGCTTCTGGAATATGTTACGAGGAAAAGTCTGCAATTCCATTGCTAAAAGGAAAAAARAGTTAAAGCAAGAAGTAGCAGAGCTTTCTTTCTTCAGAAGAGTTTTTATGGAGGAAAAAAAATCAGGAAAACAATCTATGCATCACCCTGAAATTTATTTCAGGGTATTATTTATATTGCCTCTATATAGCTAATTGAGTGATAGGGAGGAATGATAAACCTGGTAGGTGATAGCTGATACATTCAAAATAGTAAGCATAGCCTTTCACCCTTGTGTTGTCAATTTTAATATAGCCTGAAGGATAATGGAATATATTAAATATGTTTTCAGAACTTTATATAAACTATTTATTAGCTCAGTTCTCTGTCATTTTAAATATCTTTGCAAAATGGAATTCTGTGCATGTGTAATTGATTTAGTTCCTTGGCATCACAAGATTCTTAAGAAAGCTAAGTAAGGTCATAACATTCCCAGTTTTACTGAATAGAAGGTAACAGCAGTCCACTAGCAATATAAATTAAATCTGGCAGTCTTTTCAAAGACAAAATTCCATTTATTTTGGAGCATAACTTTGAATGTAGTAAATACAGCGACGGAAAGGAACTTCTAAATGAAGACCATCAGCCTTGATCGACAATAGTTAAAGATGCAAATTCTTACAGCCTTTTTAGTTTTCATGAGAGAATTATGAAGATAAAACACTAATTTTACATTTTATTAGATTAACACTAGTCAGTTACAGAAAATTCAGGAAAAGTAGTTTGAGGTTCTGCATTTGTTTTCAGTACAACCGAAGACCTGTATCTTACCAATATATTTTACTCTTCTTTGTGAAACTGTCCATGTAGGGGGAAGAATGTTAAAAAGGACCTGTTGTCAAATTCGTAAAATATGTGCAATGTAAAATACACAGAGAAAACATTCTTGCCTGTTCCTCTAAAATGCTCATATAGTTTCCTTGTACTTCTGCTTAATAATACACGTCTGAATCTCTCAGCCCTCAACAACAGATAGAGCAGATCAGTTTTTTTGTTTGTTTGTTTGTTTTTACCACACTCAGACAAATAAAGCTTCTCTATTCAAACACGACAATGATGTTTCTTGGATAATAACTATGAACTTGGGTAATAACTATGAAAATAACTATCCCTCAAAAGTGTTAAGATGTTAATATAGAAAGAGAAGTATTTTCTGCTGTCAGGTTCTCTGTAGAGTAGGGGTTTCTTTTCAATCTGGATGTTATAGATCCAGCTTAAAATTTTAATTAAACCTATAGAGAAATGTGCTTTACGTTTTTTCTGTTAAGACTGAAGTTTGAACTCATTTCTCAGTGGTAAAAAAGCAAATAAACTTTTAGAAGTAGAGTGAGTAGTAACTTCAGAAGAATAGTAATGCTCTTCTGAAATAAATACCAGAAACTAGGCAAAATAAATGTCATTTTTGAGTTTTCTGGGAATTCAAAGACCTAGTGAGTGTGTAGAAAACTCAGAGGCAAAAGCTGAGTGTATGTAGTATGAGTATGTAGTATAAATAGTATGATCTCTGTCTTTGTTTCTTTTACATGAGAGAGAGAATATTTTGGGTATTCTTTCTCATTCTCCCCAAGCCCATGTAAAACGTTGGCTTTGTAATACTGAATTTTCTTAGAATCCCATTGAAAGTAGACTGTTGTGAAGATTTATATACTACTTCTCGATATATGCACGTGGTACTGATAATGATGCAACTCCTAGGAGAACATGCAACTTAAAATGGAGGCTGGGAAAAGTGTTATGTGAATTACTGGGCTGTATTCCTTTTTGGCACGCTTTTTTTGTAAAACAAAGGTTAAAAACATGGATATATGCTACTGTTCCTGTGCATATTGGTAATATTTAAAAGGCCCAATGGTTACATTTTGCTACACATTATATGATTACATAAAATTGCACATCCTTGCTCTAGAAAGCTTATGTTCAATTTGAAATGAAATGCAGAAAGATGAACTGATGAAGAACAAGATAAAGTAGAAAGGAAGTCAGGGTTAATGATAAAAGCAGTTAAATTGGTTAATTATGTGCATGGATTTACCTCTCTGAATCAGTCAGAAGCTTTTATTCTTCTTAACAAATAATTATTGGTATCCCCAGATTGCTTTTAAGGTAGTCGTGTTTTGTTGTTTTTCTGGTAAGCGTGTCTCAGTAGAAAAACAGAGGATTAAAAAGGGGAGTAGTATCTTACTGGATAAGTCAGCTCTAAAAGCCTGTAGGAAGGATGCACTGTGAAAAATTGCAAAAATGTTTTTGGAAGATGTGGTTCTCAAGGTTCGTGTTACAAAAGCATTTTAAAAAGTGCAGCAAAGGGCAGAACTGTGAAGGACCCTGGACATCTATGAAAACTATGTGAAATACATAGCCAACTATACTCAACAATCTCTTGCTGTCACCTGGTAACATAAAGAGTACTATGAAAGCTTCATTGCTAGAATAACAAAAAAACGCATGGGCCTTTCAAATAGACTAAGACTCTGAACACTCAAGTATTAAGTCTGGTCAACTAACTCAGAAACAAAATTTGGTTCTTGTATCAGTCCGTACTTAGCATTTGCTCTAAAACAAAGACAGCCCCTGTATGTTTTAGCCGAGAGAAAAGAATTTTTAGGGTAAGAAATGGCACTAGCATTTCTAAAAGGAGTGGCTTTCTCTTTGAAAACAGAGCAACTATCAATGAATCTCAGTATTCCTAGACCCACTGAGCTCCCTTTTGAGGTATCTGCCTTGCCAACTAACATGGCACAAAGAGGAGAAGAGCCAGGGATTGATTTGGTACAACCCACTATGGTACTAGAACAGTAGGTCCACTTTGCATATTTACTGGTAACAGTTTGCACCAGTGGCCAGTTCTCAGCGTACAATGCACATCTATACCTAGCAGGCAATGTGAAGCAGATTTCGGAAAAATCCCATATTACCTTTACTAACAGTATCCAGCTGATGCAGAAAGCGAATGGTTGAATAACTTTGCTTCTGTATTGCAAGTGAGGTGCTTTAGATGGCCCCCTGAGGCACAGCTTCAACCTTGGTTCCACCAGGAAATAAAATGCTTCGTGCTGGTATGCATACTGCATGACTGCACTTATAAACACAAGGCACATTTGCACCTAGGAAGAACCCCTCCAGCGTAGATCCACTATTTGTGGCAGCATGGACTGCTTCTCTGTTTCTGCCATCCCTAGGAGCAATGCCTTTCGTAATCCACTCTGAGTTAGTGAATTGGGTTCTGCCTGGTGTGCTCTTCTGCATCAGGGATAGAGTATCCCTTCTTTGGAAGAACAGGTAGTGATTGTGCTCTTGGGGTTAACTACCATGTGTAAATCATTGTAGTTAAAGTAGAGATAGTTTTACACAAACATGTAAAACTCAAGTGGTGTTGAATTACCCATTCGAGTCCAGTGAATATGCAGATATTGTGAAGACTTGCTGGAATGGGCCTGATTTGTAGCTTAGCTGGTAGCAATAAGTGTAAATGTTTAGAAATGTGAGGCTCCTCCATTTTCTTCCCTTTCCTCTCCATCTTTCATTCCAGCTGCTGGAAGAGCCAAGGCTCTCATTCTCACAAAATTCCAAGCCCTGACTTGCAACAGAAGAATGTATGTGGTCAGACCCATCTTGGTCCTTTTTAATTATATATTTACTTATTTATTGAGATCTCATTTAAGGCAAATGTACTTGGCTTGTCACTAGGCTGCTCTTTAGATTGAACTGTAGCAAAAGGTGTCTACTGTGTGTTAGTTCTTAGTTTATTTTCAAGAGTTGGTGGCATCTCTATTTGGAAGGTAGTATCAATTCAGCACTTGATCAAATTGTCTTCAGCCCATGCCGGTTACTTGAGGAACAGCTCTCAGAAGAGTTTTACAGTGCTACTGTAGAATATGTGTTGCTGGGTTTTGTTGCCCACTTTGAAGTAAAATTTAAGAAGATTGCAGTACTAATATATTATGTGTATTCTTAAGAAAAGACAAATGTTCTGTAGAATGAGGCTCACCAAAGCAGTAGCCTGGAATCCAGCCTCCATTATAAACAAAGCTCTTCAGTCCCTGTTATCTCTAAAATTATGCTTATTATGGTAAATGCTCTCGTATAGTGATGCTACAAATTTGGTAGTAATTATCCTCAATCTCTTTAGATTATTTTTATTCTGTTTCTTAAATAAGGCTTATGTGACCACCTTGCCTTTGTGGGAAGGGCAGAGGTAGTCTCAAACAAGGACTGAAGCTCCTACAAGCTGTGTAAAGACTGTAGGCTGGAGAGAGGCAGGAGGTCTCCCAGGGTCCTGTCACTGAGGAAAGTCCTGTGTTCTGGGCTTCCTCTTTCTGAGACATTCAATGGCCAAGATGCGATCAACCTAGCAGTCCAACTGAATGCTAAATGTATATGTGTGTGGATACTATATATACATAATTCACATATAGAATCTGTAATCCATGTATACATGTCATGGAATTGTACACTTTCAGTGTGTGTGTAGGGGGGGAGATCCAGAATATACGCAGCAGGTGCATGTGATTTTTGTTAGATCTCTGTCACATTCATTTGTTGCTTAAGAAACAGAACGATGGCTGCAGTGTGAGTTGAGTCGCCTTGCACATCCAGTTTGCTGCTGCTGAAATTGGTTGTGTAGATGTTGATAAGTACTTGGTCTGATGCAGACACTAGCTTTTCCAGCACTTTTCATATAGAAAGCTCAAGTTCAAAAGATGTGGTCTTTCAGGTTTCATCTTCGATAAGGGTATGGTTGTTAATTGCCTTCTCTACTTCAGGTAGAGCCATTGCCCATATCCTCATATGTTCTTTGTATAGTCAGTCTTCTCTGTCTGTTTGAAATGATCAGCTCAGGGTCTGCAACTTTTACATACCTGAACTCATTTGCAGCAGTTAGTTTTACTGATGCCAGTGGGATCTGCTTGTTTGTTTAGTGGAAACTGCAGTATCATTTTAATTGGGTTGTATTTTTAACATCACTGACAGACACATCAGTGAATGGCAATATTCATTTTCAGCGTTTTAGTAACAGGCAAGTTACAGAAAATTTTATGTTCTGTTCATATTTTCAAATACAGAGAAAGGATTCATACTTTAAGACAGACAAAACTGGTATGATTATTGAAAAACAAACAGTTTTACTGCTCAGTCCCACATTACTGAGTTGTTGTTAAGACTTTACCTCAGATACTGCATGCATTAATACAAATCTTTTTCAGTGATTGTGCAGGCTGAAGTCATTCCTATAAACCAGACTGCCACATGCCGCACCAAATTATTTCTGCCCATATATTATATGAAGAACCTGAATATGTATCAAGGAAGTGTAACTTTAAGGTGACAAAGACTGTTCTGACTTGTTTTGTATCAGTTGCTATGGCTAAGAACAGCTGGCAGCTTAGTCGGGGTGTGATATCTGGAAACTCTACACCAATAAAACCAATATGTAAAATTCAAGTTTTCTATCTTTTTTTTTTTTCCATGACTGAGTTTATGATATGAAAGAAAGTAGCTTTCCAGTTCAAAAGAGCTAAGGGAGTCAACAGACTTTGGTTCAGTCCTGGTTAATTTGCTTGCATCTTCTAAGATGTGTTGCTTTTCTTGAAAGACCTACAAGTGAGACCTGAACTTGTCCTAAATTTAAAGAGGAGACTTTTTTTTAACTTTTATTTTATTCTCTCCACCTGTAAGCAGATCCTTGCCTGTGAAAATAATGGAATTTGACATATACGACAGCAAAGTTACTCTTTATTGAATGAGATTTAATTGTTGGCTGATATGGAGCAACTGTTTCATTTTGGCTTTGTTTTTATGTTTGAATCGAACAGAGTTTTTCTTTTTTAAAGACAAAATTAGTCTTGATTATGGTTTTAATTTTACTTTTCAAGGCTTGAATCCCTTCTGTATTAGTTAATTGGTTAAGTGGAGGAGTCAAGGAATAATTTAAAATGACCATATGCTACATCACATAAGAAAATGCTTCCTGCTTTTGGGCAGGAAGCAGACTCCCAACATGCTTAGTGGAGAATTATGTTTTACATAGACTGTTAGAGGAAAAAAACACTCTATGGAAGCTGGAGAAAGTAGAGGAAGTAATAAAAGCCAGTTTTCTGGTTTTACTGGGTAATGCTGGGGAATCTCAAAAACCTTGCAGTAGTAGAAACCCAGTAAGAATCAAGTGAAGAATCCCACTTGTGTGCGTCTCACCTGCAAGCCAAAGATTTTAGTCTCTGAAGTCCCTAGCATGGATATTTTTTTCCTGTCATATTCACTTGTTTGACACTTTCACTAGATGGAGTTGAGTGATCCTTAACAAGTAACTAAAAATATGCAGGAGAATGACAGATACAAAACTAGTATGAATTAAAATGGTCAGAAGATTGACATTAAAATGTTTCTAAATTTATCAAAAGGAAATGCAGAAAAACACTTAAGAGCTACAGTAAGACTGACTTTCATGTGAACTCAAAGAGCAATATTCATGGTGATTAAATTGTAGAATTCAGGCCCATTGCTTCATGCACGAAGCTTATTTTCCACCACAAAACAGCATTTAAAATTATTTTTCTTGGGATACCTACTAACTTGTCCTATGAAAGAAGAGCAGTTCAGAGTAGAGTTTCATCATGGCTAAGCCAAGCTCTGTGAGTGGCCGTGAGAGCGAAGCTGAACTATAAGCTTGCATGCAAGGCTCCAGAAGACAGTGTGATCACACTTCAACTGTGAACCATGAATAAGACTTTATTCCCCATATTCAGAATAACTCATAAGGCAAATTGCAACTTAAATTTGGGAGTGGAAGAAAGTGTATTCTTGACTGACATATTCCTTGCGATACTACATGCAATATGCATACGCTGTATCAGACTTTGGTCACCATCTTATTTATTATCTGAATTTTCCTTACTGCCAGTTTTGTTGCTGGCAGAGCCTGAAGTTTTCAGGAGCAGCTCTAACAGAGAAACCCATATCTGAGTTGGTAGAGGAAGCTGTGAGTGTTGACAGTAAGCCACTGCTTAGAAATTATTTATGAATTAGTTTTAACAGTAGAAGCCCCTTGTGTATATCATGCTTCTGGGAAACAGTACTGAAAAAGATGCCTACATTTCATTTATCAAAGCTATTGGATGCATTTAATGCAATTAAAAAGCTTATCCTCACTTTACCTTAGAGTTTAGCGAGTGTAGGCATAGTGTAACGATTACGAAAAGGTGCACAACATGGTTGGTATTTGTTTTATAGATAGGAAATAACTGTTTGCTGAAAGGGACTCCTGGGCTTTGAGTCAGGTGGGAGGCAGTGCCTCCCCGCCCCCCCAGTCTGCTTCAAAAACTGTAACAAGAGCATAACAGAATTTAGAGACACGCTGTACCGTACCGTGTGCCGTATGGAAAAGAAAAATGGGAGCAGGAATTTTCCAGCCTGGCATTTTAACAAATATTTTCAGAGTTCAGACCAACCTGAGAGCAATGGCTTGACATGCTAATTATTTGCTTTAGGTTATCAAGCTCACTGTCTCATTAACTCTGAAAGTCCTGGAGAACTCTGTGCTTCCAAAAAAACAAGAACAAGCAATCAGGTCTGCTTTTCCTCAGGGAAGGCCACTTACAAGTGCTAAGGGGTCTTCATTGCAACAAATCAGTAAAGTTGAAGACAAAAACATGAATTATTAAAATACGGCATTCCAGAGTGTTTGCAGTTTTAGACTTCAGTATGTTCTGAGATGAATTGTCTTTGTATTTTCATTCTGAATTTGCAAAACAATTTAAATATTCTAAATGATTGTACTGTATCTGTTGACTGGGAAAAATGCGTAAGGGAAACTTTAGCTTATTCTATAAATAGCTTGTCTTTTTATATTGTCAAAGCACATATATGCATCTAGTAAGAAATGTACCTTTCTACAGCTTTTTGTGACTAAAGAAAGAATCATACAATTGCACTTCTGGTTTTGTGATCTAAAACATTAGGCTGTACTTTCAAATACATGCATACGGTTTCTGTTTAATAGAGTTTGAGCATACAGAGTAATCTGAGGACTTGAATATGCTAATTTATGAAGTATAAAATGCTGAGAGAAGGAGGTTTCTCAATGCTTTCACATAGGTGGGCTTTTTTCTTTACTAGCTAATGTACTGTATAATTTTGAATTTGCTGTTTGTTTTCATCAGAGTTTACATGTTTCAGTGAACTAGTAGCTATTAACTTAACACAAGGTTTCACCTACCAGCTATTTTCCAAAGTTTTGTTTCTGCTACAATGAATAAAACAAAATAGGGGAAGGCAGGGTGGGGAGACCCAAATCCTTACTATTTCTGGCAATTTGACGTTTGTTTTCGTGGAACTGGAGTGGGGTACAAGGAAAGAGTGATGCAATAGCAAACCATGTTTAAGTTATCTTTGAAGGAAGAGCTAATCTCTGCTTGCAGTCTCTCTCATGAGTAATTCTGTCAATTTAAAGTCACTCATAGTAATGTAAAGGCTTTGGCATTAACATCAGTRCTGGGGATAGCACAGGTAGGAGGAGCCATGTTATCAAAATGAAAGTTACTTTTTGGGTTGTATATTGCTGAGATGGATACTTCACTAGTCAGTGCCTATCAGTGCAACCTATGTTGGTTGGAAGTGACTTTATGTGGTGTAATCGTTTATTTGTTTAAAATGGTTAATACCAGTGTATTAAAAAAGTTAGTTTACCCAGCTTTTTAAAAAGGAGGTTAGACTGTATAGATGCCTGAGAAGTTCAGAGGGCTTTTGAGAAAAGATCTGCATTTTATTGAAGATTTTTACATCCTTGCAAAAAATAATTTAAAAAGAATGAAATTGCTTGATTTTCTTGAAAGTAAGAGACAGTTCTGGGATAAAATCATTCGTATTTCAAAGGTAGTTGTATAATATATGAGGACACAAAGGAAATTTGGGAAGCATTTTCACAAGGACATAAGCCTTTTAGGCTGAATCGCTAAAAATTTACCTTTTATGTTTGAGCATTTGATCACATACCGTTACAGAAGGTTATGATCCATGATAAATGCTCTAAAATGTACTGTTCCACAAATATAACACAGAATGGAAATTGCTTTGCAAGCTTGGATATTGATCCTTTAAGCTCCTAGTTTTGAAGATGATGCCAGTTTTTGCTAAGGGTAAGCTTACCATAGCGTTACTGTTCTGAAGACAGCATAAATAATATAATATATATCTGAGCCAGACAGCCTGGGTGTTAATAAATGTGCAAAACTCAGATTGTTCCACAAAGCAATCCAAAAAAGGCAGCCTTCGATTTCTGTCTCTCAGTATGTGAGGTAGCTATAGCTGAAAGCTAGTTTGAATTGTCTGCATAAACTCTCGTTTGTGCGTACTCTGAGATTACCCAATTCTCAAATGAAAGTTATAATAGATTGTCAAGAAAAGCTATTCACTGTATACAAAAGAAAGATTCCTGTCTCTGGCTCTTCCAGAGGACAATGTTTGAATGTATAAATGTATATCAAATTTTTACATCATCATTTTCAGGTATTCTGCTAGTTATTCTACAGCCATACTAGCAGATCTCTGATATACATTGTTTTTGTTGTCATTGATTCATTCAGGCCCAGTGACACTTAGCTGGTTCCCCTTAATCCCTTCAACTGTTAATTGAAAAATGTCTCTCAAATTTCTTGAGGTAGTATTAAACATAACTCATTGAAACAACTAGGAAGTCATATTACTTCACTTTTAGTTAGTGCACAGAACTTTATTAGAGGAGTGCAGCAGGACACACTCTTTCTATAATTGTTGATAGTGTTTTGAGAAGCGTAATAGGCAGTTAGCTTGGAGTATTTTCCTTGGCATTTAATTTCATTGATTGGAAGTGTCTTTTTTAAAGCTTTTTAAAATTTTTTTTTAAKTTTTAGACTGCTTGACAGAGCTTGATTATAAACTTTATTTGCTCAGCTCTTAAAGGTGTTTAAATACTTGCTTTATGTTCACATAGAGGTTTGGGAGTAGTGGGATTTTTTTTCTTTTGTACAGATGAGTTTGTGAAGAGTTTTCTGAATTTCAGTTGTATAGTGCATCCATACAGTATTATCAGATCAGTTGGGGAAAAAAACAACTGTATTGCATATGAGATCATCTTGTTGCTCAGTTTACACAAAAAGAAATAGTGTTCATGCTGTGTACCTGTCATTTTGGACACAAGTTAAATACAGGAATGCAGATAGTCTGTTACTAATAAAAAAAAAATCTAAGGGTGAAACTGCTGAATACTGTGATTTGAATGAAAACCCCAGCAAATTTTAGTTGTGTTGATGTTATGAGTTTTGATGTTTAAGAACTTTCACTATAGGGGATGGGAATGTTATCTCTTTTGAAAAGTAGGCACCAGGGCACAAAGGCATGTTTTTCATTTAGCACATTGAAAATTATCCATGAGAGTTGTAGTATGGTATTTTTTCTGATACCCATAACTCTCTCCATACATTGAAAAAGATGAGCTAGACTTTAGATCAGAAAAAGTGGTGTCTCACTTTTTCCTTTTTATACTTGGCTTCATATTATTAAACTGAAAATCCTGCAGTATACTAGAGTTTATGCAGAACAACTGTTCCTTGGTGGCCATCTGGGTTTTTAAATGATAAAACAATGTATTCATTTTTTCTAACAGTGTGAGATTCTGGAGTATAGTGCAAGATCTGTATTAAAATAAACTTCCCTAGGGGGCTTCCCCATCATCTGTGTCTTTTACACCCTCCCACCTCAATATCTTTTGTGCCCTGCTTACAGGCTTCACTTATATAAAATCCAAAAGGGAAAACAGCTTGTCAATCCTGACTGTTTCTTCTACATAAATTATATGGGTTAGATTAACACTTTGGAAGCTTATAAACTAATTATTTTCATTGTATTGTGTAGAGAATGATGGCACGGACTCAGGAGGTTGTGTGTCCTGAGACCTTTATTGTTTATTTCTGAGCATATTTACGCTAAAAGGTTAGCTGCTTCAGTGGTTTCACAGACACACCTTGCTAGGCCAATCATCATGCAGATTATGTCACAGGGAGCCAATCATTACACCGATCACGCACGCAGCAGTCATGCCTTGTACTCTGCTACTTGTTTGGAAAGGCTGTCTTGCCCTTAACCTTGGTTCCCACTGGCTTCTGCTAGTTTATCTGTACTTTCTCAGGATGCATCATTCCCAGCTGCACTAGTGTCCTTGGGTACGTTTGTCTGAGGCTCCTGTTGCTTGCTACTTGCAACTTTCCACCAGTTTAACCCTGTCATGACCCTCCACATCTCCCCCTTCTTTTACTAGTTGAAGGGCTAAGGCTGTATGGATCTGCAGGGTCGTGACTTGTTTCATACTGCGGTTAATCATCTTTCGCACGCAACTCAACAAGCATGGTACACAGATTAGTATTGCAACAAATATAAAACCTATAACAAGTCCTAGAATCAGTATGCATTTTAACCAAGGCCCTACAGCAAGCGTATTCAACCAATCAAACATTCCCCACAAGTTTTCACCATCGTCTTCTTGCAGTTGTTTTGTTAACTCTTTCAATTTTGTAGTGCTTGTATGTGTCGACTCAGCGTGATCACTCAGGTTCATACAAGACATCCCTTCAAAATCCTGACAACCGTGGCCTTGGGCTAATAGCAAAAAGTCAGTTGCAGCTTGATTTTGTAAAGTGGCGTGTCTAACTGAATCTACGTCGGTTAGTAGGGCGCTCAAAGCAGTACTAGTAGCATTTGCTTCTTTTGCAAGCCAGCATCCTAATCTGTTAAGTTGTGATAAAGCATGAGCAGTCCCTATTCTTGCAAAAATACTACTCAAGATACGTTCTGCTGGATTCCAAAATTCTATGTTASTATCGCAACCTGACGTAAAGCTGTGGGTGGATCACTTTACTCAAAGATGGACCGTTCCATCAATTAACCATTTTTCGGGATGGAACATCGTCAAAAGCCCAAAGGTACATGGGCCCCCCCACAGCTTTACCTGGTGTGCCTTTCCAAGCTCTCTGGCCACAAACTAAAAATACATTAGCGGCCAACCCTATAGGTTATGGCCCAGGTGTTATTTGGCTTGAGGTGGTGTGGTTACACCATACAGATTCATTGGCATAGGTGCCTGTGGGAGATACGTTAATGCCACTGTCATTAAGATAGCTCCCCGAAGTATAATTTAGATAAAAACAGATTGCAGCCTGTGTAGTTCCCAATAAGTCAAGTTCCTGCGGTGGCAGTAGCAGGGCAGGAAAGTTATTTACATCATGCATATTGTTATACCACATGTAATTCTTCCCACCCCTGCGTCTCCATTCTGCATTGCACCACCATTTGGGCTGAAGTGTACCTGGCGCACTACAATTTGTTAACACAGTATCATTGTAAAGAGACCCCATGCATTGTGTATCAAGAAGAAGTCTGACCAGGCAAGTGAGGAAAGGGTCTGATGGCTTCGCCATTGATAAACACAAAGTGTCCGTATTGGTTACATTCGCAAAAGTCACCCAGACGTTGCCACGCTCCCAGGTGTCTGATCTGACGGGCATGCCTGCTGCTCTGAGGACGAGGCAATATAAGGTCGTACACGTCGCGATGGCACCCATCGTAACTGAGTTCCTGTAGAAACACAAGCATTTCCCCTCCCCCAGGTTATCAGTTCCATTGGTCCCACCCATTGGCCGGAAACCAAGTCTTTAACCAAGTCTTTGTGGCACTACTGGAGCAAGTCCAGCGAAGGGCCGCAAAGATGATGAGGGGACTGGAGCATCTCTCTTATGAGGAAAGGCTGAGAGAGCTGGGCCTGTTTAGCCTGGAGAAGAGAAGGCTGAGAGGAGATCTTATCAACGTGTACAAGTATCTGAAGGGAGRGTGTCGAGAGGATGGGACCAGACTCTTTTCAGTGGTGCCSAGMGACAGGACGCGAGGCAAYGGGCACAAACTGAAACACAGACACTTCCATCTGAACATGAGGAAAAACTTTTTCACTGTGAGGGTGACAGAGCRCTGGAACAGGTTGCCCCGAGAGGTGGTGGAGTCTCCTTCTCTGGAGATATTCAAAACGCGCCTGGATGCAATCCTGTGCAATGTGCTCTAGGTGACCCTGCTTGAGCAGGGGGGTTGGACTAGATGATCTCCAGAGGTCCCTTCCAACCTCAGCGATTCTGTGATTTGTGATTCTGTGACCAGAACTGGGGGCTTTTGTATTGATCTTATGTCTGTGGCATACTGACATTCAGAACTATTATGACCTGTTTCATCACAATTCAAAAAATTAAGGACATATAACGCTTTGTGCAGTCATTCTTGTGGGGTGAGCAGTGTCTCCCCCTTTTTTTGTTTTTGTAGCATAGCTTTTAGGCTGTGATGCGATTGCTCAACAACGGCTTGGTCGGTTGGGGAATGGGGTATGCCTGTTACATGAGAGATGCCCCAGGCATTGAGAAATTGGCACGCTCGGCCGGAGCAATAGGCTGGGCTGTTGTCCGTTTTGATGGTCGTTGGCATCCCTAAGACCTCAAAGCAGGCAAGCCAATGATGAGTCACATCCCTAGCCTTTTCACCAGTGTGGGCGGTGGCCCACAGAAACCGAGAATGGGTGTACATATTTGAGGCGACCAAATTCCAAAATATGCGTAACGTCTGTTTGCCACAATTCATTGGCCCTTCAAACCTCTAGGGTTCGCCCCTTCTTTCGAAGGCATGGGGATGAACTGCTGACAGTCTGGACAAGACAAAATAATGTCTCTGGCCTGCTGGATAGGTAGTTGAAACTGCCTCTTCAGCGAGCAGGCGTTTTGATGAAAGAAGGAGTGAGACAGCCTGGCTTGCTCCAGAAGGTTGGGTACCACCACTGGCATGGCTGCAGCATCAGCGCGTCTATTTCCCTTAGCAATGGGTCCGGCCAGGTCCGTATGTGAGCGTACATGTAAAACATAAAAGTCATGCTTTCTGTGATTAATAAGAGTCCAAAGAGCATAAAGTTCTGCAAAGAGCAATGGATTGGAGACCTCACGGAGAAAGGAGGCCTCTAACCTTTGCACAAGGCCCGCGGCATAACAGGAATCAGTAACAACATTTACAGGTTCCTTGGCACAAAGTTCAAAAGCCATACGGACAGCCACCATCTCCAGTACCTGTACCGACCCTCATTCCTGTGTACGTATGGTTGTTCTCCATTGTTGCGTGACAGGGTCCTACCACGTGATTGCAGCCCTTTTAGACCTTCCTGAGGCGTTGGTAAAAACAGTCAAACCAGGAACCGGGACAGGGCGACAACGGCGTCGAGTAACTAGGGGTAGGCTACTGGCCTCTGCCCATAACCTGTGCCGAGGATAATGAATGGAAAGTTGCCCAGTGAAATCAGCAAGGGCGATTTGAAAACCCCAGTCTTCTGAAATTAACCAGTTCAGGTTGTCTATAGTGGCTGGAATATAAATAACTTGAGGGTCACAGCCATTCATGGTTTGCAGTCTCTCCCGTCCCTTAATGATAAGCTTAGAATACATTTCTGTAAGAGTCCATAAGGTTTTTGGAGGGGTATGTGACAGAAAGATCCATTCMARAATRTGCAAWGGATCTGTGCYTKTTRTRTSCCATYRAAATAATACTGCAAAAGGCTGGAAGCTGTTGGCAATCAGAGCTAAATAAAAAGGCAATGAGAAGTCATGTCGCCAACTCTGGCATTCCTCCAGAGCACAGGCACATAACTGAAGTGCCTTTCTTGCTTCAGGTGCCAAAGTTCGAGTGGAGGTTAGGGAGGTGTCCCCTTTGAGCATGTCAAAAAGGGGGTGTAGCAGTTCTGTGGAAAGTCCTAGCACTGGTCRGAGCCAATTAATGGCTCCTAATATTTTTTGTAGGTCATTAAGCATGACAATATTGTTTAATTGCAGTTGGACTGGCTGTGGCCTAGTTATATGCTGTGTAATATGCCAGCCAAGATAGAGCCACGGTGGTGTCCTTTGTACTTTTTCAGGGGCTACGTGTAATCCCTCAAGGTGTAGATGATGTATAACTGCATTGGTGACTTCCTGTAAGAGTTGTGGTTGGCTAGTAGCCATCAGAATATCATCCATATAATGATATATGATAGCATCTGGAAACTGTTGCCGGGCTGGTTGCAGAGCCCTTGCCACTGTTAGCTGACATATTGTAGGGCTATTTTTCATTCCTTGCGGTAAAACCACCCAATGATATCGTAACATTGGCACAGCATGATTTATAGAAGGTACAGGAAAGGCAAACCAGGGGACATCCTCAGGATGCAGGGGAATAGAGAAAAAACAATCCTTAATGTCAATTCTCATCAAAGACTAGTTGGCAGGTAACATAGCTGGGGATGGCAATCCTGGYTGTAACGCACCCATCGGTTCAATTACAGCATTAAGAGCTCTAAGATCATGTAGCATTCGCCATTTACCACTCTTTTTCAGTATACAAAAAAACAGGGGTATTCCAGGGGCTAGTAGTTGGTATAACATGTCCCAATTGTAGCTGTTCCTTTACTAACTGCTGTAATTGGTCCAGCCGTTCCTTCTTTAGAGGCCATTGATCAACCCACACTGGGATGTCCGTTTTCCAATTGAGTCTCAGAGGTTGCAGTACATTTTGTCGGAAGGGTGGATCCAGCACCAGGATCTGCTCGTGCTTAGCCAGAGCCCTGGCGGCCGCCATCTTGCTCGCTTGCTACCGCAGGAGGAGGGTGAGACAGGGAGGCTGAGCGGCAGCTTGGTGCTGGTGCTGGTGCTGAGGGGCGGCTGCCGCGTCGCCCCCCCACCGCGCGGTGCTGCCCCACAACAGAAACATCCTTTTCTCTTTCTGTTCCCCCTTGACTCTCCTGCAGATACAACTGAGCCGCCAGTGCAGCAGCCAGAGATTCAGAGTGATGGCATACGGAACCTATGTTTTGACAAGCCCGTACCATATCGACAACAGTACAATTCGATCGATTCTTAACCGCCTGCAAGGCTCTCTTACAATCCGCATTCACATTCTCAAAAGCAAGCTGCTTCAACAATAACGTTCGAGTGTCCTCATTCTCGATTTGCCGCTCAGTTGCCGCATATAATCGATCAACAAATGCGGAGTACGATTCCGTAGGACCTTGCATTACTTTCACAAAGGACAAACTTGAGTCAACGCTTACACCCGGCAGCCTGCGCAAAGCTTGCAAAGCGAACTTAGCAATCGTGTCATATGTCTCTCTATCATAATCCTCTTGGGCTGCTGGGAGTGCATGCTGCCCTTCTCCTGCCAATCAGTAGTAATCTACTCCCCGTCGGTTTTGCGTATTGTCAAAAGCATGAACAGTACACTTTTCTCGAAAGTCTGAAAGCCATACAGTGTACTGAGTGGGAGTCAAGACCATTTTTAATAATGCTTTCCAGTCATAGGGAGTCAGCACATATGAAGTAGAAAGTGCCTCCAAAAAGGTAATAGTATGACTAGACTGGATTCCGCTCTCCCTTGCCAATTTCCGCAGTTCTTTAACTATCTCATAACTGAAAGTCTGATAAGTTGGACGCGCCCCTGGGTTATAGATGACTGGAAATGCAGTGACAGTTTGTAAATTCCCTGCTTGTAAGGCTTACCAGCAGCACATCTCCCATCCATCTTTCCCTTGTTCTGCCCGCAACTCCCGTCCTTTAGTGGGGGGGCATAAGTTGGGCTCCTGCTCTGAAGCTATAATCCCCGGATCAGAGGGGTTAATTTCGTCACTGCCATCAGCTTCTCCAGGAAGAGCTTTGAAACATGAGTCACCGGAGGGCAGGGCTGTGTTAYGAGCACCTTTCTCGCCTTCCTCATTCCCCAATTCAGGGGTCAGTTGGGCAGGATCCAAGTCCTGGGGGGATGCCGCGACTACCGGGGGTGGCTCCGCTAAAGAGGGTGTTGAGGGCAAGGACGGATTCTGGGTGGGGGGGGCAGAAGGCAAACTTTTCTGCGTGGCTTTAAGAGTACTCATAATCGTCCCCCCTGTAGCTGGATGTTTACATACAGCAACATTTCCAGTCCCTACTTCTTCATGTAATCTTTGACCTACTTTCACCCATTCATCAAGTTGAAATGTCCCATTTACAGGGAAGTCAGGTACATTTCTCATAATCCAATCCAAAAGTGTTAGTAATTTGCCGTCTGAAAGGACCCAATTCTGCCTGTCCAGAAGCTGTCTCAATACGTCGAGACTTTATTTCTGTTCTAGGGATAACCTTCCCCCCATGATTCCCGACAGCTCACCTTCGTCAAGGTGATGGGTGTAAACTACTGACAAGGCCCTGGGTCCTGGTTTTGTTTTCTGGTCCAGTCTCCTGGTCCAGTCCCCGCGCGGGTCTCCTGGTTCAGTTGGGTTTCGCTACTGGATCGGCGTCGCCTTCTTACGCCACGCTTGTATCCCAGATCGACGTCTTCTGCTTATGTCGAATCGGGTCCCTGTTTGGGTGCCATTTGTAGCGAATGATGGCACGGACTCAGGAGGTTGTGTGTCCTGAGACCTTTATTGTTTATTTCTGAGCATATTTATACTAAAAGGTTAGCTGCTTCAGCGGTTTTACAGATACACTTTGCTAAGCCAATCACCATGCTAATTATGTCAYAGGTAGCCARTCATTACACCRATCACGCACRCAGYRAYCATGCCTTGTATYTTGCTACTTGCTTCCTABGTGGAGAAAAGCTGTYTTGYYCTTAACCTTGGTTCCCACTGGCTTCTGCTRGTTTAYCTGTACTTTCTCAGGATGTATCATTCCCAGCTGCACCAGTGTCCTTGGGTATGTTTGTCTGAGGCTCCTGTTGCTTGCTACTTGCAACTTTCCACCAGTTTAACCCTGTCATGACCCTCCACAGTATTGTACAATATGGAAAGAAAAAAGCTTCTAAGTTTTTATGCTAATAACACTTAGCAGCCTTGTTAGCTATGTTGCCCCTGGTTTATTTATGACAAAATCTTATTAGGGAAAACTCTTTAAGATTACTTCAGTTTATCCAATATATTATTTTTCATAGAATTTATTTCTAGATTGCCAATCTTGATTGCATCATTGCTAAGCAATAATGTAACTGATACAAAAGGTCTCGGCCACAGAAACCACTTCGTTGTAAGGAGAGGAAATAGCTACCGTGCTAGAGAATAAAGGGTTATTCTGACAAAATCAGTGGAAAGAGTTCAGCCCCAGTGCAAGGAAGTGAAATCCCAGGCAAGGAGGTGCCACCTGCTTTGTTTGCGTTGTGACCACATGATGTCCAACTGACCTAACGTCTTTGACATACAGTGCTAGGGCTGCCCCCATTAGTCACATCTGAAGTACGTGCCTGCTCTGCAGCCGTCCACTCAGGTCAGAGTGGCATGATTGTTCGACCTACAAGCTGCAACTTGGGTGCAGAAGTTACATGGCATAGTATCTCTTAACTTTTTACAAAAATTGTTCTTCACTGAGAAATGACAAGTGTGGGTGCGCAAAAATGTTGTTTACAAATGGAGTGGATTCAGTACAGCCTCTTTATGTAACCAGACTGGGTGGCCGGCATAAGGGATCTATGGTAATCCTCTTACTTTGCCCTTTAACTGTTGTGCTATTTCAAAGCTATACGATTTTATTTAGCATTACTATTACAATGTCTTTTGACTAAAGTACTAAAAATGTAATAGTCTTGACTATGTTGAGTCTAAAATTTGTGTATGACCAGTAGCTTGATGACTTTCTGCACTGAAAAGGATAGCAATAATCAATAGGTCAGTAGAGGAATGTTTTGTAAAAAGTAGGATTTTTTAAAATAAAAGGAATCATCTGCTAGGCAGTCTTCTAATATTAACTGTCTGTTTGAAAGAAAATAATTGAGAAGGGCTAGAATTGTGGCTGCTTTGCTGAAGTCTAGTTGTGCTTCTTTGAAGATAAACAAGATGTTCATGCTCCAAATTTGACAGCAAAGAGCAAAGCTAGCAGTGTTCATTTGCTTCTCATACTGACTCTTGTTTTCAAGCTCACTGTTAGAGAAAAGCCGAGCAGTGCAGTCCTGTCAACCAACTCAGACCTGGTAGAACTGTGTTAGCATAATGCTGCGTAACGTTGCTGATTGCTTCCTGTTTGGTAACTGCCTTTAAAGATACAGTTTTCTTTGGATAAGCCAAGTTCTCCTTAAACAGAGGAAAGAATAAAGGAAAAAAAAAGGGAAAGAGAAAATGACTTGTGCAGAGAGCGACAACTAATATCTCCTTTTAGGCAGTGCACAAGAGTTAGCTGATGTCATCTGTCACCTGCTCTTTGATTTATCCTACTTGAGATGCCTCTTGGAATCAGGATAATACATCTCAAGACAGTATAGGGAATTTCTTTCCTTGAGAAGTTATAGGTGGACTTTAAACCTGGCTCCTCTGCCTGATACACAGGTGACACTGTCACTCAGCAGACTCAACATGAGTCTGTAGTCTTCTGATGACAAATGACATCTTCCTTTCTGTGCATTAATTTTAGCTTGTTTCTTTTCTCACTTATCCCACTTACCAGATACCCATTCAACACAATTCTTGATCCATATTCATCACCATCTTTGCATTATTTCTTTACAGAGACTAAAGAATAGAATCCCTTCCTATGAGATCTGTGGAGAATTATTTACCTTCCAGATACTGAAATAAAATAGTTCAGCCTGCTGGGTCTTCATTGCCAAAGCTTTGTTGCAATTGCTCCTCAGCCTGTATAGCCTTGTTCTGCTTAGGGAAGATAATGTTGAGGCTTCATCATTACTTCACTGTGAATTTCCTCCCGAGATAGCTCCTGGAGGGTGAGTCAGTGTCTTTCAGCTTGGAGGTTTCTGAAGCAGTGTCATCACTGACCAGGGATTTTCTTAGGCCAGAGTTAAAACATCTCTTCAAGCACATCACACTTGGCAAAAGAGACTCCTACCCAGAATTCATATGTAGGCAGTAACAGAGTGGCAAAGGGCATGACATCTTTCTGAAAAATCCTTCTCCAGTGGGCCTTCAGGATAGAATATTGCTCTTCAATTCTTCTCTGATTCGCTATTGGATAATGTAAAACAAACAATCTGAGGATGCTGACACAGCCTAGAGAAATCAAATGGGTTATTAAAAATAGAGTCTGATTCTCTGAGATGTGAAAATAAGGTTTGGAAGAGGGAGGAGACATGAAGAAAAGTGTGAATTTGTCATTGTAAAATATTTTTTCCTTTTGTGTATATATTCTGAATTGTTTTCCTTGAAGAAAGTGAATGGTTAGATTTCAGGTCATAATTCCTCATGCCAGCCATTATGGGGATGCTTTTATCTCTGAGATTGCAACTTTCCTAAAGATATTTCTAATATCTAGCCAAATAAAATAGTTTAAAAGGCTGTTAAGAATGAAAAAAAAAGGAAAAAAAATAGAGAACTTCAGAGCTATTGCACTTTCTTCAACAAGTCTGTTTTTCCAAAGCTATAACGTGTCGATTCTTTCAATTCAAGGAAATAGTGATAGATAACTCTATGTAAGATTTTTATTCAAAGGCAGATGTGCCTGTGGTTTTATAGCTTAGTAACCAAAGGATATTAGGGATTAAAGATAAAATTATTTGGTAATGCTTCGTAGGTATAATGGGCCTAGTCTGTCTTTATAGACTATTAGCCTGTCTAAAACAATGCTGCATCATCAGCTACCCTAGGGGGCTAAATGTCCAACTTCTTAACTTCAGGGGTAACCATTGTGCGAAGGAAGTGTCTCAGCCTATTTTCTGCAGTGAAGGTGCCCTACCTTTTCTTTTCTTTTCTTTTCTTTTCTTTTCTTTTCTTTTCTTTTCTTTTCTTTTCTTTTCTTTTCTTTTCTTTTCTTTTCTTTTTCTCCCTCGCCCCTTCCCCCCTTCTTCCCCACAGAAGTGACAAGAAGTATCAGTTCATCCTTAGGGAGATCTCCCCTTAGCTGATAGAGTTCAGCTACTAGGGAAATGTTCAGGGCTGTCGTTCTTTTCCTTCTTCCCTTTATGTGTGCATGTGCACAAACATATATATATATAAAAAAAAGATGAGGACTATAGATCTTGCTTAAGAGATTGATTTGGTTGATGAAGAAGCTGTAAGTCAAGACAAAGGCTTTAGCATCTTTTGCTGGTATAATCTAAAAAGATTGGCTGATGTCAGGGGTGTGATAGATTATTATTTGCCTGTTTGCATCAAGCTGTGCCATTAGCAATTTCTTAGCTTTTCCTATGAAGCTTGTTGATACCAAATATCAGTATGCATCAACTGAATCTTTGTTTGCATTCTATGGTTTCATAATTCCCTAAAACACCATCCTCAGTAGACTTGCAAGAAATTATTTTAAATCTTTTGCCAAACTTTACATACCGATGTTCGTAATAAATTGAAATGAAACTTCTACAGTGTCCTCTTATGAGAGAGGCAAGCAGAGATATTGAATTTTTGTAAGGAAAGTGTTGACTATACAACAGTCTTTAAGGATTCGAGACAGCCAGATATCCGTACACTAATGGTGTGGACACAGCTAGATGCAGAAGCAGCATATGCATTTACACTTATGGGCATGACACTATTCATACAAAGGTAAATGAGAAAGAAGCCATCCTGAAAAGGGTATGAGCATGTTTGGAGGGTGCTGTGCTTGAGATATTGTCTGTTTCTCATCAGAAGGATTTGCTAATGTGTAGCACTATGTTGATGTGTGTATGCTGTTTCCAATTCTGAAGTTTGCTAAGAGAATATCTGAACTTCAGACCAGTCCCTCAGTGAAAGGAGGAGAAGGGAAGAAGTTCTTAGGACTTCCTTCCTGAGTCTGGTCTCTCCCTGAGCCTGCCTCAACTGGGATAAGTCTTTGGAAGTCTTGATGTCCACTTTAAAGCATTTGCAAAGAGTAGGCAGCTGAAAAGAAGCATAGCTGCTATGAAATATGTTGTGTACTAATTAAGATGTTGTGTTTTCACAATAACTTCAGAAATACCAATGGAAGGAGAAGATGAAGAGGATGTGACACAGCTATGTGGTCCTAAGAATAAGACTGAACTGCCTGAGGTGTTTGCAGGCAATTGCAGAGGTAGAATGACAGCAAAAATCTTGGACAATTACTGTGATCAGTGTTCAGGATGGAGGTAATCAGGTAACGTGTACACTTTTGAAAAGTGGCATTTGATGCAGGGATTTTTTTAATGCTAATTTTTAAGCCACATAAAAATCAACATTAACAACTTGTGTTTAAAAAAATGGTGCATGGTATTTTCTTATTATTCTTTCTTCACCTTTCAACAGGGATTGCTTATTGCAGGTATTTATTTGGACTGGCAGAAATTGTAACTACAGTCAAAGAAGAACATCATCATGCTGTCTGAGGCTTTGAATTTACTAACGTTGATGTTTTTAAAATCAGTTGCCATGTAACAGCTGAGAGATAAGTGGACTTAGAGCCCCTTTTTTAGGACAAGATACTGCTCAGCCAACTATATTTAAAAAGTGCACAATTAAAAATTGTGCAAACTTCCCTTTTCCATTCCAGATCTTTTATGCATCCTTTTTTCTTTGATGAAGATCGTCTTTGTTAGCTTTCAAATGCACATTTAAATGTGCATATACTGCATGATTTGTCTTTATTGTAAGACACAAGGGGCAGCTGAGATTATATTGTAAGAACTAATGTGAAATAACAGTACCCGAAGTAGTATTGTTAAAGTGGATATATGTCCATCTGTTACACCATGGCTGTCTCACGCTTCGTCTCTTACATGCGCATTAAACTGTGCAAGAGGGACATTTTTTCTCGTCAATGAAATTGCTGTTGATTCTATCTGTAATTTTAAATGGTGTCTATACACTAGTAGTATTCTGAAAGTAGCATCAGTGTCAAAGTTCTGAGTTAGATCAATGGTCCACTGAGACCAGTATCTGCTCTAACAGAGCCTTGTGAAAAGATGCCTGGGGAAGAGGACAGAGCAAGCATGCTGATATTCCACAGAGTCATCTTCCAGTCTCCAC
This sequence comes from Apteryx rowi, assembly GCF_003343035.1. Taxonomy (NCBI): domain Eukaryota; kingdom Metazoa; phylum Chordata; class Aves; order Apterygiformes; family Apterygidae; genus Apteryx; species Apteryx rowi. The sequence goes on from NW_020447310.1 coordinate 120,847, forward strand.
CAAGTATCGTAAGCCCAGAGCCTGGTAGCTTTGCACTTGGTATGCCTTTATGAAGTTGTCTGTCTTGAACTTGTCTAATTTCTCTCTGAAAACATGCAAACTTCAGCATCCATCATGTGGCAAGGAGTTTTTCAGCTTATGTGCGCCCTGTGTGATGAAAGTTTCTTTGGAAACTTCTACTTGATGTTTCAGTTGATGCCCCTTAGTTCTTGTACTGGAATCAATTGTGGAAAATAGACCCTTATTCCCCTTCTCCGTGCCTCTCATGACTGTGCAGAGCTCCATCATGCATGCTGCACTTTTCCAGGTTCAGGCCTCCCCATGTATTTAGCAGTATATTACTATGGAAGCTGTTTCAAAATTTTTAGTCATCCTTGCCAGCCTTATCTATTTTTTTCTTTTTCCAGTTTTACTTAATTTAATTATATTTGTGAGAGGGAAATTAGAACCATGCACAGCATTCAAGATACTGGTGTACTACAGATGTATGTTAACATAATGGCACGTCTCCTTTGTCCTATATTGCTTTCCTAATTATTAATATTCTTGTTGCTTTTTTGAGATGTTTTGGAGCATTGAGCTGATATTTTCTTATGACTCTGTTATAATCCAAAACCTTGAATTTTTCAAAAAATAATGTGCTCACTGGCTCCTTCATAAGATTCCGGTGAGTCATGTGGTTGCATGTGCTCATTATTTCAGAATTTTAGAATAATTTCTAACAAATTGGCGAGGGCTTACAGGCCTGCAGTTCCCCACATATCCTCTGGAACACTGGGTTTTCTTAACTGGCATTACTTTATCCACCTTCCACTTACCTGATACACATTTATTTTTAAGTGGGAAGTTGTACACTGCAGCTAGTGGTTCATTTATTTCTTCCTTACATTCTTTCACTACTCTGGGATATGTGCCGTCTTTTCCCAGTAGTTCTGTTGTTCTTTGTTTCATCCAGTTGTCCCATCCCCTTTTTTATGGCATTGAATTTGAGACAGTTTTCTCAATGAGTTCCCCGCAAAAAACTTGAACTTTGCCATGTTGAACACAGATATAAAAAATATGTGAATTTTTTCTGGTATTGCCTTATTCTTTCTGAACTTTTTTTTTTTGTTGTTTGTATTTTGTCTTTTGACTACATTGGCTCTCAGGAGCGTTTTCGACTTTTGATGTGATTGAAAAAGGATTTATCATTGGCTTTTGAAAGTTAGATTTTATGATACTTTATATTCCTCATATAAACACAAAAGTGTTTTGAAGACTGCTTTTTTAACCTTTAATTATGTCCTTTCTCCTGCTATTTAGCTATGATATCTTCTTTTTAATTTATATGCATTTGTCTCAGACTTCAGTATCATGTCCCAAACAGTGTCAAATCTTGACAGATGGTAGGAAGTCTATTAGTTGCTCTTGGCTTCTTTTTAACAAGCTGCTTTATTCTTATGTGATTGCTCTCCTTGAAATTAAACACAACTGTAGTGATTTCTTTGGGATTTTGCTTCTGCAAAGATGTTAAATCTGTATACATTATGTTTTTCTGGTAGATTGTTTCTTTGACGATGCTATCTTGGACTAGACCTTCTACACAGGAGAAGACCAAAACAAAAATTACACTCCCTACATGTATTAGCGAGGACTAGCCCTTCCAGGCACTAACATTGACAATGTCTAAAAAATTAACGTTGACATGACCCTCGCCCTTTCACTGGTCTATATATGCTTCCTGTTAGTATTACGGATTTTGCCTCCATGGGATTTCTGTTTTCCCTCTGCATGTCACAGTTGCTGTCAACCTTCTGGCTTGATGACTGTTAGTATAGTCCTAATATTACACCTATCCTATTTGGGCATGGAGGTTCAGTTCCTGTGATTTTATATCACTTCCTGGCATAGTTTGTTAAGCTGGCATGAGTCTAAGCTGTCTTCAGTAGATACAGAGCCATTGTGGAATAGGACTGTCTGGACCCTATTTAAATTCTTTTGGTATCTCCAATTATGCACCGAATTTCAAAGATCAGTGTGACTTCATGTTAACACTGAGTCACATGGAAGGAGCAAAGAAATGGCATATCTTAGTATTTCTGTTACTGAGATCTACTTGATCTCCTTTTAGGTTTTATATACAAATAAAGATAATATACATAACTATATATTTATCAAAATTAACAAAGATCAGAGGTTGAGAATTCCAGGCTATATCACTTTTTTGGATTGCCTATGTGAGCTATGGGGAGTATTCTATTGTTTATTATCTAGAAATAAGTAGAGGACAGACACTGTCTCTTCATGGGTTACATTTACTTGGCTTTTCAATACATTTGTAAAATTTCTAGGCATATTTTATTGTAGCACGCATTCTCATACTGCCTGCCTTTTTATGGAACATTTTTCTTTTACCAAAAGGCTTTCAGAAACCTGAGAAATAAGCTCATTAGTGTCAGAGGATTTGTTTGGAGTGAGCGTTCCCCACATACAACATACACTGACATCAGAATAATTTTTCAGATAGGAGTCTATAAAATTATGTGCCCATGGACTAAATGAAACAAAACTGTAAAATGACTTATACAGTGTAGTCAGTCTTTCTAGTAAGAGTCACAGGCACATGAAGGAAAAGGTGATTGGAAACAGTTGCCATGGATTTACCAGATAAATCACGCCTGACCAAACTAGTTGGCTTCTCTGATAAAATGACTAGATTTGTGGATGAGAGAAAAGCAGTGATGTCATTTACGTTGATTTAAGCAGGGCTTTCAGTACTGTCTCCCACAATATCCTTGTATCCAATTTAGGATGGTATGCTTTGGATGGAGGGGGGCAGCTAGATGGGTAAAAAGCTGGCTGTATGATCAGGCTCAAAAAGTAGCGATTAAAGGATGTACTATACCTGAAGGCCAGTAACAAATGGAGTATCTTGGGACCTGTCCTGTTCAATGTCTTTCTCAATGACTTGTGGAGGTGACAGAGCAAGCTCTAATCAAGTTTGCAGACGATGCCAAATTGGGTTGACCTGTTGATACGCTTGAGGGCAGGGCAGCCATCCAGAGAGACCTAGACAGGCTGAGGAATAGGTCAACAGGTTAGGAAATTCAAGAAGGACCAATGCCAAGTTGTGCATCTGGGAAGAAATAACTCCATGCAGTGATCCAGGCTGGGGCCTACCTAGCTGTGGATTAGCTCTGTAGGAAGGGACCTGGGGGCCTTGGCAGATATAAGATGACCATGAGCCAGCAGTGTGCCCTGGCAGCAAAAGTGTTCAACAACAACCTGGGCTGTATGCTCAGGAGCATAGTCAGTCCATCAAGGGAAGTGATTACCCCCCTCTACTCACCACTTGTTAGACCACAGCACAAGGGGCAGCGGGCATAGGTGAGATAGAAGGGTTTCAGGCTTGATATAAAGTAAAACTTTTGCCATGAGGACACTCAAGCAGTGGAACAGATTGCCCAGAGAGGGCTTGCTGTTTCCATCCTTGGAGGTTTTCGAGACATGGCTAAATAAAACTCTGAGCAGCCTGGTCTGACCTCATAGATTTCCCTGCTCTGGGCAGGAGGTTGAACTAGAGACCTCCTGAGGTCACTTCCAACCTGAATTATTCCAGTGTCTTTGCTTGCAGTTGGTTCAGGTCATCATTGCCAGCTATTTGACTAGACTAATACATTTTAGAAAAGATTACAAGTAGAATGTATATATAGTAAGAATTTTACATACCTTAAAAAGTGTTTTTAGAGAGTCTAAGAGCAAAACTGTTAATGATGTGAAATACAGAGCAAGTAATGGGTATTGCAGTCCATTGTTAAAGAATACTTACTAATTTACTGTTCCATGACCGAAGGTCTCTTCACTACCTTTTATGTTCTTACGTAAATAGTCAAAGGCGGGTGGATTTTGTTAAAAAGGAAAAAGAGGTGGGAAGCTGCAGAGTAACACAAGAGGAAGCAGAGGGTAAATGTGACAAGAGCTAAGACTTTGAATGTTGATAACTGTCCTTATGTCTGTGCTCAGTTGTTTGTTCTGTTTTTATTCTTCATGAAAGCATTCTGTTTCTTACTGGATCATTATCTGCCATTGCACTCTTTAGGTACTTTCTGTATTCTCTATTTATGTCCATTGGTTTTCCAATTAGCTGCAGTTTAAAACAGTGTCAACTTTGGATGACTTTGTATTCATCTCCTACAGCCTGAACCCATCTCATTATTGCTTTACATAGTCCTTTTATACATGGAAAGATAGGTAGATTGGCATGGGAAAACAAATGCTCCCTGAAGTAGCGTCAGATTTGATACTTTCCTGTGTTTCACATGGAAAAAGGATGTTTTCCTTAGTAACTACTGCTTTGATGAAATCTGGTAAGATTTACTGGCTTAATTCATAGAATTCTTAATACAGTTCCTAAGAAAACAGATAAGCTTAACACAAATACTAGCATCTATAATCAGCAGTTTTTTGTTCTGCTTGCCTAAGGATCATACAGTGCTTTTTTCCAATATGTCATTTTGGTTGCGTTTCTTGTATTTCTGTGTCTCTGAAGTTATCAGTGCTATATACCTCAGTCAGTGTACCATCTCAGTTTAAAAATATTGCTACAATGTTATCATTGAAAATGAAATTAAAGGTATTCATGCTAGTAACTTCCATTGTAAAATATTATCTTAAATTTACTGAATTATTTCAGTGTCGTGCTTGACTCATGTCTGAAATGTTCTGGAGGATTGTGTGGTAATAACTTGGGCTTAATGCAAGCAAAATCTTACTTTGTGAAACATTTCAGAGTGAGAAGTATGATTAAAATTACATATACTTTCACACTGACAGATTTAAAAAAGAAGAAGAAGAAGAAGAAGAAGAAGAAGAAGAAAACTTCCATTGTTATTTTTAGCTAGAGAGAATGTTAGTAACCAAACCCAAGCCAAGCACAGATATGACAGTGACTGAAATCAACAGAATTTTGTTTCAGGACAGCATTTGGACCTAAGCTGTATACAGTTTTCCTTTTTTTCATATAACTGACACTGTGTCATGGTGCAAGAGAAGGGTGTATGCACTGGCTCATTTTGCAAACAAAAAGGCATGTGTTTCCAATTTGGATCTATGTGCATGATTCTTGTTAACATGCATGTTCCGCTGGAAAAGACATTTGGAAGAAAAGAGGCATTAAAAACTCCAGTTATAAGATGATGCATTATGCGGTTCTTACCCATTCAGTTTTCTGAAAGTTGAAAAAAGGCTCAAGCTATTAAATTATGATGCTGCTTTGTAACATTTTACTCATGATCACCGCTAGAAACGTACCTTGTAGGTAGCAAAAGAGCTGTTTTCTCCAGAAGATAGTAACTAGCTTTAGATTTTCTTTTATAAAGAGAAACGATGGAAATACTGAAAGCTTGAATCCTTTATCATAACTGACCACTAGTTGTCCACTAACATGCACTGGAGAAACGATGACCTCCAGATGACGAGATTACAACGCTCAGGTGTCTCTTGCCATCTTTACACATTATGGGAGAGAGACTTGAATCTCAGAGCCCTCCTGAGGCCCTGGTTATATAGGCTATTTGAGATGTTAATCAAGACTTAACTAGGTAGTAGTGAGCAAGGAGGTTATATTAAGGCAAGATCTCAGAGAAGCATTACCTTACCACCACTGTGAAATTTACTTAAGCTGCTATTTTGTCCAGTCTTTTCCTAATTCATGCAGTAGCTAAGGAGAACTTTTTCCCACATGTTTTGGAAGAATAGAGGGAGAAAGAAAAAACTCCAGTTGATAGAAAATGTATCACGCTAGAAGCAGGGAAYTCATGAATCTTTTCACAGGGAAAAGGTTATGGAGGTTAAGGAGAAGAAATTATGAAGATGTGGTAGAAGATCTAAAACCAAAATAATTAGGAGCAGTTTAGCTATGTGTAAAATTTGTATGCAGTTATCATTCTAACCATCTGTTCTCTTTCCTTTCATGTTGTTTTGTATTCAATTTGGGTAGGTGATATTTTATTATAGGTGAAAGATTTTTGAAAGCATGGTGTATACCTTTGCATATACATTTATACAGTATATCTTGTTATGAGGTCTAGATCCCATTGGTGCTATTTAGGGATACCACTATAGTAACAACTATTACGTGCAGTTAATGCTATGTTTACAGAGCATTTCCGGTTAAAGTCTTTATGCAAATTTAAGTTGCTTCCTTTCCCCATCTGGTTGTTTGTATGCAGGCTACTGCATATTTTTCACTAAAATAATTTTTTTTTAAAGGCTTATCTTTAATGTTGGGGGGAATGGGGAGGAGATTACTGTAACAGAGAATCATAATGTCTCTTGATCAGAATTACCAGCAGTTTGTGGACTTCTTGGGTACCCAACACTGTGCTGTAGCACTTCAGTTAATGGGTAGTTCACAGCAGCAGTGTTTTATTCTATATGCATTTGCTGCTTAGAGTATGGAGAGTACTGTTTCAACACTAAACATCACAGCTATTTTCTGGGTAGTAGGGTAGTATTAGGAGCCTAGAATAGATGTTCAGTTCCAGATAAGATACTGAAATGTGCATCAGCGTAATGGACACATTATAAAAATACCTAAGGTTTGAACGGATCTGGATTCTGAGCTGCCCTCTGATCCATAGACTTGATCCCTCCAGGTCACGTTTACAACGTGTAGGTGACCTGTGACAGCTTTTTCCCCTGTATCTTGGAACTTGACCCTGTAGGCCTGCCACTCTGATACCTGTCACAAGATCCACAGGATGGCCAAAAAGGGTGAGGAGTCAGCTATCATTTTTGAGAATGACAGGTAAATTGCATTTTGTACAGGCATGAACATCAGCCGAAAAAAAGCCAAGATTTCTTTCAGGTCCACAAGTAAAAGATATCCATATCTTTCCATATTCCATATACATTGCAATGGAATTTACTTCCCAGCAGAATTTAGCAGGATTTGTCAGTCTTATTTGTACCCATCACCAATCTATTTGAGGGCCCAGTCTGAGTGTAATCCTAATAATTTGTGATAGTTAATATGCAACATAGTATTCACTTAAGAGTAACTACATCATCTACCTCCGTTTTTTTAAAGTACCAGGAGTTTAAATTAACATCTTTAAAAGCACATGTTCAGACTGAACAAAAACAAGCAAAACAGTTCTGCCAGCATTAATAACTGCTTGCTGTAGTGTTTAATCTTGCAGAAGTTCACCCAATACTGTAGTTTGTTGTCACCCAGCATAAATGACTCTTGTGTGTTTGAAGCAAGACTGAAGTGCCAGCAGCTGTGATCAGCACTTCAAACAAAGAGATACAATAAACCTTGCTTCAGTTTCTGCTAGAGATGTATTCACCTTCCTCTTGGGTCACTGTATATGTTTTCCTTAGTAACAGGCTATCTATAATTGCTGGAGTACAATGCACGCATAATCTGATTGCGAGGCCCGACCATAGCAATTTTCAAAAGCTAGTGTATAGTGTGGACACAGTATCAAAATGCAGTTCCCTCCTTGTAGAGGGCTTGGGCTTTTTTCTCCACTATTTTGGGGTTACAACTGTTAATTACCCTTTTAACATTTTACATTTATGTGAACACTACAGAATGAATTTAGTGTCTAAATCCTAATGGCATGCTAAAGGAAGGGATCAACTCCAGTATCCAGGATAAGTTTTCACATGTTAACAGAGTGCACAGATACATAAATATCATATAGCTTGATGCACTACCATCTCCTTCCCTCCCTCATCCCACCCTCTTAAACACACTCCTGCAGGAAATTGTATATTACTATGTGTATGTATATTGCATATGTTTTCTTTTTTGTGGAGGGACTGATGCTGTGAAGGTAGTATTCACACTCAGCAAAGAGGTCTTTATGTTGTTAGCCTTTCATGGATGCTCTGCTTTACCATTTCTAGTTGTTGGTTCTGAAGTACTAATAGTGTAAAGAGATTAAAGAACAAAGCATAATTTTCTTAAAAATAAACTTTTGGCAACTAAATGTACAGGACAGGAATTGTATAATTCACCTCCTGTATCACTAATGCAGTAATTAATGCTGAAGCAGATCTCACAGTTCTGACAAAAAAAATTTGTCAATGATTTAGGAAAACCATGCTGGATTCTTGCTTTCAATATTGTAACTGGCACAACGTGGACAGAGGCTAGAGGAAAAAAAAAAGTCAATATCAATTAAAATTATAGGCTTGTAGTAATATTTCATGATAGAAGTATCAAGAAACATGTTCAAAGCACTTTGATAACTTTCATTAACGTACAGATGTATAATGTATAAAACATTTCAGGATTTAATAAGTAGAATAAATAATTAAATGATAAACATAAAATATTTCAGCAGTCTTCCATTTTAAAGGCAATTTAAGGATGAACACTGATAAATGTAAATTTTAAATTGAAATATTGGTACTTCTGTATCCCTACAGCCCACCTTTTGGCCCTAGAGGCTTAAAACATGTAGCTCTGTCATGTGAAACCTCTGAATAACCTTTCAGTCACATTACCATTTTCCATTTCGTAATTTTTTAAATCAGTTTAAGTACTTTATTCAATATTTAATGCGTATTATGAGTTTCTAAAATCAACTGCTTGCAGTAATTCTTTATGGAAGATTAGCTGAGTTTATCATTTCTGTGTGTCCTGTTAATCTCTGCTGATACTAGGCAAATAAAAATTTTGGCCATAATTTGGAATAAAAATTTCACTTTGGTATTTTTTCCTATCTTCTTCATGAACATTGGTCAATTATTTTTCAAAAGAAATCTAGTTTAAAAAAATACAGGACTTCTCAATCTAGCAAGTCTGCAAAGTTCTTTATATTTCATGTATTCGTCACGTGGTGTTGGAGCAAAAATCAGCATTGTGAAACAAGTAGGACAGGTCAAACTTTTGGAATGATAAATAACAAATGCTTAAAAATAGTTGAAGTATTCTATTTGCAAAGACGTCACAAGGACAAAAAGTGTCTTTGAACAATTTTGAATATAATTCATATGTTAACAATCTCTGTAGACTATTTTTCAACAGAAAACCAGCCTAAAGATGATGAACGTCTGTATTCCCCACCATTTTAAGATTAATATGACAGTCCCTGAAATCTGCATTTTTTTTAACTAGGATTGATCAATTCGCATGACCCAATTTGGAACCAGGTTATTACTGACACTCTGCTAACACTTTGTTAAGAGAAAACCTTACAAAACAGGGTAATAAAATCAAATATAAGAATACATCCCTTTGTTAAATTACAATGAGTGGATTAAGATTCTTGAAGCAGCACAGACGCCAGAAGATTGTGTCACTGAGGATAACTGGTAACTAAAAATTGGTCAAAAACAGAGAAAATAAAGCAAATTCTGAGCAGAAAGTTGCTTTCCTTTCTAGGACAAGGGTCTGGGTGGGCAAGCACCAGGTTCTGTATGTTTGCTTGGCCCAGTTCCTATCGAGAAAAAATTTGTTAATAAGTTAAACTGGGAAATAAAGCATTTGTTCCCAACTTCATTCCTCAGTACATAGCCAAAGCTTTTTTGAAATCCAAGGGAATTTTTACTCTAAGAGAACATAGGTAGAAAAGCAGCTCAGCTTATGTTGTGGTTTAAGTTTTGAGATATCTACATCTATATGCATTATATTCTGATAGCAAATCACTTTTGTAAATACTTGAGAAGTTAAAGATTCCTAATTAGAGAGGTGATCATCTTTTTATCTGTATGTCTTGTATTTTTCCTTTTCATGTGAGAAGAGGCAAATATTAATCATTGCTGAAAATTTTTCCAGTAGGCTGGAAAATCCTTAAGAGAGAAGTGCTTGTAGTGATGCACTTGAAGATGTTTTAAACTACTTAAATATTTTCACTTGCCAGTCCAATCCCATTGGGGAAGTCACCTTAGTGCTGTGAGCAGTTACAGTTACACAGAGGTTCGAGTAGATTTAGTAGTTTAAGTTATGTAATGTAATAGGGTTATTAACATTTTTTAAGAGGAAGAAATAAAGTTTGCAGTTGTTGTTCTGCTTTGTCAGTTGTTTTATTATAACATGAAAGTTGGTTGAAATTTTTGCCAGTTCAATCAGCATTAGATGACCCAATAAAAATGTTTGTGTGAAGGTGAAACATTTGAGATGGGAAGGATTCAGTGGTCCTGCCCCAGGTGATTAATCCTTTCTTATGCAACTAGTCTTTTTCAGTTCAAGAGAGTTGCTTCTGCAAAGACTCGTTAATTTTAATGAGGATTTTGGAATTGGTCCACATGTTTATTTACCTTTAATTTCAGAGCAACTTATTTGATGAGTTCTACTTCTGCATCAGTGCTGACCAAGAAACTAGAAGTATACATATGATATGGTTAGAGAGACTATTGGCCAAAGACATTAAGGCAGTCTTTCATTCTCTCTCTGAGAGGGAAAAAAAAAAGACTTAAAATTTTATTATCTTACTCTGTAAAGCAAAAAATGGCATTATTCCCTACATGTTTACCTCTAAAGGATGAAGAACTGAATTTGTTGCCTGCGTGTTGCTGTAGGAAGGGCATACCATCATAGAAAAAAGGAAGAAATCAATATTATATATCTCATAAAGTAATCATTATTAAATTCTTGATTTATTTTTAAATATTTATTTAAATTTATTTATTTAAATTTTCATTAAAATGAAAACTACTTAATCAGTTTTGTTTTAATTACTCTGCGGAATATTAACACTAAAGACTGCTTGATAATGCAATGTTAATTCTAACTAGCTAGGTCAAATTGAGGATGACTATCCTACTGGTTATTTATTTATTTATTTTCTACTTACTGGGTTAGTGCTTTCTTAAAAAGCGCTAAAGTTAGAATTGTAGAATCATTCCACTTGGAAGGGACCTCAGGAAGCCATCTAATTCAGCTCATTTTTAAGTGTAGGGTTAACACTGAATTTAGACCAGGTTGCTCAGGGCTTTGTCTAGGGGAGTCTTGAGAACCTGCCAGAGCAGAGATTCGGCAGCCTCTCTGGGCAGCAAGTGTTTAACTGTCATCCTGCTGAACAATTTTTTTCCCTGTGTCTAGTCAGAACCTCCCTCATTTCAACATAGGACCATTTTCTTTCGTCCTCCAGCCATCTACCTTCAGGAAGAGTCTGGCTTGATCTTCTGCATAACCTCTTCTTTGATAGCGGAAGGTTTGCTGTTAGGTCCAGTCTCCGCCCCAATCCTTCTTGTGTCCAAGCCAAACAGGCCCAGTTCCTTCAGCCTCTCCTCATACACTGTGTGCTCAGCCCCATGCCAGTGGCCCCTACTGAGCTCCCTCCAGGTTGTCAACACCTTGTATTTGCTCAGCCCAATACAAAGTGGAAGAGTATGAGAAGGGACATATGTTTGGAGTTTTCTGAGGAGCTTGAACTAGGTTTCCAGTGATGACTGAATCTCATCCACATTTTATTATGTGAGATTCATGCCCCTGCACTGAAAAATTGAAGACTATTTCAGTAATACTTTTCAAATCTGAGAAAAATGAGAAAAATATGGCTTGTCTGGAAGAAAGCAGACAGAAGAGATGTAGTCTTTGTAAGTCCGTGTGGCATTTGATGTTATCTGTCATGAATTCACAGTAGTAAAATAAAAACTCTTACAAGGCAGAAAATATCTAAATACTGTTTAAAGAATAAAGAATAAAATTTCATAAATAGCAATGCAGGGATAGACAGCAAAGCATATGGTGTCTGGAGCTTGATGCTGGGAACAGTCCCATCTTCATTATTATTCTGGAAAGAGCACAACCATATGCTAACTTCTTTTCTGTTTTTGTTTTGTATAGATGGAATCCTTATAAATTGAAGGGTGTTGTAGTTACCAGTCAGGACAGAGGACAAACTGATTTGGCACAATTAAAAAAAAACAAAAACAACAAAAATGCATAAGCCTATTTCACTTGGAAATTACAAGCTAATATAATTAGGGGAAAATGAGCCAAAATTATTTATCGAAAGATAGAGACATTCATTTAAGAAATAATGGTACTGAAAGAGACCTTTGGGATTCTTTTTAGCAGGCTGCAGGATGGGAGTGCAAAGAACGGCATTCCCAAGCCATCATCTTACTGAAGCTGCCCTTCCCTACAAAGTTGCATTGCTGTTTTCACACAAGAGGGGGAAATAGGTCAAATTAGGATTCAAGGAGGACTACCAGACTTTGTTAAGGTTTTGAGGGAACATAGCTTATAGGGAAATACTAGAAGTAAAATAATACTTGGCAAGGCAAGACAGTCAAAAAAGCAAAAGCAGCATTATAGAGGTGATAGCGAAGGAAGAGTTGTATAGTATGAGACAGGAAATAAATAGGAATAATGTTATGAAGGTTACAGTATAGAAATTCAGTGTTCACTGTGGGGCAGAAAGAGCCTTCCTGGTTCTACTGTTTCACAACATGGGAAGAGGCCACATCCCTTAAGTTTCTGTATGGAGCAAAATGTTAGAAATCATGTTATGCAAAACCAGTTCCTGCATCACTTGGGGCACAGAGTGAAAGAAGACATGGGCCTTTTCTATCTTAAATATCTGTAATTTACTTCATTAACTAGTATTAGCTGAGTGAGTCCTAGTTAGTGCATTAGTATATTAGTATATGGTAATAATGTCCTGATGAAGCAACATTCATTACACTTCATTACCATTCAGTTCAAACAGGCTACTTTAAAAAAAGAAGAAAAAAATAGGTAATGGTAGGTATTTGATTGTGAAACACTGAGCTTGGGTCTATACAAAATCTTTTAAAAATTTGTTCTGAAAGATTCTCCATTGTCACCTGAAGAAGCATTAATAGGAAGCTTTTAATTTTGCTTTTAGTAATTTGTTTCTGTGCATTGTAACTCTCAAACAGTTAAAGGGTTTAGCTCAGACTTCTCGGTGGAAAAGAAAGAGCCTATGGCAGAGTCCATCACTGCCATAAGGATGTCCTGGAGAGTTGTGAGCAGGCGTAGTAAAGTATTCTGGAGTCTTAACTCAAGCAGGCCCTAAAGGCAGCCGTTCAATTTGGTCATTTTGCAGTGTGAAAATGGCATCTGAACGTGAGCACCAGTTAACAGCAAAACAAAAAGATAAGTCATGCAGCAGTTCATCAGCACAAAGCTAGCTAGCGAGGTAACTGTAGCAGTTTTACAGCAGCCCCAAATGCGAAGTGTATTTCTTGCCCTGATATTCTTTCAGGCATCAAGTGCTTGCCTGCCAGCACTGTGGTGAATGAATCTGGGGAATAGACAGAGATGAGAATTTCCCTTATGTCTGCTGTCTGGAAAGTGCTGTATTTCGGTAACAGGTCTCTTTGTGTCTAATACATCTTTCTTCCTTATTACTTCTATATTGTTTGGAATAGTGGTTTGGGTTTTATTTTTCCAAAAAAGAAAAAAATGCAAAATAAATCAGTGACCAAACGGAATAATTAATTTCACAGATTAAACTGCGTGATCTACTGTGCTCACCTGTATTTTCATCTTTGTGTTTTAAAACTTGTCCAAACAATCAGCAGATATTAGAAAGAATTAATAAGAAAGTAATGACATCTCTTCTGCATTTGAGGTTATGTTTTACGTTTGCTCGATACTTGTTAATATAATCTGCTCTCTTTATTCCCTATAGCACCTTTAAAACTTTACTTCTGTAGTCTGTGCATTGAGCAAGTGCTTCTTAGAGTTTGGCAACTAACGTTAACTTGATATTTAATGTAATAAAAATGAATTCAGGAAATGATGCTAGTTTGCTAGTAATAAATAGAAATTCAGAAAATGAAGGCATAAGATTATTGATTCCAAACTGTTTTGCTATTTTAAACGAATCCTACAGGAAAGTTCAGCAGCCTCTGTGTGCTGTTTTTCTGTTAAAATTTTTTCTGAAGATTTTTTTAAGAAATAGAAATTAGATAGTAAGCTGAAGAACTGTTTACATATCATGTAGGTAAATTTCCATGAGTTAGTTACGGCAGGAAATTGTTCTAGATTAATACAATCATTAACTTACAAAATGGTCTAAATTCACTATGTATATAATTACAGTCATGAGTGCAGTTATCTAGGAAAACACCTTGAAATCACATTAGAAATTTAGAACAACTGTAATCTTTTCAAGGTGTTTTCTTAGATAACTGCATTCATGACTGTACTATGCCCTTTGTATTGCTGGAAATCATGGAGTTACACTTCAAGGAAGTATTGCTTGGTATCTTGGAAAATTTTGTTCTGCTTACATCTAAATGGGGATAATACATGAACAAGTTGGAAAATGTATTTGGCACAAAAAAATTGAAACCTAGTAAGTGAAAGAAATGGATCAGCTAGTATAAAAACAGGTAAACAGTCAGTATAGAAAAGGTAAGCTTCATGTGCATTTATTAACAAGGGCCATCCTCTTTATTTTAAATTAGAATCTAGATAGTCTTGGGATTTCCCTCAGCTGGTTTCCTAGTTTTTGAGATTAGATAATAAATTTCCTTTTCTCCAGCCAAATTACAAAACATTTTTCTACTGATACATGCTAGTTTATAGTTTCATATTATGTGGCATTTCTTGTCATATCTTAGGTTGTGTCCCAGAATGCAAAGATTCCTCAAGCCACAACCGCTCAGTCAATATGAAAATGTTATGGTATAATATCCTTAAGATTTAACCTTCTAGCATGAAAAATCCCAGGCAGTCCAAAAATATTGGGGACCCAGTATTCACTCTAGTTTTTTTCTGGGTGAATTTTTGTGTCTCAGTATTTTCCCTAAAATTATCGGGAGTCTCTTCTCCACTTTTTCTGTGGTTACACATCAGATCATACCAGCCTGTAAGTAATGGGAGTTCAACAAATGATCATCCAAATTAGAATTGTCTCTCAGATTCCTACATGTTTTGATTCACTCGGGTTAAAAATAAAAATATATTAACATACAATATATGAGGTCTTGAAATAGTGAAGTGTGGATTTAGTTGATTACATATGTGTAATTTATTTATATGTATTTTATTAAGGTAGTCAAAAGTACACAAGGTCAAGTGTGGCCCTGTCAAACTGGTCAAGATGGTTTAAATGAGAGTCTCTCTGTACTTCAGAAATGAGTGCTAGCTTATTATTGAGGGTTTCAGATATTATCCAAGGTTAACTCCACTGCAGTACATGAGACTTAATGTTTCAGGATGGTACTTAGTGATCTTGATCTCTTTTCTCCCACTCTGAGTGGACTGAGGCTGAGGCTGGTGAACATCAACTTGAAAGGGATAGGGTCTGTGCTGGAAATCCACAAAAATGGTTCAGAAACTTCTCTGGTATTTCAACTGGTTGCCCAGTTGCACTCATAAAAGTTTAATGAGCTGTTCAGTAATCAAGAGGATTTTTTGCCTTTTTGAATTCCAGTTGTGGAAAGGGCACTCAGCCAGGATTAATGTTTAATCTGAGCGTATTTTGGAAACTTGCATTTGAGCTTTTTAAAATATGTGGGTATGATTTCGATGAAAAGTAATTATAACAGGATTGAAAAAGTAGCTAAAATACTGTGGTTGTTAGTAGTAATATGCATGATGGTCAGTAGACATTCATTTCAGCCTGCCTTTTTCTAAATGATATTTACTGATTTATGTATGTGAATGATCTGATTCTATCGTATATGGTCTAAATGCAGTAACTAATTAAAATAAGCCTGGTAAAAGTTTTTAAGGAATGTCTGAAGCTCAAATTTTTAAGCCACCTCAGATGGACTTAGATATTGCTTTTGGCGATAAAACTGTTGAATATGAACAAGAGACATTTTGACTATTGAATTGTCTAGGAATTGTGCAAACCATATAAATTTCTAAAGGGAGAGCACCAAGAGGCTTAATTTTTTATTTGGCTTATTATTTTTAGAGTTTTTTCACTCTTCTTTTCTAACATTTGCCCCTTTCCCCTTGCTTTTTGCAGCAGTCTTTTTTTTTTTTTGAGAAGGTTTCATAATGTTTAGCTACTGMAAATCATTCATTTGTAAAGATTTGACAATTGCTGGATTTTGTATGAAATCAGCAAACATTCATTGATCACTGTTTAGAGTTCTTTATAGTTCTCTGTATATCTTTAAAAATGTTGATTAGAAAATGAGGCTTAGTTCAGCCAAAGCATTCTTAATGTGCCTCTCACTTTAATTTGTAATATTGTTTCCTCTTCCTACCAGCTTGTGCTTTCATCCCTTCAGGTTGTAACAATTTTTGCAGGGATGTGCCAGATGCATGTGCAGGTACAGGCTTTCTAAGAAGGGTACTGGGAGTGCAGCAGGTGAGGGTGACTTTGCCTTTTGAGTCAGCTTCGTATTCAGAGCCCAGAACAATGGTCAAGGAGTGCTGGCAGAGGGAGAAAATCCGAAGCCTTGGCTGTTCTTAGACAGGAACACTCTCAGGGTTTAATTTTTTGTTCTGTTAGAATATTAGCTATGCCCAAAGTCTAGCCTTGAATCCTGCACAGGTAGCTGCACTCTTATTCTCTCAATTTCCCTTATGTTGCAATAGATCCTGGTGTTCTCTTTCTGAGCTAGTGGAGGTTGTATTAGGTAACTGCTGAGTTCCAGTTTAGATGTGACTTCATTCTTAAAACATCGTTTTAGCCATTTCAGTAAGTGGGTGTTTAGAAAGTATTTCCAGCTCTGGGAATGAAATAAGACATGCACAAAGATTCCCAAAGTTCTCCGTTCATAGCTTTTTATTGATCTTGTGCATTGCAAAATGATATAAATATTACCTCGGTAGTATGCCATTACTTCCACCTCCGTGAAAATGGTTTTTCCATTGCTGAGTGATGTTGTGGATATGATGCAATCTCTGCTTTCAGTTCCTTCTGAGTTCCTTTTCACTACACCACACTTGGGACAGATTTTATTATTTTATCTGCCTTTAGGTAGAATCGTATTGTCTAACTATGCCTGTATGGAGCTAATGATCTAAATGCACTCCTCAGTTCCCCTTCATTCTCCAACTTCATTAACCTGTAAGCTTTTTTCTTTGGGAGTCTGATCAATGAACAGATTTCAAAGATTGCAGGAACACTTCTTGAAAATAAACCTCTCTCACCTTTTTAGCTTCTTCTTACCTCTTCTGAAGCTTCGTTTGATAGCTGATTTGCACTACCATAGTGCTTCCCTTATGTCCTAAGGGAGCATCCATACCACCTGTGGATGCTTAGCTACCCCTTTTGTTTTTATTAGGACAATGTTTTTGTTTTTATGTAGATCCCCTTTCTGAAGTTGAATGAGACTATGAAGGATATTTTGACCTTCATTTTTTACATAGGGCCATTGAACCTAAGTACATTCTGGTCACTGTTAGAGAATGGCTCTTCGGTTGCGAGAATTTAACTTAGATCTTTCATGCCAGCAAAATCAGCAGTTGCCTGTTCTGTCGTGGACTCCTTAATCAGTTGCTGCAATAAACAGCCACTGTTGGTATCCAGTATCTGTGTGTTATGTCCTGGTATGACTTTTGCCCACACTGCTAGAAGGTGAAGGAAGTCTCTTGTTACTGTTGTATTTCCAGACTTTGTAGCTTCTCTGACCTATACCAACTTGTCCCAGTCAGAATCACCATAATGGTCAGGGAGTGCTGTGCTGTATTCTTCCTATTTAATCCTACAGTATCAACCTGTGCAGGTTCTGAATAGTTGAGTTGGTAAGTATGGTAATCTGATGTTATGTTAAAGAGAACTCTAACATACAGTACCAGCATTGCCAATTGTATTACTCCTGTATATTTTGTATCCTGGCATTACAGCATCCCACTGATTCTTCTTACCATTACATTCCTAATATGGATATATGTCCATGTCGTTGTTTAGGGCTAGGCATTCCAGTTCCTCCACCTTAGTTCTTAGACTTCCAGCATTCACATGGAAGCCTATATGCTACTGTTCTGGCTAACCTCATGGAGCCCTGTTTAAAGGACTGTTTTCCATTTCCTATTTTATTATTTCTTTGTCTTCATTAATAATAGAAGCCTTGTACCACACTGTGTGCTCTTCTATAACCATATGCCTCTCTCTCCCCCCTCCCCTTTATACACACACTCATCAGTAAGGAGTTCACTCATGACCTTCTGGATTTTAAGTGCTAACAAGTTGCTTCCCTTAAGCTTCGAATGAGCTCTGTCCTTCCTGGAGAGGCTTCTTGTTTCCAGTAGCTGATGTCTCACAGAGAAGTGTCTCCACTCCCTAAAGAATCTGAAACCTCACTTATTACCCAAGCATCTTTGCGTTTCTATCTGTTTACAGTCCTGTTTAGTGTATAAGAGCATTACTACATGGAAGGCCTACCTGGTCTTCAGCTTCTTTTGCAAGGTCCTAGACTTTGTCTCTAAAACCTTTCTCTTGACTTTTCCCTGTGTTACTGGTGCCCATAGAGACCTTAAGTGCAGGCTTCTCCCCAATATTTACCTCCTGATCCAGAGCCTTTGTCCACTTCATATGACCTTTGCAACTAGTAAACAAGTCATTGTGCAGTGCTCTCTGGGCTTGTAAAACCACTTGCTTGCCTTCTACTTCCTAGGTGCCAATCCCACTCTTGCAACCCACCTCTTCCCTCCATTTAGGGTCCCTGGTTCCAGAACAAAAGGGGACACGGCCATCTTTGGCTAGAAAGACACTATTCATTACTGCAGTCATTTCCCCATCATTGGCCTAATGCCCTCCTTCCCCATTATCTTGAGAGTGTTATTCTGGGACTTAGTCTTGTTTTATAATGTTCCTGAAAGTCTCCTCTACCAATCTCACCATTCTCTTTCTCAAAGTGACTGAGTTTCCTTGTCTGGAGATGAGACTGCTGAGCAGTGTCTCTGAGAGTGCCATCCATGGGCTCTGTTTCTCTGAGTTCCTTCAGTTCAGCCACCTCAGGAGACAGAAACTCCCCAAGACATTGCACCATAAATGCATTTAGTTTCCTTTCCTAGGGGGAAGATACTTGCACATTTGATGTCTGAGAGACACCTTCTTGCTGAAGCTCTACCTTTGTTTTTCTGTCTGAATGGGTAGCAGCAGTTCTTTAAGTTGGTTTCTATATCCGGATGATTCAACTGACTGGTTAATTTCCAGATGTTTCCAAATTCCCCCTGGATCCAAACTTCCATTTATCTTCTCTGCTCATGACATGCTAGGATTCTCCTTGCTCCAGCAAAGGTTTCTTGCCCTGTTTCTGGTTTTGTGTCTCTGGCTGAGTCCTCCTTACCTCCATCCTTCTCCTTCCCTCCCTGCTTCTTCATGCCACTCCCAGTCCTTTCCTGAGTGAGTTTCTCTCCTTGATCTTCCAGTATTCAGAGATGAGACTAAATTCTTTTTGATGCAAGAGGGACAAAAGAAAAACATGTAAATATTTTATGTTGCACAACATAATATATTCATATAATGTATTTTAAATTACCATGGTTTAAATTACCATGGTTCCGTGTTTCAAGAACAGTAGGAGCATTAAATAATTTTTCATGGATGAGAGAATTTATGAGTTTCAATTTCAGTTTAAACAGGCAATTTATTGGGGGAATTTTATTAGGGACTTTCTTGTCTTTAAACATCAACTGTACAGTACACAAAATACAAAAAAACAAATAGCTCACGACTCTGATGTKAGGAGATCATGCCAACAACAGGTATGTCCTCCAAAGAGGAGGCAGTCACTCATAAGGAGAGTCAGGTCACAGCTTGCAGTTGTCTTGCCATCCTTATCCGTAACACACAGGTTGATCTACAGTCACCCTGTCTTTGAGGGTATCATTGGGTGAGTCCGCATTCTTTCAGGCATCTCTGAACTTGGTCGCCAGGCGTCTCCTGTGATTTCCCCTGAACTCTGAACTGAGGATTCTCAGATACGTTGTTACCAAGTGCACTGGGTTGTTGATTGGAACATACTGAGTCTGTTATTGCTTGGTTTGTTGTGTGGATAGTTTCTTGATATCAGAAACCATGACCCAGGTCTTGCCAGACTGAACAGTGTTAACCACTTAGGATCAGGTAGAGACACTGAGGCAAAAGTTCATCAGCCTCAACACCAACAAGTGAAGTGCATGTGCACTCTTACCCTGTTACGCCATAAAACTCCCCTTTTAATTAAAAGAAGGACTGTGAGTTAATTCCGTAATTGACTTGAAACATCCCAAACTGTGACTAGCTGTTGCATTCCTTTGGCGGTTCCCAGCTATTCCACAGAAACTATTCCTGACCTTTCAGCCATGTATCTTGCTTTCCACTGCTGTGACTAGATAGTTGTGTTTTCTTTTGCTCAGAATATATGACCTGTGTATTCAAAGATATTTTGTGTCAGAATGAGTTTTGTGTAAGGAATAATATGTACCAACTGAACACTGAATGATTCAGCAGTGTTCCAACAGGACAGACCTTGACATATAGATGTAATAAATGACAAGAAATCTTCCAGTATACAAGACTTAAAACATTGATTCATTTACTTATCCCTATTTTATTTTACTGTATTTATTCATTCGTAGCCTGGATGTCGTTGTCCCCCCCMCACACACACACAAAAAAAAAATTCAGACTTTATCTATAAATTCCCAGCAATCATAGATCTTCTGTGACCGTTTTTTCAGTAGCAATTGTTGTGATGTGTATTTGTGCTATAGAAGAGTGAACACATCTACAATTTTGGCATTTTTTAGCTTCTGAGTCCTCTGTTTGGCAATTTTAATATTTTAGTGATATGGGGTTTTTTAATATATTTATATGAAATTTGTTAGGATATAGTGGTGTATTTCATACTGTGCCTCATGAAATGTGGCTCAAATTAATTCACGTATTTTCAATGTGAGCATTGTCATCTATTCTGAGATCTTGTTGAGAGGCCTTAAAATAGGCATGATTATTAGAGCTGGTGTTTTAGGTTGTGGGAGACATTTTTTGTGATGTTAAAGAATCTGTATAGATCTGATCACTAAATGAGATGTGCTTATTAACAAAATGGGAGAAGGATTGAAGGGCATAGCAATGAAAGCTACACACAATTCCTGTTTGGAAGCATTCCTCACAGTACCTCTGGAGACAGAAAAGAAATATAAAAGAACTAGGAAAGTTGGTAAGTAACATACTCATGTTTATTATTCACAAATTGATATGTGTGTAGAAAAAGAGTAGGAAGAAGCATTAATGATGAAGATGACATGACATGATAGTGGACAGCAAATCAGATATTTTAGAGATATGGTATTTGAGCTTCAGTAGTTTGGAAGACTTCTTTCCAAGGGCAAGTGTAAAAAATGCATTACTTCAGTTTAAAGCTAAACAGGAAAACATGCGAGAAAATATTCTTTAGAATTAGTCTGGAGATGGGCAAGTACCCTCTATGCATTAAATTTAACACAAGAAAGCTAAAGCTAATTTAAATTTTCTCTGTGGCTTCATGTTTGCAAGAATTTTGCTATTCCTTTGGGTATCCGGAATGTAATTGTTTTCCAGTTCATCTGAGAAATATTGCCAAAAGAATGTAAATAATTGTGTTTATCTAAATCAAATTTTTACTCTTCATTGAAGAAGCAAATTGCAAAATCTGAAAATAATGGAAAAGCAGATCGCATAAACCTGTGTTGCTGTTAAAAAGGAATTGATGAAGTTTCTCATTAACCTAAAAAGAATGAATATCAAAATACATAATTGGAAATACTTTTCTTAATTTGACTTCTCATGATCCAATTTATGACAATTTTTCAATGAAAACACTAAAGCAAGAAAAACAAAGCCAAAGTTCAATATATTAGAAGTGAACTATCAGTGAACAGAGGCAAACAATATATTAGAAGGGAATTACAATCCAGAAGCACTGCATGCCTGCACAGCTCAGTACTGAGTGTGTAGCCCCTCTAAAAATCAGACACTTTTCTTCTTTCTTGTAATACATAGTTCCAGAAACTACTTTAGTCTTGTACTTGTGTTCTTTTAGCTAGCTCAGTTTTGATCATCTTGTTAGTATGACTTCGACCTGCTGTTATAAAAGGATCTGCTGCTTATTAAGACTGCAAGGGTTGCAAAGACATACATGCTGGGCTTGACCTGAATATGTATAATTTCGCTAAGAAATAGAAGAACCTGGAATGTTCAGAATGCTTCAGTCCAACCTGACAATTTTTTTCCTTTCCCCTAAAAGATTTACAAAATTTATATGAAGAAACACAAAATAAATTTAGCTTAAGAAGTTGATTCATATTTAGAATTAAAAAGTTCTTCACTGTCTAAACAGTGATTTAACCTTGATTTTTATTTCAAATTTTGTGTTTAAAAGATTCTAGAAATACCATTCTTGAGACAAGACTTTGAATTTGATTTTTTTTTTTTACCCCTAACATTTGCAGAGGCATAAATCAAACCAGTACTCTCAGATCTGGCACTCAGTTCCCTAATCGCAGCCCATTGTCCAGTGGATACAAAGGATGTCTCAAATTTGCAATGAAATTCCAAATTGGAGATGTTTTCTCTTTTGATTTTTCTTAAAATATTTTCTACCACTCTTATAATTAGGCAATGAATTTTTAGAAATAGGAAGAATGTGAATGCAGCATTTAAACAATTTAAATCGTTAATCATAAATGAATCTATCTAGTGAGTAGATTTAAGACTGATTCCTATGTCAAAGTGGTTTGTCATTTGTAGGGAAGATAGAACATAAGAAACCAGAATTTTTATTTGTAATATTTTTAAATTTGTACTAAATATATTTTTATAAAAGCTAACTTGAAGTTATTACATAATATCAAGTGCCAACTTTTATTAAAATATTTGTTTTTTAAAAAAGAGCTGTTTTTAAGCATTGTCCACAACTTCATTAATTAAATCTGCTAGAGTCAGTGAGTCTAGTATGGGGCTTACATTATATAACGCATAATACAGGGTAGACATTTCCAAGCCTTCCCATAGGATCCTGCTCAATCTTTTTCTTTACTCCTATCCTCATAACAAGGATTCAGATGGGAAATCTTGGTCTCTAAGGCTTCCAGGTCTCACACTCTCTCCTAGACTTGGATTTACAAACAAAGTTTCTAAATTTCCTTTGCTACTTAAGAGGTGATCTGTCACGTGGTCATATAACTGGGAGAAACACCAAGTACTGAACGTTAACTTGCTGTTAGCTTGGTTTCTCCATTAACCCACCCTACCTGGAACCTGGTTCCTGCAAGCCCTGATGACATAAAGGTATATGCCTGTTCTCGATCCGTAGTTACCCCTTTAATTGGGAAAGTATCACTTATGTTCTCTCAACAGTTAAAATGATACAAGTTTCTGGGACCTGCCATGCTGAAATCAAGACAGGCAAAACTTAGAAAGGAGCTTTTGTGAAGCAGAAGAACTTACTAAAGCAGTTCAGTGAAAATGCTCTCTATATTGCTCATGCTGATGTGGCCAGTAGTCAGTTCGTGCTGTGAATCACAATGTTGCACCAGAGGAACGTTTATTTCTTCCTGGATTTCTCTGCCAGCAGACCAAATGCCGTCAAAACATCTGCAGTAGAAGTGAAATTTTTCATTTTCTCTTCTCCCCTTTTTTGAAGAAGGGGGAATGGACTCATCAGAGGATCCATCTTAAACTGTATTATTGGTGGGAAAGCATATGGGACAATACTAAATTAGTAATAACAAATTGCCAGGACTAGATAATGTTCATCCAAGAGTAGTAAGAGCAATAGAAAACAAAGTAGTGAAAATGCAGGCTATGATGTATTGATCTTCTCCTCTTTAAGCCCCCAAAGAGTGTCTGTTTTCTAAAAGGGTTTCAAAATAGACCTAGGCAGCTCAGATTGGTGTCATTTTTATATCAAACTAATAGAAATGGCAATCAAGAACAGAATCAATGAGCTCATGTATTAATATAATATAACACATGATGCAAGAGTTTAAAAAAATTACAAGAAAAATCATAATGCCACACCAAAATCTTATTGGAGTTCTTTGAAGGAGCCAGTGTCCACAGGGGCAAGGCAGATCCGGGTGATGGTCTGTTCAGTGAATTCCTAAGCTTTAAGGAAAATTAAAGAGCCATGGCGTTAGACAGATGATCCATGCATGGATAAATGGCTGATCAAAGGAAGATAAGGAGAAGGTAGGAATAAATAGACAGTTSTTCCCAGTCGAAATGGATCACTAGGATATTCTTGCAGGAATCTGTCCAGAGCATCACTGGTCAGACTGTTCATATATGTTGTGGAAAAGTCTTTGAATAGTGAGGTAGTGATTGATTGATGATACTAAGTTATTCAGCATAGTAAAGGCAAAGGATGAGTGAATAGTAAGGTAAAGATTAACTGGTGATACTAATTCATTGAGGATAGTAAGGGCAAGGGACGACTGAGAAGACTTTCAGAAGAATCTGATGGTATTCAATGACTGTTCCATAAAATGACAGATGAAATCCATTTTAAGTAAATACAAAGTGTTGCAGGTGGAAAAAATAATCCTAACCTCACATCTACAGCTGATATCAGGTGAGAACAAGGGTCTTGTGGTGACGATCGATTGTTCCATTAAACTGGCTACTCAGTAGTCAATAAAAACAACAACAACAGCAGCAGCAACAAAGGTGGGCTTGAAAAGAATGGCTTAGATGGACCATTAGCTTGACCCAGAATGGGTTTTCCTAGATTCTAGTATTTAACTTAGCATGACCCTCTAGACAACTTTCATTTCCTTAAAAAGTTCCTTCACATTTCACCTAATAAACCCTGAATTCCCTCCCTAACTTGGCTTTGTCACCTACTGCCTTTTGCAGGTCGGTTTCTCTTCATCAAACATTTTGGTATCGCACTAAAAACTTTCAAAGAGTATGCATAGCCAGTGATCTTAGCTTTACTGAAATGACAGTAATCTTCAAGCTAAAAAGCTTGATGATAGCCATCTCATCATTCTGAACATACTGTGGGTTAGGATTGCTCTTTGTGAGTAAAATAGGCAGTGGATGAGTTTATGTATTCCATATTCTTTTTAGATACAAAAGATAAAAAAGTATTTTTATGTCATACATCAGCAGAATGAGAAAGTGTCTAGTTTCCTACCTGTTCCTCCACTACTGTTGTTGCTTTCAAAACTGCAGGCCTGAATTCTTCCTTCAATGAAAGATTTTAGTCCATATGCCATAGTTTCTTCATAAAATACAAAGTCTCCTTAAAATCTAATCCACCAATAAGCCATATTTTCTGCCTTATTAGGAAAATCTTTTCACTCGTGAAGTTAGGCCTTTTTTATTGAATTTAACCCTCCAGATTTACCATATCCTCTCCTTTCTTCTGTGAAAATGTTGGTCTTTTCATCTGCCATATGAGCTTTTGCTTTGCGATTCTTCAGTGACGTTGAAAACTGTGCTCCAAAAGGCCTGTCAGATCACACCTGTGGTTCTCCACTAGCTACATCCATTTCCCATGATGTCTCAGTAGTTCCAGTCTCGCTGGTAACAATTGATTTATGAACAAGTACAGCGGCCCRCTTAAATGATCCACAGCACTGTTCAGCATTTAAAGGTGAGTAAGACTCAGAAGATCTTAGAAAAACATAACTGTCTCAATAAAATGTACATTTGTACAATGAAAACACTACCAAAAAAAAAAGCCCTACTAGAAAATCTGAATACTCATTCATGCTGTTTGCAGCAGAGAGAAATTTTAATGTCTTTACACTCCAGAGCAGCAAAAAATCCGTTAGCACACAGATTCTCACAGTCATCGACTGTATGGGAAGATACAGATAGGCTTTTTTCTTCATTGCAACAATATCACTAACAGCAGGAGCTGAAACATACTATGTCATGTCAACCTGAAACAAATTAGGATTTAAGAATCTAATAAAGTTGGGATTGCTCAGTAGTGCAGTTTGCTAACAGAATATCATTGCACACAAATGGCGTGTTTTCAGAATTGCCTGGCTCTGGCAGTTAAAATACGTGTGCTTCCCTGTTGAGCCAAAATATTAGAAGCTACTCCATTGCAGTTTTTAGTGTGATATGCTGATCCCAAATTTTCCTTGGCACTTGACGGCGGAAGAGCTATATGGCCCAACAGTTGTACAGTTCCATTAAGAAAAATACCTGCTAGCCTATACAGAACTTAAATTATGCCAAGTTCTTTTGTTACCATACCGTAAGTGACTGATGCTATCTATATTACACAGAATAAAGTAAAAAAATGTAGTAGTGTTCTGTGCTATACCTAATGAAAATATATATTTAAAAATCATACTAGTATTTTCTTTTTTTAAAGTATTAAGCTATTAATTGCCTATTTTTTGTATAGAATTTCTATTACAGTGAGAAAGAAATCAAAACCAAAATGGGTAGACATTCCTTTTATTATCAAGAAATTTAATGTTTGCATTTTTGATTCATATATAGCCAGGCATAAGAAACTTTTAATAGTGCATTTAGCTTCCTATGTGAGTGTTTTAAATTTGATTTGAAGTTCATGGTCACAGCTCTATATGTACAGTTTGAAAGAAATATCTGGCTACAGAGATGTTGATGATATATGCTCTCCTTTTGTTTTTATAAGTGAAAAGTGAAAACTCATGTAAGTGCATACTGTAATCAACAACAGAGAGTTGATACAGTTACAAATTCAGAATACTAATAAATATTGCAAACCCAAAGCAACATTATCCTTCCAGAAATTGGTTGTCCTCAAATGAGTTAGTTGTTTTGTGAAGCAGGGCATATAGCTCCTTGTTCCAGAGAATTAACAGTGCATTTAGAATATTTGTTTAAAGACACAGCTATTGCATATATAGGTAGTGTCAGTTTGTCCTGTTCTTGAATTATCTTAAAAATATAAAAAGTATTAGAACATTAAGGTGCTATATATGAACTAAAATAAATATTTCTACAGCCATCATTTCAGTAAGACAAAAAAGGTAAGTTATCTTAGAAAAAGTTTAGATCTTTAGGGTCCAGCTGAATAGTGCAGACAGCTTTTGTTTTTGTTTTGCTTAACATCCTATTTACAGGTTTGTTGTGCTTTTTTTAAATCAAATGATGGTAAAATTGACAATACTATATATTTTTTTCTATTTCTGTGCCTGGCTAGATGTTTGGACCTCATTAATCTTTCGTTATGCTGATATTACCACAAAATACAGTACTATTAATTGTCGGTTTGGATGTGTGGGGAAAGGTCCTGGTATTGCCTCGGCACGCTGTGACTGTGCTGTTCTGAAGGCCAGCCCAGCACTGCGGGATCCTGCAACTAATTGATACGTACGTCCATGGCACTTAGTGAGTTAGCATCTGACAGTTCCTTACTAGTACAGGGCAATCTATCGGGCACTGAACAAGTACAAGATGAAGTGTCAGGCAACTGCTGTGTCGTGAACAAACTCTTAAATAACAACTTTTTTGTAATTCATTGCATGTACAAACTGTGATTGTGTGGCATGCATGAGGTCATTTGAGGTTGCTTCCGTCTCTGTGAAAGGACTGTAATAACCCATCGGACATGCAGTATGGGATAAAAGAAGCAGATATGGATTGACAGGTCTAAGCTGTCGCGGGGGCCTTAAGCCAGACTCTGCCAGTTAAAATGCCRCTTATTTTCTTTAATGACAGCTGGCCAGTCAGTGAAAGACAAGCAAATCATCTTGCCTCCTCACCTTCATGCAGAGAAGTAGTAGGAGAGGCCTCTTCTCACCATGTTCCCTATCCAATGGCTGGCACCCGTCTTTTCAATCCGACTTTATCATCCGCTCCACTTGGTACAGGGATGAAGTGTACATATTTCAGCAATGAGGAAAATCTGTTTGTATCTTCCTGGAGTTAATAAGCTATGAATTTAATCTGAGAATTGAGAAGTGAATGCACAGAATTAGCTGTGCGCTTGCCTTTTGGTGTGCTAACAGGATAGCTTAGACCTGCTTTGTCAGTATAGTTAAGCCCAAAGGAAATGCAGGGGGAAAAAAAAAACTTAAATATGTCTTTTTTTGTCTGTGCAGTTTGTTCTTTTTCTGATGGTTAGGTTAAAATTGTGTGCGGAGAGTAAGCTTTTCTTACCTGTATAAACTGGAATTTGCTAAAGCTGTTCTGTCCAGTCCAGCAGCTACTTTACATGGCATGAGTGATCTTGAGTTTCTCCATCTGCGTTCTCCTACAGCTACCGCATCTCGGAGCACTGGTGCGTTCTTGTTTTAGTTGCTATTAGAATACACACGCTGAGATTTCGTTCCAGAGCCTGGGTAGGCTCCTGACCAACCCCAAACCTTTCTGGGTGTCGAATTGCAAGAGTTAGTCATAAAGGGTAGTTTATCTGAGTGGTGTCTCCCCAGTGGAATAATAGGGATTTTGGACTATTTAGATTATGCTGAGTAATCGTGACTCTAATTATGTCAAGCTATGGTGTAGTCCTTTGATTTAGCAGTTTGATGTGTTAGATAGTGCCTGTCAATCCAGTGATACCTGAAGACCATGGGAATTTGGCTACCCATCAATGAAATGCGCAGTGGATATTTTTTAAATGTGTATGGCTTATAACTTTACCCCACAGGATGCCTTTTTAAGCAGTTTTTCCTTAGAACCCTTCCTCTGAAAGGTGTAAAAGGCCAGATGAAGTTAGGCCTGCAGTATGTCAATGAAATTGTTAGAATTAGGGAAAAGTTGTTTGGCTTGCGAATTCTGGGATGAACCAAAGATAGTCTTGGAAAGACATAGTAGAAGGTTTAGTGTGGTAATAAATGTATTCTTAAGTATTACTTAACAGAACAGTGAATAAAATATGAAGATTGAAAATTATTTGATTAAGTAACGTATTTCCTGATTCAGTGATACTTCTTGATAGAGGCACTTCTATTCAACTTGTATTTTTCTTCCAGGATCAGTTAATCACTCATGACGTATGCAGACAGCATATTTGATCTCCAACTCTCAAAAGTCTTCTCCAGGAAAACATATAAGTATTCATTGTGTCCTTGGTTCTACCTCATTTACATTGCACTTTCCTCATCAAGTGTGTCCCTGAGAATTTGATGCTGTCTTGCATAGTTGCAGATATCATATATGAAAAGAAATTATATATTGGACAAAAAATGCACTGTCAATCTCTCAAGCATAAATTACAATTAATTAAATATACAGCAATGAATTTTAGTTGAAAAAAACCCTCTTTGATCATTTCACTGTCACTTATAATGGAGTATTACATATGTGGCTTCAGTGTAAAAGTTCGAACTGCTGAAAAGTAAATCTTCTAGGGCTGCACGTTCATGTTGATAACTAGGATTTTGACAATTGATAATGTCATCCCTTTTGCCACAGGAAGAAATCAGTGCCTCGACTAGCAACTTTCTCTAGAAATGCAGACTTCTTACCTAGCTATAGTAGATAGTGACAGTGGGTTTTATGGTAGATGGTGGGATTAGTATATAGATGTTTCTCAATTGTTTATCAATTGGTACAGTTGAGTGGATGATGCTAAAGGTTGATAGACATTGCACATTCCAGATCCATTCAAGATTTGGCGTAAAATTTTTGTGGGGAGTATATAACATAAAACTTAACTTTACAGACAAATGAGCCTTCCTTTTGGCATCTGTGTTGATGAGTCATTCCATTATCACATTAAAAAACAAGAACAAGTCTACCTTGCTAAAAGAGCCATGAAACTTTCCCACACGTTCAGCTGTGAAAGGCATTTACATATTTTTTTGAAAAGTTGGTAATAAAACAGGTAAAAGACTGATTTAAGCTGTCATTTTAGTAAGTGTTATTTTGGGTGAGCATTAGTGAGTGACCATTCTTGTAACTGCATACATTAGGATTATTTTTAATAGCTGAAGATTTTTTTAAAACCTCTTTCTCTATTTATATGTATTGTTGTGTATATATTCTCCAGTCCATGTCAGCTCTCAGTACTGGGAAATGTGGAACCTGTTTCAAGGAAATTGATKTTTAAGAGGAAGAAGAAAATACCCTGTAACTTAAATGAAAGACAGAACCTCATCAGGCATGTGTAACAGGTTAGCTTTTACTAAGCTGCTCTCATTTTCTTTCTCCGCAGTGCCTGCTTAACAAAGTGTAGTCAGTAATCGGGTCTGGGTTCTTTTTGCCTTAGATCTCCACCCTCTTTAAAATCATCCAAGTCTTAGTGTCTACTCTGCACCCCTATGGCAGCACTGGGAATAATGTTTTGCCCTGGAGTTAGTGATCTTTGCAGAAAACTCTCAAAATTCTTTAGGATGAGCCTTTCAGAAGAAGGGCCTTTCTTATAGCTAGCAGAACAGATGTATAGAGAGATGAAATGACATGGAAAAGATAACAATACATTTATGCCTCCCATTTCCTTCTCTCTTGCTGTGCTTACTTTGCATGATCTCCCTGTGACCTACAGGTTTTTTTCTTAGTTTAATTCACTGAGTTTGTGGCTGTGAGTGCTTTGCTTTTATCTCATGTCTTCAAGCCATAACTCTTTATCTTCTGACTCAAAGCTGCAGGATTCAAGGCTGAAACTGAATTTCTTTCTTCTGTTCTTAATGCTCTGATGCTCTGTGAAGAGAAGACAAAGTAAAATTGGCAGAGCTAAATCCCCATCAGAGAGAAAAAACAAGACAAACACGCCAAGATTTTCAAAACTGGCCAGTAATTTCAAGTATGCTGATCTGGGGGTTCACAGTTTGACAGACAGAGGAGTCTTATTTACAGCCAAGCCTCTTTGCAGCGTTTAAAGCTAGGCAGCCAAAGTCATTAGCTTCCCATGATAATCTTTGCTACCTTATTATCTTTTCTTAGATAGCCTGATTGTAAACAGGCAGCTAAAATGAAATTGTATTAGAAAGGGGGAATCTGTTTGTTGAAAATTATGAGTAATTTTATTGCTTGTGAATTCTAGTCTTAACTATAATAAAAAAGGTTAACAGTCTCAAAAAGGTTATTACTTCACTCCTGACAAACTAGTTTTGAATTTCTCACACGTTTCTGTTATGTTCTTTGGCTGCAGAGGTAGATGGCCATGGCCTCGCTGCCTCCCTCCCCACTTCAGGGGAGCCACCACAAAATCAAATTGCATCACTCCCAGGGTGAAGACAGAATAAGCAGCAGACATAAGACAGAATAAGACAGCTTCTTGGGACATCTTCAGTTCTGCTTGGGCTTTTGAAACACCTTAAATTGGCTTTATCTAGTCTGGAGACTGTAACTGATGCATCATTTATATGTCTAAGTAAAAATTATAAAATAACCTCATTTATGGTGCTTTTTATCACCTTAGATTCTAATCGAGCAGAGACTGCCTAATTGTATGTGTTCCTAAGAAAACAATAACCTGAAATATGTATTGCTTTGTTTTTCTCCAAGAATTGATCTATCAATTTCCATTGCTCTGAATTTGTGTTGAATTTTTAGGAAATCTCCTCGCATGTTACATCTCAGCAGGATTCAGTGGCTGATTGGTATGCAGAGATCATTTTGTTCCCAGGCATGTTTAATAGTACTAACCTCCAAATAGAAAGTTAATTATAGTAAGTAAAGTTATTAAGCATGCCTATGTGATGTAAAAGCTGAAATCTACATTTTCAAGAGAGTCTTAGGCATTTTGGAAACCTGATTATCCATTCAAATCCTTTATGAGGTTACCTGAAAATAGGACTTTGACTTTAAATCACCTTGATGCTTTTGAAAATCTTGGTAAGTGGCTGTCATTGCCTCACACAATAAATGCTAATCCTCCACAGGTAAGATTATCTTTATACCATTTGTAACTATAGAAACATGCAAGGACACCATGCCAACAGCTTCTATGTAGTCAATATCCATCACAAAACCCAAGAAACACTTCAGGAAACAGTTCATTTAAAACTTCCAGGATTTAAAGATTTAGAAACAGTTAAATGAAGACACAAGCAAGGTTTTTGTTTTTGTTTTTGTTTTTGTTTTTTTTCATTTTAGTTCTTAAATGTCAAGAGAGGTGCTTGGCTGTTTGTATTAAGTAGAGGTTACATCCCAGAGCCGAAAGTAGATGTAAAAGATGTCAAAGACATAAGTAGGAGAGGAGCTAGATGATTCAGAGGGTTGCTAATGGAATGCCGAGCCTTTCTTCTAAAACTTCTTGCTCACATCTAGCTGAGGAGTATTCGAATAGCATTGCCTGCATACTGCCCATTGCCTCATGTAAAACTAGTTTGGTATTGTCAACCCAAGTACCAGGGAATCAGTTGTCCCCTAAGAAGCCCAGTTGGTACTATTTGGCATTCTTTTTGTTAAATCTTTCCCAGAAACCAAGGTCTGAATGAGCCGCAAGTCAAATCTTTCACCTGCATGATCGTTGGTTTGACTCTCTTCAGTGGGAATGGATTGGCTGCATTTAAATTAGCCTAAGAGATGGAGAATCATATTCTTTGTCTTTCATAAAGCTACTCATGGGTGCGGTATTGAGGAAGCTAATGCACTGAATGGGATACTAAGTAATCTGCTGACTACCCATGGTTATAAAGCTGAAATTCAGTAAGGGGGGATCAAGGAACTGCACAGAATGTAGAACCACCACAGTAAGACAGCTAAGGGATGGCTCAAGTCCCTGCTTATCTTTTGTGAAAGCATCTTCAGATGCTTGTTATAGTTCAGATAGTATTTAATCTGTATTCTGTTTTACATTTACTGTTTTGTCTTGATAGTGTAATAAGTGTTTGCTGCAACTATATCTGCCTCTTCTTTCTCCACTTGTCTAGAATATCCTTGGTGTTTAAAACCAACCCTTATGTCAGCTTCCTTATTAAAGAATGTGTGGTGGAAATTATACTAATTAAGCTGGAGTGTAATTATGGGCTAGGAAGATTATTTCACAGTCAGAATTGAATTGTTGTAGATAAATGTGCATTTAACTTAATAGCGTGCAGCTAATTAGTTTTCCTATTTACTCATAGAAGGTAAAAAAAAAAGATGTAATCAGTTGTACAAAAGCTTCAGAAATTAATATATTGAAGAGCCAATTGAAAGTATACTTTGACTATCTTTAATTATTATTTTGCTGGAATTTTTCTCAGTTTTCCTATTCTGGAATTACAGGGGGCACAAGTGGCTAATTAACATATATTTAACTTTATTTCTACTTACAATATATATTATACTAGTAAAATGTATGGTCAGTGTGACACTTACATATATTTGTAAAGCATGTTAAAGTAATTATGACTTCATGGTCTCTTGTGCTCTCCACTAAATGTAAAATATGTTAGATCTCATTATCTAGCAAGTGTTGAGAAGGTGGAGACTTCATTTGCTTTACATATCTAACTTTATTTTTTTTCTATTCTTCAGGAAGTTTGAAATTTGTGTTTAATATATTTTTAAGGCATGAAAGATGTAAACACTTAAACATTGGACACACACACACTAAATAGCACTTAAAATATTACAGGTGCATAGTAGAAATATTAGTAGTAAAGGACTGAAAAGCAAAGAATGTTGAATTACTTTATTTTCCAAGTTCTGTCTGGACCCCTGTCTGAAAGACCGAAAGCCTTCAGCAGTTTTCGAACTAAAATGCAAGTTTGTACATTCCAAAAATCCCCACATGTATTTGCTGTGCTTCTCAAACATTCATGACTATGAAGAGAAGGTTGCAGAATATTGTCCTTAGTATCAGTTTCTGAGAATACCTAACACAGTGATTTCATTTATGCATGTAAAATCATACATAGAAATTCTTTATAAGGCATCTCTCAGCAAATATTGATTTCACTGACTTTTGAGTGAAAGAGACTCCAATAAAGTGGTATAGTAAATCAAGGTAGTGGTTAAAAAGTAAAAGTCTGAACTGAAGTGTGTGGTATGCGCGGAACTTCACCTGCAGTGTAGCCTACAGAGCTTTGTTGTATGATCACCTTTTATAGAAGAGGGAGGTATTTTTATGAAATGGAGAAAAATCATTTCAATAGCCTACAATAGTGATTTTTCCACTAATAAATAAATAWTATCGGGTACAATATCCTCTGCTATAGAACAGTTCCATGGCATTTCCACAAGATTTAGTGAAACTGAGTAGTTATCACTTGTTTCTCTTTGCTAGAACTGGTATCAAGTTATATTCTGTTAATAAGAACAGATGCATTTCAAGACCATGGGATCCTGAGTGCATTCAAATTTGCCATTAGATAAAAAATTATGAACAGCAAGTATTACAGAATCACAGAATGGTTGAGGTTGGAAGGGACCTCTGGAGATCATCTAGTCCAACTCCCCTGCTCAAGCAGGGTCACCTAGAGCACGTTGCACAGGATTGCGTCCAGGCGGGTTTTGAATATCTCCAGAGAAGGAGACTCCACCACCTCTCTGGGCAACCTGTTCCAGTGCTCTGTCACCCTCACAGTGAAAAAGTTTTTCCTCATGTTCAGATGGAAGTGTCTGTGTTTCAGTTTGTGCCCGTTGCCTCAC